>NC_139643.1:51365271-51370271 GCF_964638095.1 Poromitra crassiceps | reverse complement strand
GCCACTGAGCAGGTGAGGATCCAACAGCACCGAGTGGTCCTGTGCCACTGAGCAGGTGCTGATCCAACAGCACCGAGTGGTCCTGTGCCACTGAGCAGGTGCTGATCCAACAGCACCGAGTGGTCCTGTGCCACTGAGCAGGTGAGGATCCAACAGCACCGAGTGGTCCTGTGCCACTGAGCAGGTGCTGATCCAACAGCACCGAGTGGTCCTGTGCCACTGAGCAGGTGCTGCTTTAGGGGAGATCGGGGGCAACTGGAGTTTTTTTTCTTTTTGTTTTAATGTCTCAAAAAATGTTTTTATGTAGGTAACTTGTATCTGTGGGACTTCACCTGCAGCAATCCTGTGCCCTCCTGTAGAATCTCGTGTTTTCTTTCTCATGGGGGTAACTTTCAAACACTTTCACCTATTTATTTGAAGCTTAGGCCACGTTTAATATGACCATCCAAGATTGTAACTGCATATATATGATAGCCTACAAAATAAAGAAAAGCATAATATGGCCCCTTTAAAAACGATCACTTTATTATTTGGATAGTCTGCCTACAGACAGTCTACAGAGTATTAACATTTCAACAGATTATTAGTTGGCATTGAACAATTCAACTCTTTAACAGATGTTCACCAGATATATGTGACATCAACATACCCTCATATATTATAATATATATTATAATATATACAGTATGACCCTAGGTGCAGGTGTGTTGAACGGGAAGCAAACAAAATCTGTTGAATCTCACAACTGATAAGCTGTTGAAACAACATCGTCAGACGTCATTGAACAGTTGAATTGTTGAATGTCATTTAATACGCTGTTGAAATGTTACAAATACTCTGTAGACTCTACAGGCGGACGATCTGAATAAAGTGTTGCCAAAAAAACAAGCTAAATTAGTATTTTTTCCACATTTGCAGAAGACCTTTGCAGAAGATAATTGAGTAGTGAATGGACACACTGCCCTCTGCTGCTGGGGGTCATATACAGCAGCAGTGATCACATGACCACAGTACAGTAACAGTATAGAATCCATTCTGTGTGGACTGGAAATCCAGGAAGTAACACAGGTGCAGAACACTAATTAAGGCACTGGAACACTTATTGTAAATGGATTGGAAGTTGGAAACCCTCATTGGTGTTCTGCTTGCACCTGTGTTACTTCCTGCCTTTTAGACACACAATGGGTGAATTGGGTGCAAAGTCAAATAGTCTCAATTAGCAGCTCAATTAGAGCACGGTGGCCAGTCGGGGGGGATGGAGGGCGTAAACACTTAGACACCGGAGGGCAGTGTTTCATTCCCCAGGGTTTCTCAAGTTTGCATTTCAACAATAAGTCACATTTAAAGTTCTTATTTAAGCCACAAAAATCTGCCTCACTTCCAAACGGATTCACTTAACACCACGAAACTTTGTAGAAAGGTTGGTCATGGGCCATTAAGGACAAACTCATGAACTTTCCAGGCCAAAGGGGGGTGTGGTCATCGGCATAGCCATAGCCAATCACAAAAAGGCGTCTTAAGTTTGAAGCGGGTTCACGTAACACCACACAACTTTGTAGAAAAGATGGCAGAGGTATGCAGTCTACCCAGTGGCCTCTAGTTTCTTATGCTTTTTTAACAGAAATACCCAACAGAACTACCCAACAGAAATATCTAACAGAGCTACCTAACGAACAGAACAGAACTAAAAATCCAATATTGTGTGAGGCTTAGCAGCGATATTGGTCTAACCCTAATTGAAACCAGTGAAGGCGTAAATGGGGGCCACATGTTGGTCGGTGTTGTTCTGTAATTAAGACATGGCTTTGTATTTCTCCTGCGTTCTGTAGGAGGATGTGCTGTAAACACTCGCAGCACACTGTGCGTTCTGTAGGAGGATGTGCTGTAAACACTCGCAGCACACTGTGCGTTCTGTAGGAGGATGTGCTGTAAACACTCGCAGCACACTGCGCCGGGTTGCCAGGTCTGTGGCGAGGCTGGTACGCTCACTCACAGAGATCCCACCATCGCATATCCCACAATGCACCATTTTCTTTGCAAATGAGCCGTGTCGTGTTTACACGGAACCAGATTGACCTCCTTGGGAAAGCTGATTCATCAAAAAACTCGCTAATCAGGGAACGCTTCAAAAGTAACACTGGCTCTCCCGCTCTCACACATGCACACGCACACACACGCACGCACACGCGCACACACACACACACACATGCACACATGCACCCACACACACACACATGCACACACACACATGCACACACACACACGCACACACACATGCACACACGCACACGCGCACACACACATATGCACACACACATGCACACACACACGCACACGCACACTCGCACACACACACATGCACACACACACACACGCACACACATGCGCGCACACACACACACACACACACACACACACACAAAATCTTTGGATGCTTTCAGTTTGAATGTAAATAGTGCTTATTTCACTATTGCTTGGTCATAGACAAAGGCTACGTTAGCCCACCCAATAGCCATGATCCTCAGCGAGCGTTACTACTATCGTGAAGCAAGGCACCAGTTAAAACCGTACAGCATAATGGTATCATCAACATTTCTTAACACAAAATCACAAGAGTGTCCTTGATAACTAAACAATATGATAGGTTAGTGTTATGGCCATCCATTTGAATTATTTCACATTTGATTCTTAAGTTTTTTTTGTGGCAGTTTTGGACAATAGCTGAAGGCTACATTAGCCTACCATTAGCATACCCATGATCATCTGTTACCATGAAAAAAAGATATCTACTGAATAATAATATATCAAATAGCTAGTACACCTTACACTGCATTAGATAATAATATGAAAAGGTTTGGTTTATTTCAGATATCACGTAGCTCAGGGAAGGGCTTTTGTGGTGATGCAAGTCCTGTTTGGCTCCTGTTTGCTGAGACGCGTCTGTGTGTGTGACTCCTGAGGGGAAGACCTGTGGACAGACACAGCCAGGTGTGACTGCAGAGAGAGAGGGAGGCCTGGACAGACACAGCCAGGTGTGACTGCAGAGCGAGAGAGAGAGAGAGGCCTGGACAGACACAGCCAGGTGTGACTGCAGAGAGAGAGAGAGAGGGAGGCCTGGACAGACACAGCCAGGTGTGACTGCAGAGAGAGAGAGAGAGGCCTGGACAGACACAGCCAGGTGTGACAGCAGAGAGAGAGAGAGAGAGAGGCCTGGACAGACACAGCCAGGTGTGACTGCAGAGAGAGAGAGAGAGGGAGGCCTGGACAGACACAGCCAGGTGTGACTGTAGAGAGAGAGAGAGAGAGAGGCCTGGACAGACACAGCCAGGTGTGACTGCAGAGAGAGAGAGAGAGAGGCCTGGACAGACACAGCCAGGTGTGACTGTAGAGAGAGAGAGAGGCCTGGACAGACACAGCCAGGTGTGACTGTAGAGAGAGAGAGAGGCCTGGACAGACACAGCCAGGTGTGACAGCAGAGAGAGAGAGAGAGGGAGGCCTGGACAGACACAGCCAGGTGTGACTGTAGAGAGAGAGAGAGAGGCCTGGACAGACACAGCCAGGTGTGACTGTAGAGAGAGAGAGAGAGGGAGGCCTGGACAGACACAGCCAGGTGTGACTGCAGAGAGAGAGAGAGAGGCCTGGACAGACACAGCCAGGTGTGACTGTAGAGAGAGAGAGAGGCCTGGACAGACACAGCCAGGTGTGACAGCAGAGAGAGAGAGAGAGGGATGCCTGGACAGACACAGCCAGGTGTGACTGCAGAGAGAGAGAGGGAGGTCTGGACAGACACAGCCAGGTGTGACTGCAGAGAGAGAGAGAGAGAGAGGCCTGGACAGACACAGCCAGGTGTGACTGCAGAGAGAGAGAGAGGGAGGCCTGGACAGACACAGCCAGGTGTGACTGTAGAGAGAGAGAGAGGGAGGCCTGGACAGACACAGCCAGGTGTGACTGTAGAGAGAGAGAGAGAGGGAGGCCTGGACAGACACAGCCAGGTGTGACTGCAGAGAGAGAGAGAGGCCTGGACAGACACAGCCAGGTGTGACTGCAGAGAGAGAGAGAGAGGGAGGCCTGGACAGACACAGCCAGGTGTGACTGCAGAGAGAGAGAGAGAGGGAGGCCTGGACAGACACAGCCAGGTGTGACTGCAGAGAGAGAGAGAGGGAGGCCTGGACAGACACAGCCAGGTGTGACTGCAGAGAGAGAGAGAGGGAGGCCTGGACAGACACAGCCAGGTGTGACTGCAGAGAGAGAGAGAGGCCTGGACAGACACAGCCAGGTGTGACTGCAGAGAGAGAGAGAGAGGCCTGGACAGACACAGCCAGGTGTGACTGTAGAGAGAGAGAGAGAGGCCTGGACAGACACAGCCAGGTGTGACTGTAGAGAGAGAGGGAGGCCTGGACAGACACAGCCAGGTGTGACTGCAGAGAGAGAGAGAGAGGCCTGGACAGACACAGCCAGGTGTGACTGCAGAGAGAGAGAGAGGGAGGCCTGGACAGACACAGCCAGGTGTGACTGCAGAGAGAGAGAGAGGCCTGGACAGACACAGCCAGGTGTGACTGCAGAGAGAGAGAGAGGGAGGCCTGGACAGACACAGCCAGGTGTGACTGCAGAGAGAGAGAGAGGCCTGGACAGACACAGCCAGGTGTGACTGCAGAGAGAGAGAGAGAGGCCTGGACAGACACAGCCAGGTGTGACTGCAGAGAGAGAGAGAGGGAGGCCTGGACAGACACAGCCAGGTGTGACTGCAGAGAGAGAGAGGGAGGCCTGGACAGGACACAGCCAGGTGTGACTGCAGAGAGAGAGAGAGAGGCCTGGACAGGACACAGCCAGGTGTGACTGCAGAGAGAGAGAGAGAGAGAGAGGGAGGCCTGGACAGACACAGCCAGGTGTGACTGTAGAGAGAGAGAGAGAGAGGCCTGGACAGACACAGCCAGGTGTGACTGTAGAGAGAGAGAGAGAGAGGCCTGGACAGACACAGCCAGGTGTGACTGCAGAGAGAG
>NC_139643.1:51360271-51362771 GCF_964638095.1 Poromitra crassiceps | reverse complement strand
TGAGTGGCCTCTCAGTTTGTGGTGGGCCGTTAGTTGGGACTATAGATGGGATCTCCACATGTCCTTTCAGGGGCCTCTTTCATACGTCTTTAATTAGAACGCTTTGGGCCAACTGCTCTCCACTACTGTTCCATACCCCCCCCCCCCCCCCCCCATACACACACACACACACACACACACACACACACACACACACACACACACACACACACACACACACGCACACACACACACACACACAGATCCACAATAATGTCAGGGCCCTAAAAGCAGGAAATGACATCATCTGTGGTGAGATGGCGTGGCAGCAGCCTGCTGACCTGCAGCCTGCTGACCTGCAGCCTGTGATGATGTCCACATGAGTCAATGTAGGGAAGTGGATTTACGGCGCTGCTCGCATGCAGCCGGCCCGTGCCGGGCCGCTTTAGCGGGCAGCCAATCGCGAGCGGGATAAGAGCGGCGATAGCCAATCAGAGAGAGGAGTTATCAGCATCTGAATCAGTCAGTGTCAAGCCTATCACAAGGCTGGAATTGGAAAGTGGTAGTTTGGTTGCTGATCTGCAGCAGTGAGGCAGCAGGACTCCTGGATCATCACACACGTTGGTCACCCGTCTTGTAAATAACGGCTTTCCCAAAGCACAAGAATGTAAATGCTTTGACTTGCTTTGAACTTTCCAACTGGCCAGTAAAAGTATAATTTATTCAGTCACAGAATGGCCGACTAACATGACAGTTAGCCTTGTCTTCAATTAGTAACGCATGGGTTTACGAAGATCAGCCAGACGTGGTTAAGCCCCGCCTCTGAGCCAGCCCCGCCTCTGATGGGAGCTGGACCGGACTGATCACTGGAGTTGAATTGGATAACGTTAGTATACTTTGGGAGAGGTTAGGGTTAGTATACTTTGGGAGAGGTTAGGGTTAGTATACTTTGGGAGAGGTTAGGGTTAGTATACTTTGGGAGAGGTTAGGGTTAGTATACTTTGGGAGAGCCAGTGGAGACTGATGTCACTTGATGATGGAGTGTTTCTGAGAGGCGTTGGTTTGAGTTCTTCTTGATCTATTCTAAGCCTGCAGAGGTTTGGCCAATAGTTGAAAGGCCTCTTAAAAAAACAGTCACAATACTGGACCCTGCTTGGCCAACAATAGCAGCTCATGGTAAGTTCAAATGATGCAAACTTGGGCTTGATTGACATGATCTCAGTGCAGGGAGACAGTCCGCCTTGTGATACGCTGGCTGAATTACTAGAGCAAAACCCGCCTGTAAATAAGGGTGGAGTTTTTCAAAGTGCAATCACTTTAAATTGAAACGCTCAAACAAAATCTAATTTGAACAATGTCTTCAGAAAACTTGATAGCGAGTGAAAAACTCCTAATAGGTTCCCCTATAAACGTCCCCTTTCCTGACACCAGGAAATCAGCAGGTCACACGTCGGCTACTTCATATGTAGCCTAGAACTTGCCGGTGTCATTCATGACGTTATGTACTTTACAATTGAAAGATTAGAGAACTTTTGATCGACTGCGCTCGCTGCGGTGTTTCTAAGGCAGTGTATCAGGCCTAGTGAAGGAGTTTTGAGGAATAATTTAAATAATTTAAAAGCAGCATGCCACAGCAGTGTGGAGATTAAACTATGTGTCGTATGTACCAGCATGCCACAGCAGTGTGGAGATTAAACTATGTGTCGTATGTACCAGCATGCCACAGCAGTGTGGAGATTAAACTATGTGTCGTATGTAGCAGCATGCCACAGCAGTGTAGAGATTAAACTATGTGTCGTATGTAGCAGCATGCCACAGCAGTGTAGAGATTAAACTATGTGTCGTATGTAGCAGCATGCCACAGCAGTGTAGAGATTAAACTATGTGTCGTATGTAGCAGCATGCCACAGCAGTGTGGAGATTAAACTATGTGTCGTATGTAGCAGCATGCCACAGCAGTGTGGAGATTAAACTATGTGTCATATGTAGCAGCATGCCACAGCAGTGTGGAGATTAAACTATGTGTCATATGTAGCAGCATGCCACAGCAGTGTGGAGATTAAACTATGTGTCGTATGTAGCAGCATGCTACAGCAGTGTGGAGATTAAACTATGTGTCGTATGTAGCAGCATGCCACAGCAGTGTGGAGATTAAACTATGTGTCATATGTAGCAGCATGCCACAGCAGTGTGGAGATTAAACTATGTGTCATATGTAGCAGCATGCCACAGCAGTGTAGAGATTAAACTATGTGTTGTATGTAGCAGCATGCCACAGCAGTGTGGAGATTAAACTATGTGTCGTATGTAGCAGCATGCCACAGCAGTGTAGAGATTAAACTATGTGTTGTATGTAGCAGCATTCCACAGCAGTGTGGAGATTAAACTATGTGTTGTATGTAGCAGCATGCCACAGCAGTGTGGAGATTAAACTATGTGTTGTATGTAGCAGCATGCCACAGCAGTGTGGAGATTAAACTATGTGTTGTATGTAGCAGCATGCCACAGCAGTGTGGAGATT
>NC_139643.1:51290271-51355271 GCF_964638095.1 Poromitra crassiceps | reverse complement strand
ACAGGAAACCATGTAACCTTATTGTGCGTCCATCACAATAAGACGTCTCGTGTACAGGAAACCATGTAACCTTATTGTGCGTCCATCACAATAAGACGTCTCGTCTACAGGAAACCATGTAACCTTATTGTGCGTCCATCACAATAAGACGTCTCGTGTACAGGAAACCATGTAACCTTATTGTGTGTCCATCACAATAAGACGTCTCGTGTACAGGAAACCATGTAACCTTATTGTGCGTCCATCACAATAAGACATCTCGTCTACAGGAAACCATGTAACCTTATTGTGCGTCCATCACAATAAGACGTCTCGTCTACAGGAAACCATGTAACCTTATTGTGTGTCCATCACAATAAGACGTCTCGTGTACAGGAAACCATGTAACCTTATTGTGCGTCCATCACAATAAGACGTCTCGTCTACAGGAAACCATGTAACCTTATTGTGTGTCCATCACAATAAGACGTCTCGTGTACAGGAAACCATGTAACCTTATTGTGTGTCCATCACAATAAGACGTCTCGTGTACAGGAAACCATGTAACCTTATTGTGTGTCCATCACAATAAGACGTCTCGTGTACAGGAAACCATGTAACCTTATTGTGTGTCCATCACAATAAGACGTCTCGTGTACAGGAAACCATGTAACCTTATTGTGTGTCCATCACAATAAGACGCCTCGTCTACAGGAAACCATGTAACCTTATTGTGTGTCCATCACAATAAGACGTCTCGTGTACAGGAAACCATGTAACCTTATTGTGTGCCATAATGGACCGTCGCAGTTTCTTCATCACCAATCATCACTGCTGAGCTCACTGGTAAACATCAGTGTTGGTAAATTTAAAAGTGCGTAAATAACACACAAACACAAACAATCATCATAATAAGGACAACTCAAATATATGTTCTGTAAAGCATTTCTTTAGTATTAGTCTGACTCAGTGGAAGCAGGCTGCAAGGATAAGTTCTGCCTAGTCTTACTCACTGGAAGCAGGCTGTGTGGATAAGCTCTGCCTAGTCTGACTCAGTGGAAGCAGGCTGCAAGGATAAGCTCTGCCTAGTCTGACTCACTGGAAGCAGGCTGTGGGGATCAGCTCTGCCTAGTCTGACTCACTGGAAGCAGGCTGTGTGGATAAGCTCTGCCTAGTCTGACTCAGTGGAAGCAGGCTGCAAGGATAAGCTCTGCCTAGTCTGACTCAGTGGAAGCAGGCTGCAAGGATAAGCTCTGCCTAGTCTGACTCACTGGAAGCAGGCTGCAAGGATAAGCTCTGCCTAGTCTGACTCACTGGAAGCAGGCTGCAAGGATAAGCTCTGCCTAGTCTGACTCACTGGAAGCAGGCTGCAAGGATAAGCTCTGCCTAGTCTGACTCAGTGGAAGCAGGCTGCAGGGATAAGCTCTGCCTAGTCTGACTCACTGGAAGCAGGCTGCGTGGATAAGCTCTGCCTAGTCTGACTCAGTGGAAGCAGGCTGCGTGGATAAGCTCTGCCTAGTCTGACTCAGTGGAAGCAGGCTGCGTGGATAAGCTCTGCCTAGTCTGACTCACTGGAAGCAGGCTGCGTGGATAAGCTCTGCCTAGTCTGACTCAGTGGAAGCAGGCTGTGGGGATAAGCTCTGCCTAGTCTGACTCAGTGGAAGCAGGCTGCAGGGATAAGCTCTGCCTAGTCTGACTCACTGGAAGCAGGCTGTGGGGATAAGTCGGAGCAAAGGGTAATCCCTTCCTGTTCCCTGCTCTCAAATCCCTCCGCCACTGTGAAAAAACAACAATGCTAGCTAGCAAAGTAGCAGCAACCTACATGCTGAAAATGGCAAGTTTTGACAAATACTGTATTTGGATTGTGTAAATAAAGCAGGTTTACTTGGTACTTTTGGTGGATGGTTGTAAAGATAACGGAGCCTTTTCCCCCCGCTATACCAGAGTGAGAGTAAGAGGAGCCAGACTCTCTCCTGCATTGGTAGGCTACAGCGTGAAACGGAGATAATCTAGCAAGCAAGACTACTTTATCTTATGCTTCCTTATGCTATCCTCATACATGTATAATTTATATCAGCTTAGATATGTGTCTACGTATGGTGTGTAGGCTATGAATTGATGTTGTGAAGATGTACAGTATGTGGTGCTAAAGCTTATTGGTGGGTAAACTGAATGCAGGTGGGGTTTAACCTCCACTTCATCCCTGCCAAAGAGCTTACTAACAATGAAAGATTAATGGCTCAATTATCCCCTTGACTTGGTGCAGTATATACACATGACTGTTGCAGCTGAAGGCCATAGATTCAAAGTATTTTGTTACACGTTTTGTCATATTGTCATACTCACCGTTTGGATGACTTGTCCCTGGTGTTCATATGGGAACCAAACTGTCCCTGCAATGATTTGTCTCTCTGAAAGAAATATGGTAACACTTTACGATAAGGTACACAACTAGTAACTACATCCCTAGTAGTTACTAGGAACTAATGAGGAACTAACTATTAGTGATTAGTTAATGATTAGTTAAAGTCAGTTTTTGTGTATAGTTAATCATTAGTTAATTATTAGCTAAGGATGAGTTCAATTTAATTTGTGAGTAATATAGTAGTTATCATTACTTAATCATTACTTAATTATTACCTGTCCATTAGTTACTCTTTTTGTGTACCCTTACACTTGGTTCACACCAAAAAGCATCTCAAAAGCAGTGCATAAAAAAAGTCAATGAATTTAAACACTCATATTTTCCTAAATGTTCTGGCTGTGAAGTTGCAGGAACAGCATCAGAGAGGGACCCGGCACAGAGAGTGTTTGTCTGGGGGCCCAGACTCAGTCATGTCTCCACCTGAATGAGGAGCAGGTGTGAGCGCTTAGCCCCCCTCCCTCTGCAGAGAGTTTACCAGAGAGTGGACCCCCTCCCTCTGTGAGTATAAAGCCTATTGACTCCAGAACACACATGTAGACAGACATCCATCCACAGACACCTTTCACATCTCCCAGGCCTTTGTGTGCTTCTAGCCGTGTTCCTGTGTCTGCTGGCATGTTTGCAGATGACTGCGCTGTGTTTTGATGTGGCTGCCATCCCCTCCCTTGATGTAGACAATAATGACTCGTATGATTCACAATACAGGGAAGAGGTCGACTAGGAGTTACAAGTGGCGTGGCTTTTGTACGCTCTAGTTTGGCAGCATCTTTCCACGGACGTTTCCTTATAAAAAAGAGTTGTACTTGCTCAAAACAAGTGATTCAGCTACAATCAGAATCAGGAGAGACCATAGAATATTTCACTCGGACCAAAACGTAAAAAAGAACAAGGGGAGGGGGGGGGGGGGGCTGCGCGGTCGACAAAAAATGTATATGCCTACAAATGAATTTAGAAAAAAGAAATTGGCTACAGACTGGCAGCCTATAGAAAGTGTAATGGCAATAAAGTTGTGTAGACTAGTCTAATATGGATGATCTTGGTGTCAAATCATTCATTTCTTATGATGAGGAATTCAAATTTGAGATGTGTTCAGAGGCTCCATTCTATCTCACGATTCAAGACTCAAAAAAGGTGACTGCCATAACTTCCCAAACCTAACCTCTTGAATTGTGAGATAGAAGGAAGCTTCGGAGCAATTATAAAGTTCCAAATTTGAATTCCTCATAAGATGAAATGTATGATTTGACACCAAGATCATCCATATCAGACTAGTCACAACTTTATTGCAGTTACACTTTCCATCAGCTGCCGGTCTGTGGTCGCACATTTTTCTTCTTCTTCCATATTCACGATGCCCCAATATCAAATTCTTCCTAGAATGCCTTTAGCTATAAGTGTACCAAATTATTATTAGCTATTAGCTATAAGTGTACCAAATTATTATTAGCTATTAGCTATAAGTGTACCAAATTATTATTAGCTATTAGCTATAAGTGTACCAAATTATTATTAGCTATTAGCTATAAGTTTACCAAATTATTATTAGCTATTAGCTATAAGTGTACCAAATTATTATTAGCTATTAGCTATAAGTTTACCAAATTATTATTAGCTATTAGCTATAAGTGTACCAAATTATTATTAGCTATTAGCTATAAGTTTACCAAATTATTATTAGCTATTAGCTATAAGTGTACCAAATTATTATTAGCTATTAGCTATAAGTTTACCAAATTATTATTAGCTATTAGCTATAAGTGTACCAAATTATTATTAGCTATTAGCTATAAGTGTACCAAATTATTATTAGCTATTAGCTATAAGTGTACCAAATTATTATTAGCTATAAGTGTACCAAATTATTATTAGCTATTAGCTATAAGTGTACCAAATTATTATCACAAAATGCACAATTGTTATTGAACTTTTGCCCGACGACTATCAGTCACTTTCCTCTAATCCTCCTATTCAAGTATGTGTGAAGTCTGCAGGTAGAAACATGCATGACTGTATGAAACGAATGCCTTTAGTCGCTCTATAATATAATATAATATAATGATACTGATATACTAATATCAGTATAATAATAATGATACAAAGCTGGTTGCAAATCAGTGGAGTTCCTTTAGTGATTTTTTTAAGACTTGTACTTGTAATGGAGTATCTTTACATTGTATTGTTACTAAGTACAATATCTCAGTCATTCTTCCACCACTGATCCTGTGCAAATACAAACCACTGTGATGATGGTTTCCGTCCGTTCCTCTCAGCCTAACCACTAGACTTCACCTCCTTCTGCCCTCTCACAGTAACTAACCACTAGACTTCACCTCGTTCTGCCCTCTCACAGTAACTAACCACTAGACTTCACCTCCTTCTGCCCTCTCACAGTAACTAACCACTAGACTTCACCTCCTTCTGCCCTCTCACAGTAACTAACCACTAGACTTCACCTCGTTCTGCCCTCTCACAGTAACTAACCACTAGACTTCACCTCCTTCTGCCCTCTCACAGTAACTAACCACTAGACTTCACCTCGTTCTGCCCTCTCACAGTAACTAACCACTAGACTTCACCTCGTTCTGCCCTCTCACAGTAACGACAGGATATTATGGACAAAGGGACACGCATTCTTTTTATACTCTGTAGGTAACGCGGGTTCAACATCCTGTTGTCATTTAGCGCAGGTGACTCTATTCACTGTATCTGTAGCCCACAGCTTTCACTGTGGGGGGAAAAGAAAAAGAAAGGATATATGATACAATAAGGCGTCTTAACATGTTGCCGCAGCTGGAACAAGCCCCGTTAGCCTGGAGGTGGAGGGATCCCTTCACAATAAAACAAAGTGAGGTGTCCCTTCACAATAAAACAAAGTGAGGTGTCTGATGAAAGGAGAGTTTCATCGCAGACTAATACCTCTGTTGTTAGTGAGATCCTGTTTGCAGTGAGCCTGTCTGCCCTGCCGGTGTCGGAGCAGACCTGGCTCGCCTTCACAAATAGCTTTGGCATTTGATTGCCTGTACGTCGGGCACGTGGTGGCATTAACGTGGGCAAAATGGCCGACCGCTTTAGATTAGCTAACAAGCTAACGCTAAGCTACTGATGTTATCAGACATGATAGACATTAAAAATATGAATCAGAGTTAGGGTTTGGGTTAGGGGTTAGCGTTAGACCCATGGGTTAGACGGCCGTTGTGGACCCCGAGCCGAGCACTTCCGGTAGGGCGATCCGAATCCGTAACCCGAGTAGAATCCGTACCTACACCTGCAGCGTTAGCCTGGGAGCATGTCACAAACAGAGCTGTGGCCACAAGTTTCAAGCAATTTATTGAGTCCCAAAACCATTTCAGACAGTGGTTATGTTGTGAAGAAAACATATAAAAAGAACTCCAGCTATTCTTAGTACAAAAATAAATTACATTGCTATAGAATTAACTCTGAAAAGTAACCCACATAACTTTATACCCACATAATGCGCATTACATTCACACTATAATGCATCTAATGCTTAATATGATAGAAACATCTTAACATGATAAACCTTTACAAACAACAGGTGGCAGCATTTTACATTGACATTTTCATGGTTCCAAAGTCTGACCTTTGAATGATGTAGTTATTGGGTTTTTTCCATGACTTTGTATATGAAAAGAACCCGCTCTCTGAGACACATGAAACCCAAACCTAGGCATTTTTGGTGACACAAACATGTCTTGTATCTTACATCAAATGTCTGTTTCTGGCAAACCAGCTGCACTGAGAAATGGCTGTATATCAAACCAGCTGCACTGAGAAATGGCTGTATATCAAACCAGCTGCACTGAGAAATGGCTCTATATGAAACCAGCTGCACTGAGAAATGGCTGTATATTTCTACACAAGCATCCAAACATGTTGGAGTGTACTTTGTATGAGTCCTTGAGGAGATGCAACAGGGCTTTCAGGGTCCACAGCTCTTGGGCAACAATGGGCCTTTTCTTCACCAGCAGTCATTTTGTGTCTAAAAGGCAGGAAGGAAGTAACACAGGTGCAAGCAAAACATTAAGAGGGTTTCAAACTTCCAATCCATTACAGTAGGTGTTCCAGTGTTGGGGCCCCTTTGTTAATGATTTGCTTGCACCTGTGTTACTCCCTGCCTTTTAGACACAAAATGGCTGAGGTGAAAAAGGCCAATAGCGGTGAACAACTGATTATGTTTCTAAATGTGCAACTTGTAGAATCCATAGAATTGAATAGACGTAGTTATTTTCTGTGCTCTTTGCGTCACAGTAACCTCCAAATCCACCTGATCTATTCACTTTGACTGAGAACATGACTGAACTGACATGCAGCCACACCAGAACAAGTCTTCTCACCTAAGGTCTCTTTCTCTATCCTGGTTCTTGTATCTCAGTGGGTCTCCAGGGATGATTTATTTTCACTATAATTCCATCATAAGTAACACAATGATAGAACGTATGACTTTTTTTGGTCATGTGTTTCATACACTTTCTGTAATAAAACATCTGAAAGCTCAAATCTTATCAGAAGGGGGGCCCTGGGACAAAGTCTTATCAAATGGGGGTCTAATTTGTGTCAGGGATTGTTGACGTGGGAAATGTTGAGAGCCTGTTTAGCCTATATTTACTCATTGTTTGCACACAGCTAATTCTTGATGGACCTCTGTGATGGAGCCAGCTGATGTCATAGTCTTTTTGAGGACTGTGGGGTTTAGTTGTCGGGTTGAATCCCAGCTCGCTCCTCAGGCTTCCTCTGATGTTTCCTCCGTTTGGCGCCGTGGCCGCTCTGCTCTTTGCCTTGCGCCTCTTGGGACTTGTGCGCCGAGTCGTTCTGCTGCCTGGAGTAGCGCTTGCACTTGCAGGACATCACCACCGTGATCTTGTAGGTCCTGGAGCTGCCGTCCTGGCACTGCAGGCGGATCCGCTGGGTGCGGGTCCGGTCGATGACGCAGCGCCACTCCTGGGCCTCTCTGCGGCTCCAGTACCGGCCCGTGTGGCCGATCCAGTTGGGCAGCAGGTGCGCGGGCAGGCACTCGCCCGCGCACACCAGCTCCTTGATGGGGTTGATGCTGGTGCACTGGCCGTCTGAGATGTACTTCGTGGACCTCAGCTCCCTGCAGCCCACTTGGCTCTGATCTGGGCCTGAGACAGACAGCAACACTCAGTTAGTCCACTGGCACTTTGTTTGGCACTGCAGGTCTGCATTGTTAACTTGCATAACTACACCGTGCACGACTGTCTTAATATTCATTTCCATCAGGTGTCAAAACATTGGATGCCAATATTTTTGCTATAATAAAGAATATATTTACTTATATCTACTGTATTTCTGACCCCTATTTATAGGGACCTCAGTTCACCAAACCACAGTTCATGCATCTAACATCACCATGCCACCAACACTTTTTCATCTGCTACATTTCTGTGGACAATGTGGAGCAATAGATTTCTGGTGATTTTTGCTTGATCTTCTTTTCCCATTATAATGGTAAAAACTACAAAATGAAATGTGGATTCACTTATTCACTGATGGGCAGCGCCTGCGCCACACCTTCAAGAGACCCCATCATTCATTCACACCACACATCATTGTTGTTCAGCAAACACCAGCTCATACATTCAGATTGTTTCAACGGCTAAATCCACCTGTCACCGTTTGGACTCACCGTTGCGCGCAGCGTCACCCAGATGTCTGCCCCCGTTCCTCGCCTGGTTCACGTCTTCACTGCGGGGCTCGTCCGGGGTCGCCTCGCTCGGCATGGTCTCGCTGGTCTCCGTGGCGTCGTTGTGCACCGTGCTGCCGCTCATGACCAGCAGCAGGAGCGACAGGAGCTGCACGCAGGCGGGACACGTCATGGCTGTGTGTGTGGAGACTCGAGCTGCGTTCCACCCGCTTATATAGCCTCCAGTATCCTCCACTTGTTGTGACAGCAGAGTTTATGAATGAACAAGACACACCCACCTACAACTCAACAACCAGCCATGTGCACTTTTTCTTTCTTTCTTTCTTTCTTTCTTTCTTTCTTTCTTTCTTTCTTTCTTTCTTTCTTTCTTTCTTTCTTTATTTTTTCTTTCCTTTTTTTTCCGTTACAAATATGGGACACTTTTCTTGAGGTGTTTTTTGTTGTTGTATTACAAGCAGATACAATTAAACGTATACCATTACAGTTGAGTTATAATGTTTATGTTGCAGTGATGAATAATGCAATCCTGCATGTTTACATGTATTTGTTGTTACTGATGTTAATTGCATGTGCTCTCTGTCCCTATCAAATAAACAAACAAATAAACTCAGCATCAATATTTTTCAATCATAAAAACCCTGGAAATACAATACATTACAATATCACATGAATGATTGCTACGATCAATTTTAAGTTTGTTATAACAGACTTTTATTGATTTATTGATTTATTGTTTTAACCTACAGTAATCCAGGGAAAACTTAAGTGTTCCACATGTAACAAAAGTAAAGAAAAAACAGCAAGGAAAGAAAATGAAACTCTGGGGAAAAATCAGCCTCTGTCTATGTGACAATAGTTGGCTAATAAAAATGTGGATGTAAAATATGAAAATGATGAACATATTTGATTGAAGAACTCCTCTTAGAGCAAAACATCTCATGCAGAGCAAGCTGCACTTGAATACTTGACATTAATGTGAACAGTGCATAAAACACAATGTTGTGAAATGCAGGATTCACCTGAGAGAAACTGTGAAATGTTTCCACGTCTGAGGAGGGATTTGGATCTGAGGAGGTTTGCTTCTCGCTGTGTGGATGAGCTCACAGATATGATGCATGATCCCAATCACAGCCTACAGTAGGCAGACAAAAGCCTCGTCTCCCCCTTCATGCTGCCGAAACCTTGCCCCTAAGAATCCCAGGTGTCTCCTTACACGCCTTTCCCAGGACTCTGACAAAGACTTTACCCCGACTCTCCTCGGCTCTGCCTGCCCCTCTTTGATACCTGCTGAAAATAAATCCACTCCCAAACTGTCCAGCTCACGGCTCTCTCTCTCTCCTCTCGCTGTCCAAATGAGCTCCGGTTACCCCAAAAAGCTGTGTTTGTCACATCACATCATCAGAGGCGGACGTGTGGATGAGGGGAGGCCGCGGAGAAGAAGCAGAACCTGGGGGGCTTTTTTGAAAGGAGACGATCAAAGTTATTCGATCCGATGCCGGCGTTTTTGCTAATTTTTACATCTCGTAAAACCGGAAATTTGAGATCGACCTTTTATGCTCGCCTGCAGTCCGGAGCGAGGATGACATAGAGCAGGTTGGGGGGTTCGGGCGGGGGGATAATAGGCTTGAGTTATGATGCTATTGACAGGCGTCGTGACAGCCGCCATGCTTAGCGGTTTGTGCCTATGAGCGCTGGGCAGCACCCATAGTGCAGGGGTCATGCTGCTGCTCCCCTGGGACCCCACGGCGCTGTGGAAGACGCAGAACAATGCGGCGCAGGAAGGGAGAGAGCTGAGTGGAAATCTAATGCATCGCCCAAGGACCTTCCTTATGTGTGAGAAAGTGAGGCAGAGGAGAAGCTCCTCTTACTTTGAAAATGTTCGCTATACTTGAAAATCTGCGGATTTGATTAAAAAAAAAGATTCTTTTTGCAATAGTAATGTTAGCAGAAGACTAGTTCAGAGGAAATGGAATAGCACAAACGGCACACTTGTGACAACATGACCTGACGTGGGCTCAATTATCACAAGTTGTCAAGTAGTTTTTCACCAGTAATACATTTTGCTTCCAGTATTTTATTATTATTATTATTATTTAATTAATCTGAAAAACACTGAACGCAGAGTAGACAGAAAGCTCCGTCCGGATGCATATCCCTATTTAACGTTGAGCCTAATTAATTTGGGCCATGACTGGATTTCTGAGAATTGAAGTTCAAACTGTTCTCAAACGGTTACCTCTCTCTGCTCTCTGTCATTTGGAGCCACCAATATGTGAAGTAATGATCTAAACTACATGGTGTGGATTGATCTAATGATCTAAACTACATGGTGTGGATTGGTAGCATGTCCTGCTAGCATGTTTGCAGCTTGTCTGTTTAGCCACACCGCTGTATCTGTATCTACATGTGTATCTTTTGCGCCGCGATCACAACGTCCACATTAGTTTTGTTCCAACCCAATCACCAGAATAAAATGGCGTCGTACGTTTCTGCAAACCAGGGATAGCTACAATCTTAACGTAAATTTGAAACAAAACGCAGGTTAATTTGAAACCTCGCGGCATTTCGACTTGTAAATTAAAAGTACCGTAAATCGACTTGGTTAAGGTTAGGTTAAGGTTGTTGTCTGAAATTGTCGCACGTTTAAAAATAAACATTTAATTTATTTATTTATTTATTAATTGAAAACAAATCAGAAACGTGATATTCGACCTATCCGTGGATTGCAGAAACGTACAATTTTGACATTTTATTCTGGCGACCAGGCTGTTGTGGGCCGTGGCTGGGTCTCATTCAGGTGGAGGAGGGCCCTTCAGCCCTTCAGTGGTGGTGGAGAAGGGCCCTTCAGTGGAGGTGGAGGGTCCTTCAGTGGAGGTGGAGGGTCCTTCAGTGGAGGAGGTGGGCCCTCCAGTGGAGGTGGAGGGTCCTTCAGTGGAGGTGGAGGGTCCTTCAGTGGAGGAGGTGGGCCCTCCAGTGGAGGTGGAGGGTCCTTCAGTGGAGGTGCCCGGGCAGCCCAGCAGCTGTGTGGGACAGCCTCCAGCTGCAGCCACCTTCTCCTCTGGCCCTCAGACACAGGAAGCTGGCTGTCTTCTTCTCTCATCGTCTGACAGGGAGCAGAGAAACAACACACAGCAATGACCTTTATTGAACACTGGAGGGCGCTGGGTGACCTAGACTGGATGGAGTTACTATTCTTCTGCTGCCCTGGTATACTGTTAAAGGAGAACATTACTGCCTATGTAACTCCACACTTAACTGTTTGTGTGTTTGTTTGTTGTTAGTTTTTTCAACTGTTTGGTGTAACCTTGCAGGACATTTCAGGAAATACACAAATGCAGTCAATCCATATCTTATGTCATATTGTCAACATTTTAGCACTTATGTGCCACTGTGCCGGGTTCATCTCACTAAACCTGGTTCACTTCACCCTCCAGTGGTGACAAATGTTCCCACTCCCAGACTAAAGATTAAGAAACATAAAACTGATCATACTAATAATAAATCAAACTAAAAGGGGAAACATTGACATTTAGCCTGGAAGTGGGTTTAGATTCATGATACAGGCCAACCCGAAATCCCGCCTCCTCTACCCGCAATCACCACACTCACTTTCCAAAATCACACAGTAGGTGGAGAAATCACACAGTAGGTGGAGAAATCACACACTTGCAAAATCACAGAAAAAACAAGGGCAACTTGGGCCCAGGACCACATGCGTCATGTAGCAACCAGGCGACCTCGCGTTATTTCGAAACCCACATAGGTTAAGCCAAAACCACGCCCTGTGCCCGCCCACGCAGCAGTCAAGCGCCGGGATTGGCCAGGAGCAAGTCTTTTGACTTCTTTTGACAGCTCGAATCTTCCACACCACAAACACTGCACGGCACGCAGCCCAGCGATTTCATGAACCAACTGAATTGCTCTTGAGAACGGACATTGAAATGAATGATGGTCACATACCTTCCTTAGTGTACGCTAATGAAAACGTAATACAAGCTTTTAACACATTTCCCACACCACAAACACTGCGCCCAGCCCAGCGATTTTATTAACCAAATTGCTCTTGATAGCGGACATTGAAAATAAATTACTGTACGCTAATGAAAACATAACACAAGCTTTTAACACACAATCGATTTTTAAACATATTTATTTCAAAATATGTATTATTATTATTATTATTTCAAAATTCAGGGCTTTAGCCAAAGCTTCAATAACAGAGCTCAGCTGACAGTTTAACTTGCAAATGAAAAGTATACAAAATATAAAATTAAAAATACAATACTACAGCTACAGCACATAGGCCTAGCTTCCCCCCCAGTCCAGCCGTTTGTTCCAGGCCAGTGAAGTCCCAACAATCTCAAAACATGCAATAATATAAAATCATAGATAAAAAGTTGAATCATACACAATCAATAAAACCAAAAGTAAAGGGTTAGCCTTCCCAATGTCCAAGGGCAGCATCTGTTATTCTGGCATCATAATAAGCACTCAGGCGGGTGGTCAGAAAGTCAAATAACCGCGGTACATTGTATGCTTTGGTGCGATGTAGGATTTTGTCTTTCAATATCCTCGTTGCAGCCTCGCTGTAGTTGTTGATGTTGTTGCGGTTATTTGACTTTCTCCTTTGCTCCTGGCCAATCCCGGCGCTTGACTGCTGCGTAGGCGGGCACAGGGCATGGTTTTGGCTTAACCTATGTGGGTTTCAAATAACGCGGCGACCTCATGATGCAACTCAAGCACATCTTTCAACAGGCCAGGTTTGGCAGGTTTAAAGATGTTTTCCATATCTTCAATCTCTGGCAGATGTTCAGCTGTGCAACACTGGAACAGAACCATCGCCACGGCAACGACAGAACATACGCAGAACTTCTCAACAGAATTCTTTGCAGAGAAAAACATGAGGAGCTTCTTAATAAAGACTTGGACGTCTGACAGTCAAGAGTCAAAATACATGACGAGGATGAAACCAATCTGCAGCCGTCTGGCAGAGGAGAGGCCTCCTCAGTACAAAGTGACAGTAAACGTCTTTATAATCTGCTTTAAAGTCTGAAGAGGGAGCAGAGTCTGTCCACAAGTTATTCCATTTCATAACGTGTTGTTCACACTTGATTCATAGTGAGCTGTTAACACTGCATTACTTACATGTGGCACACTGTAGTGTAGTATACAGGAGGCAATAGTGACAGAAACCAGACACTAATCTCATATTTTGGAATGGAGCCAAGGAATGTAAAGAACTTTCCCACTGTCGTTGCTGTCGAGCATAGTTCAGCATATAAACAAACAATATCAATGTATTGATGTATGGACAAACCATAATAATATGAAGAAGTATGGTTTAAAATAATTGACCCAAAATAAAACTCCACAATGAAACACTAAAGAGTGTCATATGCTGCTGAGACTATGGCTACATTGGCGACATGTAACCCATTATGATACCAATATGAACAGACAATGTTGAAAAGGTGTGTGTGTGTGTGTGTGTGTGTGTGTGTGTGTGTGTGTGTGTGTGTGTGTGTGTGTCTGTGCGTGCGTGCGTGCGTGCGTGCGTGCGTGCTGCATAATCGGGCACGTCGGGCAAATGCCCGGTGGCCTGGCCTGGCCTGCAATTTTTTTTTTTTTTTTTTTTTTTTTTTGCAGGCCAGGCCACTCACTGAACAGCAGGCCAGGCGCCGCCAACTGGTTTACTAGTGGTTTTATTACTTTATTCAGGTTTAAAGTGGGTGCATCTCATTGTAAAATTGGACTTGGCCCAAATTGGGCTTCAAACGGCCCAAATCTGGCTTTAAACGACCCAAATTGGGCTTCAAACGGCCCAAATCTGGCTTCAAACGGCCCAAATTGGGCTTCAAACGGCCCAAATTGAGCTTCAAACGGCCCAAATTTTTCGCGCGTCGGCCCGTATCGGCCTGGCCTGCTTGGTATCTAATGCCCGGCCTGAATTATGATCCCAGTCCGCCCCTGTGTGTGTGTGTGTGTAAAGTTACCCATAATAACACGTCTGTCACAAAGTCACATCCGTTTTTGTACCAGGTTTTTGTGCCTGACTAGGCACGTCAATATTCAAAATTTTCATTTGATTTCTGAAAACATTTTGACCACAGGATGCATCTTTGAGTGTTGATTGAATTGAGGCATCTCTCCCATATCAATCAAGTTGCTTGTTGTCTTCCTATATGTTGTTGTGTCTTCTTGTTCCAATCCTCATATCAGGACCAGATGTTGTACTAGTCTAGCACATACTACTTAGTCATGCTTATTCATGTCATACAAACACCAGCTCCATACACGTACTGCTAATGCTTAGTCATGCTTGTGCATGTTAGGGCTTGTGCTGTGAAGGAGAGCTGAGCTGTGTTGCCACTGTCTGGTAGATATATTTAGAAGCTAACGAGGGCAGGGAGCCACGGTGCTGCTAAGCTAACGAGGGCAGGGAGCCACGGTGCTGCTCGGCTGGCTGTGGACTGAAGTAGAGCCAACACAGCGCCGGCTCACGTGGACCTCGCCCAATTCAAAGGCCACTAGGCGATCCAAGCCTACTGTGAAATGAAGGTGCTTCTATTAGATCTCATCACCGTCATGCTCCACAAACCACAGTAGCCTACATCACAGTAGCCTACATCACAGTAGCCTACATCACATCTGATTTTCACTTCTACTTGTTCACAATCTGACTACAAGCATGGCTCACATTGAAGGTTTATGCTCTTTGTCATTTATTTGACTTTGGCTGGTCCCAGGAAAGTTGACAGAACGTGCTTACTTACTACAACCAAATGAAATGAAGCTAATATGATTCATTCTTCTGCCCCATGATGTGCATTGTCACATATGCGCAATATTGAATCTTAATATATATGTTAATATATATATGCCCTATACATATAGTCCCATCACCTAAATAACACTCTTTCTCCTGCAGTTTGGTGATGCATTCAATGTCCTCAGATGATTTTGTATTGTCACCTCTTGGTTCCCAACATTTTGGTCTTCTGTAAAGCACTTTGGATAAAAGTGCTATATACTAAATGCCGTCCATTTACCATTTCAGTAAAGTCCTAGGGCCTGGAGTAGTACTCCAGTCCCTGGGGTCTGGTGTAGTACTCCAGTCCCTAGGGTTTGCTGTAGTACTCCAGTCCCTGGGGTCTGGTGTACTACACCAGGCCCTATCAGCATAGCTGAATATCCCCATTGTGTTAACAGATCGTGAAATATGGTGTACATATGAACGTTCAATCAACGTCTGCAAATAGTGGGTGAAAAAACTTTTGAACTTGTCTTAACCTTTTTTTTTCCCCAACGGAAAAACTGCTCATTGCAGCCATATCATATCAGATCAAAACTCCCTGAACAGTCAACCGAGTGCTCAGCTAGCACCGCCCTATTGGCGGAAAGGTGAAATGTTCATCTTTCTAGCAAATCTATGTAAATTTTAGACTTGAAAGCAGCGTCCTGTCTTGTCTGAGGTGAAATGCAAATGAACTACAGTCATATGATCAAATCTTTCATGTCACATGAAACATTCGATATCCTCTTTAATTGAAAGTAGACACTGATCATGTGTTTTCCTCTGAGCTCTGTTCTGTTGCCAAAGGGTTAAATCTCTGCTGCTGGCACTGAGCCAGCCTCGGAACATACCACTGTGCAAAACAAAGGGGGAGCCATGTGTATTCTGCCCAATAGAAACTGCTCACACGGTTCTCACAACCATATAGGTTACATCTAGCTCAATTCCATTGTGGTGATTATGGGAGAAGGTTTTAATGTCCAGCTGTGGAAGGTGTTGGTGGGAGCTGTGTTAAAGCTGTCACTAAGTCCACCCTCCCCTCTCCTACACTGCAGTGCTGTGGCCCGTCCTGACTGCCTTCAGCTCCTCCACATGGCAGACAGTTCAGAGGGAATAGTGCGCACTGCTGGTAGCCCAACTTACTACAGAGTCAACCATAGTCAGGTAAGACAGCCTTTATGATAGACTACTATCAGTCAAATACTATTCAATTCATTAATCAATTGAAATATACAGTTGAAATCTAGAAGTAAATTAGTCTAATCAATGCTCTGTAACTAAGGTGCTGCAAGCCATTCTGGAGGATTGAGTCAACACGGTTCTCATTCTCGAGGAGTCAGGCTTTGAGTTGCTCAGTTCTCTGTCCTGGTTGGATAAAGTGAAATGGGATCAAAGGAGAGCAGAGCAAGTTGAAGACTCATATTATCACCAAAAACTCTATATCAGTGATTACTGTCAGAAGAAGCTACTTAACACTTTCAACGTTACTTCACATAAGGACTTATTTAATGTGTGCACTGCATGGTGTGTTCATGTGTGGTGAAATATCAGGCTGCAGACAGAGAGACTTTGACCTACAAGTGCTCAAGCAGGATGACTGCTCTCCAGACAGATGACTGGTGTCCAGTGAGAGACAGACAGGCAGGATGACTGGTGTCCAGTGGGAGACAGACAGGCTGTATGACTGGTCTCCAGTGGGAGACAGACAGGCAGGATGACTGGTCTCCAGTGGGAGACAGACAGGCAGGATGACTGGTCTCCAGTGGGAGACAGACAGGCAGGATGACTGGTCTCCAGTGGGAGACAGACAGGCAGGATGACTGGTGTCCAGTGAGAGACAGACAGGCAGGATGACTGGTGTCCAGTGGGAGACAGACAGGCAGGATGACTGGTGTCCAGTGGGAGACAGACAGGCTGGATGACTGGTGTCCAGTGGGAGACAGACAGGCAGGATGACTGGTCTCCAGTGGGAGACAGACAGGCAGGATGACTGGTGTCCAGTGGGAGACAGACAGGCAGGATGACTGGTGTCCAGTGGGAGACAGACAGGCTGTATGACTGGTGTCCAGTGGGAGACAGACAGGCAGGATGACTGGTCTCCAGTGGGAGACAGACAGGCAGGATGACTGGTGTCCAGTGGGAGACAGACAGGCAGGATGACTGGTCTCCAGTGGGAGACAGACAGGCAGGATGACTGGTCTCCAGACAGATGACTGGTCTCCAGTGGGAGACAGACAGGCAGGATGACTGGTGTCCAGTGGGAGACAGTAGACAGACATGGAGAGATGCAGCCTGGGCTCCCATTCCTTAAAAGTTTTGCATAATGACAGAATTGATTAAGGATAAGCAAGGCGTACCTATTAGTAAACTAGTTAACTTGCAACCTACTGTACCTGTTGACTCGTCATTGTTTGTACAACATGTAACCTTCAGCAAGAGAAAGTTCTATCAAAGTCAGACAGGTAAGCAGTGAGACTTCTCTGCAGGTACATTTAGCTGTAGCTGGTAAGCAGTGACACTTCTCTGTAGGTACATTTAGCTGTAGCTGGTAAGCGGTGACACTTCTCTGTAGGTACATTTCGCTGTAGCTGGTAAGCGGTGACACTTCTCTGTAGGTACATTTAGCTGTAGCTGGTAAGCAGTGACACTTCTCTGTAGGTACATTTAGCTGTAGCTGGTAAGCAGTGACACTTCTCTGTAGGTACCTTTAGCTGTAGCTGGTAAGCGGTGACACTTCTCTGTAGGTACATTTAGCTGTAGCTGGTAAACAGTGACACTTCTCTGTAGGTACATTTAGCTGTAGCTGGTAAGCAGTGACACTTCTCTGTAGGTACATTTAGCTGTAGCTGGTAAGCAGTGACACTTCTCTGTAGGTACATTTAGCTGTAGCTGGTAAGCAGTGACACTTCTCTGTAGGTACATTTAGCTGTAGCTGGTAAGCAGTGACACTTCTCTGTTGGTACATTTAGCTGTAGCTGGTAAGCAGTGACACTTCTCTGTAGGTACATTTAGCTGTAGCTGGTAAGCAGTGACACTTCTCTGTAGGTACATTTAGCTGTAGCTGGTAAGCGGTGACACTTCTCTGTTGGTACATTTAGCTGTAGCTGGTAAGCAGTGACACTTCTCTGTTGGTACATTTAGCTGTAGCTGTTGTTATTATGCACATGTTTGTCCTTGGCTGGCCTCGTGGCGGGAGCAAGGGAGTCGTTTTTCTGTGAATGCATTTACAAATATGTTGCTGTTTTTGTCACCCTCTAGTGGTCAGAAAATGGTGCCTATTGCAGCTTTTGTGTTAATCTAGGTTTTGGCCATCACTACTTGTCCATACGTGATCATTAAGTGGGTATCACAGTGTGATGCTGATGTTCCTTGACCATACAAATCATTTGGAGGTGTGGATTCAGTGGCCCTGTCTTAGCCTGGCTAACCTTCCTCTAATGGTCCTCTTCAGGAAGCACAAACACCTCAGGTGATTGACTACATTTACTTCCTACAATGTAATAATGGGGATGTTATTTTGGGCGAGGGGGGGGCGAAAAATACCCCTCCCCCCGCACCCCACACACACACACACACACACACACACACACACACACACACACACACACACACACACAAAACACACAGACACAGTCATTGTGGCACGTCGTCTCCTTGCCATCTCATTCACTCTGTTATCTCATTCACACACTCACACACACACACACACACACACACACACACAGTAGTGTAGGACTTCTGTCCTCTGGGATAAATACAGACTGCGAGCCACAGGCCAGCTGGGCACTCTTGTTGGGCTGAGGGGTAAACAAGACCTTCTCAGGACATGAAGACATGCTGTACTGTTGACATGAAGACATGCTGTAGGCCTACAGGATGCTCGTCGGCGACACATAGAAACAGGGGCGTTCTGGGACATGAGGACACATGGCTCATTGAAACATCAGAATAAGAATCACTTTTAGTACTATATATAGTACTATATTTAGTACTATATAGTATTTAGTACTTATTGAAGATACGTTACATAGGGATTGCTCTTGTTTTTGTTTTTTTATCTTATTTATTTGTCCTGTACTTTTGTAAAAAAAAAGAAAAAAAAATCACACCCAGGTGCTGAAGTAAGAGGTGCAGACATACAGACACCACTAAACCAATTGAACTGCTCGAGTCACATCACTGATGACATCATATCTGTCTGATGACATCATAGTCGCCCTCTTCCTTGCCTCCATCCAGACCCAAATCTGCTCACAGTTGGGCAATTGCAAATACACTCAACACACATACACACAACCGCCCAAGTGACATCACTTGCAGGTGACTTTTTTTTTTTTTTTTTTTTTTTTTTAACCTTTATTTACTTTTCAGGTGACTACACTGTCTACTACACAGGTGACTACAAAGTCACGTATAGAAGCGGTTTTAAATGGATCTGCTTGTGTTTGCTTTGGCTTTGGGATTGCTGACGTTATGGTAGCCTGGTGGACTCGAGTCACATGACTTGGTCCCACCTCTGTAGCCTTTATACTCCAACCTGTCTGTCTGAGAGAAGGCACTGCCAGGGTACTATTCAAATAGGTGCTTTGATTTGCATAAAGCTCCTGATCGTTACAGTTTCCAGGACATTACAATGTTGTGTGGGTGATGGACATGATATACAGTACATTCAACATGAGAAAGAAGGATTTTCTCATTCGTTTCCAGCCCCAAACAAACCTTTGGAACAGATCAATTATTTATGCATCTTTTCGATTGTTTGGTATCTCTGGTAATATAATAGACTTGCCTCAGATGTACTAACTGTGCAGAAGTTATCCCAGCAGAGAGAGAGACAGACAGACAGACATACCTTCAGTAACATGAGAGGTGAGAGTAAGAGGCAGGGATGAGCCCACTATATATAGATCAGGGCACACGAGTTCAGGCAGACACTTTACTAACTAGTCAGCTCATTCTAACCCACTGGTACAGGAGCTCACCGCTGGTAAGCATGGACTTCTCAATGTGCTCACGCTCAGTCTAACCCACTGGTAGTAGCCTAACTAAGTTTAGGCTAACTGACCTAAACTAGCCTAGCTATCTTAGTCATCTTATTATGCTTACGCCATGGTCATGATGAATAAAACATTTACTCATTGCCTGGGCTCAACGATTTGGGAAAATATTGAATTGTGATTTTTTTTTGTACCGATATTGTGATTTCATTTGCAATATATATATTTTTTAAGTCAAGCTTCAGTTCAATGATATTTGAAACTGTGATTCATATCATCTTTTTCTTAATATTGAACTTGATCCCTGGACCAAAGATGACCTGCAGTACTAAAATAACGTCTAACTTCTAAGAAGTCCATTTTGGATTTAAGCAAATTTGAAAATGGCAGAAGTTCAAGTTCATATTGCGATTAATTGCCGTTTATATGGTTGTTGTTGTTGTTGTTTCATATTTTGACCAGTTTTTGTTTGCCATTTAAGTTTGCAGATGAATTAACTTTTGAGTAGAAACACTGGTTCTTTGGCTCCACCCACCCCAATGAGAACTGAACCAATGACATTATTTCTGCCTCTGAGAAATGTTTGTAGCAAAACCGCAATCTGATTCTTTTTTTTTAGTGTAGCCCATAAATGACTGTAATGCGACTGCAGTTGGTGGTGATAATGCACCTCTAAGCTGGTATGCCAACCAGCACTAACACTGAATAAAAATAAGCAGAACCATTTAACTGTAACAACACACTGTTTTTATTTCTCATAACTATTCAGCTTAACTTTTCTTCAAACATCAACATAATAAACAAAATAAGACTTTTGCCTACTAGTGCAACTTGAGAAAAAATTGTGCAATCAGAATGGATTGGCAAAAAATATATATATAAAAAAAAAGGGGGGGGGTTTCGGTTCGCACGTGATCAAACCGGTTTGGGCTCGTACACCGAACCGAACCGAACCGGTAAAACCGTAAATCGACCCATGCCTAATGAGTAGTGCAGTTCTATGCTTGTGACAAAGTAGTGATACAGTATGTTAGTATGTTGATTGGTAAAGAGTCGTTCATATGAGACAATAAAACGTGTTGTGTTGCTTCCAGAACTTGTATGAATACCGGTAAGCCGCAGAAGCCAGTGCTTACAGGCCAGAGGTTCAAGACCAGGAAAAGGGGTGAGTACCAAAGACTAAAGACTCACTAAGGTTAGACCGAGACGGCAGGCTGTCTTGGTGCGGAAGTGCAGCTCCTCGAATGGCCACTTGAGGCTGGATGCAAAAGCGAGTCAGTCCCCACATTCTCCCCATGTTAAACAGCGTGGTTCAAAAAACGCTTTTGGTCTCGATATACAGTAGCTAATTTCACCATTCATGACAACAGGGGTTGAATTTATCAATTTAAGTAAACTAGACGATTAAAAAGACTATGTTTTGGTGTGATTGACAGGTCGCATGTCCAGTGATCATGGAGCAATAGTAGTTGGAGCTGCGGCTCTGTTGGGAAACCCCTAGTCTCGCGCGAGAAACAAGATGGCGGTGGCCGAATCAGATGTGTGACGTCACCCAACACACAACACAGTGTTGTGCATCTGGAACACTTTGAGGTCGGAAATCGGAAATTTCAACTAGGAAATTCCGACCTCTGAGTTGAGTGGAACGTAGCATTAGACCCATGATACCCATACCAATATTGTGCTTCTCTTAAGACAGTGAACAGGCAAACAGCACGTTCTGATACAGACCATTAACACTGCCTTCCATCAGCCCAGCTGCTCTGCAGTCCTGTATGGTGATAACAGCTTGTTGTGACTGGCCAGCTCTTACACAAAGCCTGTCACACACAGGCTAGCTCTTAAGGATATTATTGTCTCCTCAATTGAGGGGAAACTTGACCGCTTACAATTCGCTTATCAAGCAGGTAAAGGTGTAGAGGATGCCAAACTCTTCATCCTAGACAGAGTGTACAGGCACCTGGAGAAACCCAGATCCCACGTGAGAATCTTATTTGCTGACTTCTCCTCAGCCTTCAACAAGATGCAGCCTCACATCTTGATTGAGCGTCTTGCCTCTCATTTTAATTTGCCCAATCAGCTTTTATTGTTACTTTTGGACTTTTTAACGAACAGAATCCAGCAGGTTTTAGTGAATGGACACATGTCCAATTTATTGTTTTCAAGTAGCCGCTCGCCCCAGGGTTGTGTTCTTTCTGCCCTGCTTTTGATTTTGTTCACAGACCTCTGCAGGTCCTTCCAGGAGGGCAGTCTCCTTGTGAAGTACTCTGATGACACTGCCCTACTGTCTCTTCTTCAGGGCTCAGAGTCTGATCATGGAGATGCCCTTCCTGCCTTTGTCAAATGGTGCGATGACAACTTCCTTGATCTTAATGTGGATAAGACCAAGGATGGATGGATGTTGAAATCGTAGAGACATACAAATATCTAGGAACAGTGTTCGACTCTCAACTCAAGTTCGAGGCGAACACAGAGTCTATTGTCAAGCGTGGTCAGCAAAGAATCCACTTAATGCCAAAGCTCAGTTCCTTTGATGTCTGTGACATCATTCTTTGTCATTTTTACCAATCTTTTATTGAAAGTCTTTTTCACTTTTTCATTTATTTGCTGGTTCAACGTGTTGTCTGTGAAGGACAGGAATAGCCTAAACGCTATAGTCAAGGTCTGCTCCAGGATTATTGGAGTCCAGCAGAATAACCTGTGCTCCATCTGGGAGAAACGTGTGGTACAGAAGGCAAAAAAGATCATCAGACAATCTAGCCACATTTTGTCTAGTGAATTTGCTCTGATGCCCTCAGGCCGGCGCTACCATGCGCCCCCTAGGAGAACTAACCGGTACTCCAAGTCTTTCTTTCCTTCAGCTGTCAGGCTGTTAAACACAGACAGTAGTCATTTTAAATGAATGCCTTCACTTATATGAGGGCACAACAGGCTGTACGTACTGTATCCTGTCTGTGACGAACAGGTTAGGCTTGTTCATACATATATAGATATATATCTTTTATTTCTTATACATGTTCTCATGTCTTTACATATAGAAATATATGTATACTTTTTATTTCTTGTTCATGTTTATATGAGGCTGATCAGTGGGGTGTAGCTAGCTAGCTAGCTCTTACACAAAGCCTGTCACACACAGGCTAGCTCTTACACAAAGCCTGTCACACACAGGCTAGCTCTTACACAAGACCTGTCACACACAGGCTAGCTCTTACACAATACCTGTCACACACAGGCTAGCTCTTACACAAGACCTGTCACACACAGGCTAGCTCTTACACAAAGCCTGTCACACACAGGCTAGCTCTTACACAAAGCCTGTCACACACAGGCTAGCTCTTACACAAGACCTGTCACACACAGGCTAGCTCTTACACAAGACCTGTCACACACAGGCTAGCTCTTACACAAGGCCTGTCACACACAGGCTAGCTCTTACACAAGACCTGTCACACACAGGCTAGCTCTTACACAAGGCCTGTCACACACAGGCTAGCTCTTACACAAGACCTGTCACACACAGGCTAGCTCTTACACAAGACCTGTCACACACAGGCTAGCTCTTACACAAGGCCTGTCACACACAGGCTAGCTCTTACACAAGGCCTGTCACACACAGGCTAGCTCTTACACAAGACCTGTCACACACAGGCTAGCTCTTACACAAGACCTGTCACACACAGGCTAGCTCTTACACAAGACCTGTCACACACAGGCTAGCTCTTACACACACAGGCTAGCTCTTACACAAAGCCTGTCACACACAGGCTAGCTCTTACACACACAGGCTAGCTCTTACACAAAGCCTGTCACACACAGGCTAGCTCTTACACAAGACCTGTCACACACAGGCTAGCTCTTACACAAGGCCTGTCACACACAGGCTAGCTCTTACACAAGACCTGTCACACACAGGCTAGCTCTTACACAAGACCTGTCACACACAGGCTAGCTCTTACACAAGACCTGTCACACACAGGCTAGCTCTTACACAAGACCTGTCACACACAGGCTAGCTCTTACACAAGACCTGTCACACACAGGCTAGCTCTTACACAAGGCCTGTCACACACAGGCTAGCTCTTACACAAGGCCTGTCACACACAGGCTAGCTCTTACACAAGACCTGTCACACACAGGCTAGCTCTTACACAAGACCTGTCACACACAGGCTAGCTCTTACACAAGACCTGTCACACACAGGCTAGCTCTTACACAAGACCTGTCACACACAGGCTAGCTCTTACACAAGACCTGTCACACACAGGCTAGCTCTTACACAAGACCTGTCACACACAGGCTAGCTCTTACACAAGACCTGTCACACACAGGCTAGCTCTTACACAAGACCTGTCACACACAGGCTAGCTCTTACACAAGACCTGTCACACACAGGCTAGCTCTTACACAAGACCTGTCACACACAGGCTAGCTCTTACACAAGACCTGTCACACACAGGCTAGCTCTTACACAAGACCTGTCACACACAGGCTAGCTCTTACACAAGACCTGTCACACACAGGCTAGCTCTTACACAAGACCTGTCACACACAGGCTAGCTCTTACACAAGACCTGTCACACACAGGCTAGCTCTTACACAAGGCCTGTCACACACAGGCTAGCTCTTACACAAGGCCTGTCACACACAGGCTAGCTCTTACACAAGGCCTGTCACACACAGGCTAGCTCTTACACAAGACCTGTCACACACAGGCTAGCTCTTACACAAGACCTGTCACACACAGGCTAGCTCTTACACAAGACCTGTCACACACAGGCTAGCTCTTACACAAGACCTGTCACACACAGGCTAGCTCTTACACAAGACCTGTCACACACAGGCTAGCTCTTACACAAGGCCTGTCACACACAGGCTAGCTCTTACACAAGACCTGTCACACACAGGCTAGCTCTTACACAAGACCTGTCACGCACAGGCTAGCTCTTACACAAGGCCTGTCACGCACAGGCTAGCTCTTACACAAGGCCTGTCACACACAGGCTAGCTCTTACACAAGGCCTGTCACACACAGGCTAGCTCTTACACAAGGCCTGTCACACACAGGCTAGCTCTTACACAAGACCTGTCACACACAGGCTAGCTCTTACACAAGACCTGTCACACACAGGCTAGCTCTTACACAAGACCTGTCACACACAGGCTAGCTCTTACACAAGACCTGTCACACACAGGCTAGCTCTTACACAAGACCTGTCACACACAGGCTAGCTCTTACACAAGACCTGTCACACACAGGCTAGCTCTTACACAAGACCTGTCACACACAGGCTAGCTCTTACACAAGGCCTGTCACACACAGGCTAGCTCTTACACAAGACCTGTCACACACAGGCTAGCTCTTACACAAGACCTGTCACACACAGGCTAGCTCTTACACAAGGCCTGTCACACACAGGCTAGCTCTTACACAAGACCTGTCACACACAGGCTAGCTCTTACACAAGACCTGTCACACACAGGCTAGCTCTTACACAAGACCTGTCACACACAGGCTAGCTCTTACACAAGACCTGTCACACACAGGCTAGCTCTTACACAAGACCTGTCACACACAGGCTAGCTCTTACACAAGGCCTGTCACACACAGGCTAGCTCTTACACAAGGCCTGTCACACACAAGCTAGCTCTTACACAAGGCCTGTCACACACAGGCTAGCTCTTACACAAGACCTGTCACACACAGGCTAGCTCTTACACAAGACCTGTCACACACAGGCTAGCTCTTACACAAGACCTGTCACACACAGGCTAGCTCTTACACAAGACCTGTCACACACAGGCTAGCTCTTACACAAGACCTGTCACACACAGGCTAGCTCTTACACAAGGCCTGTCACACACAGGCTAGCTCTTACACAAGGCCTGTCACACACAGGCTAGCTCTTACACAAGGCCTGTCACACACAGGCTAGCTCTTACACAAGACCTGTCACACACAGGCTAGCTCTTACATAAGACCTGTCACACACAGGCTAGCTCTTACACAAGACCTGTCACACACAGGCTAGCTCTTACACAAGACCTGTCACACACAGGTTAGCTCTTACACAAGGCCTGTCACACACAGGCTAGCTCTTACACAAGGCCTGTCACACACAGGCTAGCTCTTACACAAGACGTGTCACACACAGGCTAGCTCTTACACAAGGCCTGTCACACACTGCCCAGCCTTTGTAGGACATGTCAGAGGAGCAACATTAACACCTTCTCTTATCTTCTGTCCTGCCAAAGTGATGTTGAAGTTGCAAACAAAGTGTTTGAAGCTTAATGTCGTCTTCTCTCTGCTCTCCCCAGATGAAAAGGAGAGGTTTGAGCCAACCGTTTTCCGAGACACGATCGTTGTGGGCCTCAATGAAGCTGGTGGTGACCTGGACGCTGTCGCCAAGTTCCTCGATGTCACAGGCTCACGACTGGACTACCGCCGCTATGCCGACACTCTGTTCGACGTCCTTATCGCAGGGAGCATGCTCGGTCAGTGCTTTATGACATCACTGGTGACATCACTGGTGACTGCTAATAGAATCAAGTTTTTTCAGATTTTTGTTCTCCCATTTTCTCCCCAATTGTACTTGGCCAATTCCCCCTGCTGTTCCACTCATTGCTCCACCCCCTCTGTCGATCTGGGGAGAGTTGTGAGACTAGCACCATGCTTCCTCCGATACATGTGCAGTTGCCTGCTGCTTCTTTTCACCTGAGAGCAAGGAGTTTCACGAGGCAGGAGTTTCCCCTCCCCCCCGAACAAGCGCACCCGGCCGACCTGAGGAGGCACTAGTGTAGCGACCAGGATACATACCCTTAATCTGTCTTCCCACCCGCGGACACGGCCAATTGTGTGTCTGTATGGACGCCCGACCAAGCCGGAGGTAACACGGGGGCTCGAACCTGCGACTCTCATGCTGGTAGGCAGGCAATCTACAGCTGCAGAACCCAGACGCCCCTAAACACAATATCTGTCTGGATGACTAAATGCACAAATGCACAAATGCAGTGTCGGCCTTCAGAAAAGCATTTAATTATTGGTCAAACTTTAACAGGTACATACAAAGTAGAGCGCACACATCCACTCAAACGTGCAGGTGCTGGACAAAAAAGGACACAAATTAATCAAACGTAGAGTCAGCACACTGCTGTTGGAATGTCCCAGTAGAGTAGATTTATTTTCTCCCAGGAGAGTAGATTTATTTTCTCCCAGGAGAGTAGATTTATTTTCTCCCAGGAGAGTAGATTTATTTTCTCCCAGTAGAGTAGATGTATTTTCTCCCAGGAGAGTAGATTTATTTTCTCCCAGTAGAGTAGATGTATTTTCTCCCAGGAGAGTACCGGTAGATGTATTTTCTCCCAGTAGAGTAGATTTATTTTCTCCCAGTAGAGTAGATTTGTTTTCTCCCAGGAGAGTAGATTTATTTTCTCCCAGTAGAGTAGATGTATTTTCTCCCAGTAGAGTAGATTTATTTTCTCCCAGTAGAGTAGATTTATTTTATTTATTTATTTGATCTACTCTACTGGGAGATTCCAACAGTGTGCAGACTCTACCATACTATTGACTCTAATCAGAAAACATCCATGCTCTTCAGTGAAACTGTCGTGTCTCGTGTCAGCTCAGTCCAGGGCTGTGCTGTAGCTCAGTCCAGGCAGTCCAGGGCTGTGCTGTAGCTCAGTCCAGGGCTGTGCTGTAGCTCAGTCCAGGGCTGTGTTGTAGCTCAGTCCAGGCTGTGTTGTAGCTCAGTCCAGGGCTGTGTTGTAGCTCAGTCCAGGACTGTGTTGTAGCTCAGTCCAGGGCTGTGCTGTTCACTCAGACAAGGACAAAGAGATCACTGCTGGCTTTATCAGATTAACTCGCTAATTCCCCATAATCAACAGGATTCTCTCCTCACTTGAGACCGCCCGTCTGGGGCTTGGCACCTTTTACTATATTTGGCATTTGTCTCTTGCCAGGGCGCTATTTCAGCTGGACAGAGAATGAAGAGATGAAGCCCTAATCCATATAGATCTGGTTTGTTCTGACCGTTATTCTGTGTCTTACCCTGAAGGCCCTAAAACCTTAGGAGGGGTCAGGGGACATCCTGGGTATTTGAGAAACCGATACTGTGACTGCAACTACATCCACTTCCCCCTCTGTTTCCTGTCCCGTCTTCATTGAATATGATCAAATTGAATGCATCGAAAAGAGAGAATTATTGCCTCATGTAAAAAACACGAATAATAAATGCAAAAATAAAAACTAAACAAGTATTATGAAGAGGAGGATTTGTCTCTGAGTGGCAAACAGAGTGATTTGTTTTAACTGAACATTTAACACTGTAACCTGCTGAACTTCAGTCACTTGTGGCCTGAAGCTTTTACACTGTAGCTTGATTTTATTTAATTTTATTTTATTATGGATATTAAATAAAGCTTATAGCTTGTTTCTCCTGTTTACATGTCTGAATGCCTAAAGACTGTCTGCACAATATTGGATTTTGTTCACCCTGATATCCGATATGCCAATATATATATATATATAAATATATATATATGTAACACTTTTGGCTGATTGACGTTATGCGTGCATTTTGTCAAACCAATTGTATAGATGTTCAGTACTCTATCCACCACTGATCTCCTCAGCTCCCGGAGGGACTCGCATCGACGAGGGCGACAAGACCAAGGTGACGTCACACTGTGTGTTCACCACCGAGGAAAGTCACCGCGCCCTACGCCTCTATGCTCAGGTAGGCTGCTCCCCTCCTCTGCCTCTATGCTCAGGTAGGCTGCTCCCCTCCTCTGCCTCTATGCTCAGGTAGGCTGCTCCCCTCCTCTGCCTCTATGCTCAGGTAGGCTGCTCCCCTCCTCTGCCTCTATGCTCAGGTAGGCTGCCCCCCTCCTCTGCCTCTATGCTCAGGTAGGCTGCCCCCCTCCTCACCCTGCTCTGTGCCTCTATGCTCAGGTAGGCTGCCCCCCTCCTCACCCTGCTCTCTGCCTCTATGCTCAGGTAGGCTGCCCCCCTCCTCACCCTGCTCTCTGCCTCTATGCTCAGGTAGGCTGCCCCCCTCCTCACCCTGCCCTCTGCCTCTATGCTCAGGTAGGCTGCCCCCCTCCTCACCCTGCTCTCTGCCTCTATGCTCAGGTAGGCTGCCCCCCTCCTCACCCTGCCCTCTGCCTCTATGCTCAGGTAGGCTGCCCCCCTCCTCACCCTGCTCTCTGCCTCTATGCTCAGGTAGGCTGCCCCCCTCCTCACCCTGCCCTCTGCCTCTATGCTCAGGTAGGCTGCCCCCCTCCTCACCCTGCTCTCTGCCTCTATGCTCAGGTAGGCTGCCCCCCTCCTCACCCTGCCCTACGCCTCTATGCTCAGGTAGGCTGCCCCCCTCCTCTGCCTCTATGCTCAGGTAGGCTGCCCCCCTCCTCACCCTGCCCTACGCCTCTATGCTCAGGTAGGCTGCCCCCCTCCTCTGCCTCTATGCTCAGGTAGGCTGCCCCCCTCCTCACCCTGCCCTACGCCTCTATGCTCAGGTAGGCTGCCCCCCTCCTCACCCTGCCCTACGCCTCTATGCTCAGGTAGGCTGCCCCCCTCCTCACCCTGCCCTACGCCTCTATGCTCAGGTAGGCTGCCCCCCTCCTCACCCTGCCCTACGCCTCTATGCTCAGGTAGGCTGCCCCCCTCCTCACCCTGCTCTCTGCCTCTATGCTCAGGTAGGCTGCCCCCCTCCTCACCCTGTCCTCTGCCTCTATGCTCAGGTAGGCTGCCCCCCTCCTCACCCTGTCCTCTGCCTCTATGCTCAGGTAGGCTGCCCCCCTCCTCACCCTGTCCTCTGCCTCTATGCTCAGGTAGGCTGCCCCCCTTCTCACCCTGCCCTCTGCCTCTATGCTCAGGTAGGCTGCCCCCCTCCTCACCCTGCTCTCTGCCTCTATGCTCAGGTAGGCTGCCCCCCTCCTCACCCTGTCCTCTGCCTCTATGCTCAGGTAGGCTGCCCCCCTCCTCACCCTGCTCTCTGCCTCTATGCTCAGGTAGGCTGCCCCCCTCCTCACCCTGCTCTCTGCCTCTATGCTCAGGTAGGCTGCCCCCCTCCTCACCCTGTCCTCTGCCTCTATGCTCAGGTAGGCTGCCCCCCTCCTCACCCTGTCCTCTGCCTCTATGCTCAGGTAGGCTGCCCCCCTCCTCACCCTGTCCTCTGCCTCTATGCTCAGGTAGGCTGCCCCCCTCCTCACCCTGTCCTCTGCCTCTATGCTCAGGTAGGCTGCCCCCCTCCTCACCCTGCTCTCTGCCTCTATGCTCAGGTAGGCTGCACCCCTCCTCACCCTGCCCTCTGCCTCTATGCTCAGGTAGGCTGCCCCCCTCCTCACCCTGCTCTCTGCCTCTATGCTCAGGTAGGCTGCTCCCCTCCTCACCCTGCCCTCTGCCTCTATGCTCAGGTAGGCTGCCCCCCTCCTCACCCTGCCCTCTGCCTCTATGCTCAGGTAGGCTGCTCCCCTCCTCACCCTGCTCTCTGCCTCTATGCTCAGGTAGGCTGCCCCCCTCCTCACCCTGCTCTCTGCCTCTATGCTCAGGTAGGCTGCCCCCCTCCTCACCCTGCTCTCTGCCTCTATGCTCAGGTAGGCTGCCCCCCTCCTCACCCTGCCCTCTGCCTCTATGCTCAGGTAGGCTGCCCCCCTCCTCACCCTGCCCTCTGCCTCTATGCTCAGGTAGGCTGCTCCCCTCCTCACCCTGCCCTCTGCCTCTATGCTCAGGTAGGCTGCCCCCCTCCTCACCCTGCTCTCTGCCTCTATGCTCAGGTAGGCTGCCCCCCTCCTCACCCTGCCCTCTGCCTCTATGCTCAGGTAGGCTGCTCCCTCCTCACCCTGCCCTCCTGCCTCTATGCTCAGGTAGGCTGCTCCCTCCTCACCCTGCCCTCCTGCCTCTATGCTCAGGTAGGCTGCTCCCTCCTCACCCTGCCCTCCTGCCTCTATGCTCAGGTAGGCTGCCCCCCTCCTCACCCTGCCCTCTGCCTCTATGCTCAGGTAGGCTGCCCCCTCCTCACCCTGCCCTCCTGCCTCTATGCTCAGGTAGGCTGCCCCCCTCCTCACCCTGCCCTCTGCCTCTATGCTCAGGTAGGCTGCTCCCCTCCTCACCCTGCCCTCTGCCTCTATGCTCAGGTAGGCTGCCCCCCTCCTCACCCTGCCCTCTGCCTCTATGCTCAGGTAGGCTGCTCCCCTCCTCACCCTGCCCTCTGCCTCTATGCTCAGGTAGGCTGCCCCCCTCCTCACCCTGCTCTCTGCCTCTATGCTCAGGTAGGCTGCCCCCCTCCTCACCCTGCCCTCTGCCTCTATGCTCAGGTAGGCTGCCCCCCTCCTCACCCTGCTCTCTGCCTCTATGCTCAGGTAGGCTGCCCCCTCCTCACCCTGCCCTCTGCCTCTATGCTCAGGTAGGCTGCGCCCCTCCTCACCCTGCCCTCTGCCTCTATGCTCAGGTAGGCTGCCCCCCCTCCTCACCCTGCCCTCTGCCTCTATGCTCAGGTAGGCTGCTCCCCTCCTCACCCTGCCCTCTGCCTCTATGCTCAGGTAGGCTGCCCCCCTCCTCACCCTGCTCTCTGCCTCTATGCTCAGGTAGGCTGCCCCCCTCCTCACCCTGCCCTCTGCCTCTGCTCAGGTAGGCTGCCCCCCTCCTCATCCTGCCCTCTGCCTCTGCTCAGGTAGGCTGCCCCCCTCCTCACCCTGCTCTCTGCCTCTATGCTCAGGTAGGCTGCCCCCCTCCTCACCCTGCCCTCTGCCTCTGCTCAGGTAGGCTGCTCCCTCCTCACCTCTTCAGTGAAGACAGGCTTCTACTTGTCACTTGACTCATTGTTCTAATTTGCGACTGCAGGTTTTCCACAAGCTCATCAGGAGATACAAATATCTGGAGAAGGCCTTCGAGGAGGAAATCAAAAAGGTAAAGTCTATATTATGGCTCACACATTACCCTCATATGCCGTACGTTCAGAAAAACAACCAAAATTGTTTACTTTACTGCATAAACAATGGCAATTTGGTATCTTATATTTTGCTAATTTCCAGGGAAATGGGACAGATGACCGTGGAAAAGGGAACCCACTGGAAATAAACTGACACATTATTCAGTGCAACTATCATGATTTTAGTTTTTTATTCTTCTACCACTCGTACATTATAGGTTTATTCAATTTAATCAGTTCATCCACCTTTTTAGGCGGAAGAATTCAGTGTTTCTCCTAGAATTGTACAATCCATACGTTTACTTCCTGTGCAGCTGCTGCTCTTCCTGTATGTCACTTCCTGTATGTCACTTCCTGTGCAGCTGCTGCTCTTCCTGTATGTCACTTCCTGTATGTCACTTCCTGTGCAGCTGCTGCTCTTCCTGTATGTCACTTCCTGTATGTCACTTCCTGTGCAGCTGCTGCTCTTCCTGTATGTCACTTCCTGTATGTCACTTCCTGTGCAGCTGCTGCTCTTCCTGTATGTCACTTCCTGTGCAGCTGCTGCTCTTCCTGTATGTCACTTCCTGTATGTCACTTCCTGTATGTCACTTCCTGTATGTCACTTCCCGTCTGTCACTTCCTGTATGTCACTTCCTGTGCAGCTGCTGCTCTTCCTGTATGTAACTTCCTGTATGTCACTTCCTGTGCAGCTGCTGTTCCTGTATGTCACTTCCTGTATGTCACTTCCTGTATGTCACTTCCCGTCTGTCACTTCCTGTATGTCACTTCCTGTATGTCACTTCCTGTGCAGCTGCTGCTCTTCCTGAAGGCCTTCAGCGAGTCGGAGCAGACCAAGCTGGCCATGCTGACCGGCATCCTGCTGGCCACCGGCACGCTGCCGCCCCCCATCCTCACCAGCCTCTTCAGCGACAACGTGGTCAAAGAAGGTATTGCAAGATAACACATTTATAGCAGCGCCAGAAAGCTCTATGCACATGTTGTGACTCACCACGCCATGACATCATAATCCATAGTTACGTGAAACGCCATTCTCGTAGTAATCCCACACACGAGGACTCAAGTTACTTCCTTGTTTGCACAGGAATGTGCCTGGCTTTCATGGTTAGAAAGCAGTTCAGGCTATGTATTTTCTTACCTTAAAAAAGAGCGTTTCTCTACGTTTTGGATTATTATTTTACCATTCATTGGCGATACTAACTAACTGCCGGTGCCGGTAAAGGCATTGTGTATGTTGGTTATGTATGAGCGATGGGCGAAACTCACAAAAAGTTGGCGTCTCCCTTTAAGGAATCTACAAATTGATATTACTGCAAAAATGTATCACCAGATCCTAAAGAACACTTTTTCTTTGTACATTTTATTTGGGAAAGAAAGTCCATGAAAGGCTCTTCATCTCATCAAATATACATTTCATTTACAGATATATATATAGAATATGTGCATAATGTGCACAAAGGAGAGCATGGGTGTCAGAGAGATATGTAGATTAGGTCATGCCAATTCACTTGTTTGTTTTGCAGGTATCTCTGCATCGTTTGCAGTGAAGATGTTCAAGGCATGGATAGCAGAGAAAGATGCCAATTCAGTAACCTCCGCCTTGAGGAAGGCAAACCTGGACAAAAGACTTCTGGTAATAAATCCTTGCAGGAGGTTGAATGCCATTGCCATTATGCGCAATGTGAGATTCCTGTTCTCTTTCTATGGAAACTAACAATGGCAATGCAAGGTGCTACAAGGCTAGTTGTGTGACTATTTCGTCAGGCCATCGCAAACAGAGTTGGTATGCATCTTCTCCTCTACTCATGTGAGCTCCATGGTGCTCCATGGTGCTGAACCCGTGTTGACTCATTTGGGCCACTAATTAGCCACTTTCGCCCATTTACAGTAGTGGTTCCTAACTTCCTAATCAATAAATCCAGCTCCGTTAGGTCACACACAGGAGTGCTCTTTACACTTCCTGAAAGATTCATCGCGATCGCACGTAAACTGAGTGAGTAACATTTAGAAGTTTGGATGTTTTTACAGTGTAAACTTTACACTGACTTCAAGGCGGTTGAAATTCTTTTTCGGAATGGTTCCGGGGCGGCGATGTCATTCTGCTACTGCTGTCATTTTGGTGAAAGTAATGCAAAAGTAGTGTAATAAGTAACGAGTTACACAGTAACTATGTGTACTGTACACAGACGGTAATATTGTAAAGTAACTTATTACTTTCAAATTAAAGTAACTCATAATATGTATATTACATTTTTAAAGTAACTTGCACTGGTAACTACCCTACAGTTCTGTTTATTCCAAACAAACTGGAAACGTAAAATGCACCACTTCTTGTGTGACAGACGATTTTTCCCAGAGAGAGAGAATTTTTTTTGATTAAAAAATAATAAATAAAAAAGGATTTTCCCAGGAAAGCGCAGCAGACACCGGCTGTTTAGATCAGCTTGTAAAAGCTTTCATTAGATGGATATAGGTTGAATCATTATGTGTTGTAGCAATCAGTGATAGTGATCGCAAAACAGACATTTATTTATATGAAAATGTGAACAGATTATTCTTGTTCAGATTTTTCTAATAGACCCTTCTCACGGGGGCCATTTTGTGTCAAAAAGGCAGGGTAAACACAGGTGCAATCAAAACACTAATGAGGGTTTCCAACTTACATGATTGGAATTTGGAAACCCTCATTAGTGTTTTGCTTCTATTGTTTGAGTCTATTGTTTGTGGCAGGTTTAAATGTGTGTACACCTTTGCATCCACAAGAGGGAGCTGTGTGGCTGAATTGACTGGACAGACTATGTACTGTAGTTACACTAAGCAGACTGTGTGCAGGTTTTCATATCCAAACACTTGTTTGATCTGTGGTCCAGAGGATGAGGTCTGGTTTATTATTATTATTATTATTACTAGTGCAATACCCGTGGTGTATAAGACTATAATAGCCTTATAGCCTTAGACTGATGACATCTACTGTGTCTACTCAATGATTTCAGGAGCTGTTTCCTGCCAGCAAGCAGAATGTGGAGCATTTCTCAAAGTTCTTCACCGAGGCTGGGTTGAAAGAGCTGTCTGACTTCCTGCGTGTGCAGCAAACCCTGGGAACCCGCAAGGAGCTGCAGAAAGAGCTGCAGGAGCGCCTGTCGCAGGACTGTCCCATCAGAGAGGTACTGCCAACCAGGGCCAATGTTGTCCCATCAGAACTTCCTGCATTGTCCAGGTGTGTTCCTGTAGGATGTAGTGGAGGCCCATGTGTATTGCATCGTCTACAGACCTGTTGGCTCTGTAGGTGAACTGTAGGGGGTCCAGGAGTGGGTCTGTGATGGATTTGAGGTGGGACAGGACAAGACGCTCAAAGGACTTCATGACCACAGAGGTCAGAGGTCAGGGCGACGGGTCTGTAGTCTTTAAGTGCAGAGGGCCTTGTCTTCTTCAGGAGGGGGATTATGGTTGATGTTTTGAAGCAGGCAGGTCCCCAGTGAGGTGTTGAACAGGCGCTCTGCCATCAACACAACACAACACTTCCATTGCCAGCCTTCAGAATAAAAGCATACAGCTTACAGCCTTCACCATAGAAATAGCTTACACTGGCAACATTTCCTCTGACAATGCAACAAGCCTGTTTATCTCTGCTTTTCACCTTACCTGCTGCTACACATGTCGACTCAGCGTGGGTTCCTGGTTCTTTAGCTGCTAGCTTTGTGTTGTTAGCATTTTGTCTTCCGGTGCTTGGAGAGATTTGATGTCATGTTCACAGCGGTGGATAAATTGCTTCTGGCCTGGCCAAAGTTTGCACCATCACATTCCTGTCACGTGTGTTGTTGTTGTTGTTGTTGCTTTAGATGGTGGTGTATGTGAAGGAGGAGATGAAGAGGAGTGGTCTCCAGGAGCAGGCCGTGATCGGCTTGCTGTGGACCTGCCTGATGAATGCTGTGGAGTGGAACAAGAAGGAGGAGCTGGTCACTGAACAGGCTCTCAAACATCTCAAAGTAGGTCACAAACAGCCACTCCACAGCCATGTGCTGCCTTCAAGCGTTCCCCCGTTCAACCTCTACTTCATTCAGATATTGGTATTGAACCCTGGGAAAAGTTCTCAAGCTTTGTATGTGTGCGTGCGTGCGTGTGTGTGTGTGAGTGTGAGTGTGTGTGCGTACGTGTGTGCGTGTGTGTGTGCGTGCGTGCGTGTGTGTGTGTGTGTGTGTGTGTGTGTGTGTGTGTACAGCACTATGCTCCCCTGCTGGCAGTGTTCAGCACGCAGGGCCAGTCAGAGCTGGTGCTGCTGCTGAAGATCCAGGAGTACTGCTACGACAACATCAACTTCATGAAGTCCTTCTGCAAGATAGTGGTGCTCTTCTACAAAGGTCTCTCATGTGTCAATTCACATACACACACACACACACACACACACACAATGTCAGCATTGTTCTCTATTGTTTCTGCAATCCACGGATATGTACGATCTCAACGTACATTTGAAACAAAACATTGGTTATTTTTGAAAACCTGACTGCCTTTTCAACATTAAAAACAACTTGAACAACTTTGATTATGTTTAGGCAATTAGAGTCTCTCCCCAGACTCAAATATACTGCAGCATACTACATCAATGAGTCTGTGCCACTGATACTCAACCCGAGGCTCTAGAGCCATATGACATGTGGCTCCTTTATGGGTAGTTGTGGCTCTTTTAAGTCCTACTTAAAATACATAAATAAATAAAAATGCAAAGATTTTTTTTGTCAATGTGGCTCCTGAGTACGTCAAGGTTGCGGTTCAGTGATTTTTCCAGGGTCCAAAAGTTGAGAGTTGAAGTTCACAGGACTGAATCCTCTTTCTGTCTTCCCAGCTGATGTCCTGAGTGAGGAGGCTGTGCTGAAGTGGTACAAAGACTCCCATGCTGCCAAAGGGAAGAGTGTCTTCTTGGAACAGATGAAGAAATTTGTGGAATGGCTGCAGAATGCTGAAGAAGGCAATACCGTCATTACTTATTTATATCCATATATTGTGATTATTCCCGCAGAAAACATTTGATGTTATATATATATATATATATATATATATATATATATATATATATATATATATATATATATATATATACATATATTCTGAATCTCTTTGTTTTCCTTTCTCCTTGTCCACAGAGTCTGACTCTGAAGGGGAGGAAGGCTAGAAGAAGAGGAGTTGTCCTTCCTGTATCTTGTGGCCTGGTTTGTCAGTGCAGCAGTTAGAGTCCATGGTGTGTAGTTGGCAGTACAGTATGACATCACATAGAGCAGCAGTTAGAGTCCATGGTGTGTAGTGGGCACTATAGTATGACATCACATAGAGCAACAGTTAGAGTCCATGGTGTGTTAGTGGACAGTACAGTATGACATCACATAGAGCAGCAGTTAGAGTCCATGGTGTGTAGTGGGCACTATAGTATGACATCACATAGAGCAGCAGTTAGAGTCCATGGTGTGTAGTGGACAGTACAGTATGACATCACATAGAGCAGCAGTTAGAGTCCATGGTGTGTAGGGGGCAGTATGACATCACATAGAGCAGCGGTTAGAGTCCATGGTGTGTAGGGGCAGTACAGTATGACATCACATAGAGCAGCAGTTAGAGTCCATGGTGTGTAGGGGCAGTACAGTATGACATCACATAGAGCAGCAGTTAGAGTCCATGGTGTGTAGGGGCAGTACAGTATGACATCACATAGAGCAGCAGTTAGAGTCCATGGTGTGTAGTGGACAGTACAGTATGACATCACATAGAGCAGCAGTTAGAGTCCATGGTGTGTAGGGGGCAGTATGACATCACATAGAGCAGCAGTTAGAGTCCATGGTGTGTAGGGGGCAGTATGACATCACATAGAGCAGCAGTTAGAGTCCATGGTGTGTAGGGGACAGTATGACATCACATAGAGCAGCAGTTAGAGTCCATGGTGTGTAGGGGGCAGTATGACATCACATAGAGCAGCAGTTAGAGTCCATGGTGTGTAGGGGGCAGTATGACATCACATAGAGCAGTATGACATCACATAGAGCAGCAGTTAGAGTCCATGGTGTGTAGGGGGCAGTATGACATCACATAGAGCAGTATGACATCACATAGAGCCATTCCCCACCCCGAGGGAACCAAGCACACAACACTGCTGGAGCAGAAGTCCAACGTCTTCAGCATCTCTCCTGCTGTCCAGGAATAGTAACGTGACCTCCTCCTCTGCACTAGATTGTCACACATTGTTTTTAGTACGCAGGTGACTTTTCTCAAGCTCACTTGTGTAATATGTCACTTGGCAGTTCTCTTCTCTTTTTATGAATAAAGTTTTTTTTTTTATATGTATGCACGTGCTCTTCTTTCCCCCCCCTCTGTGCAATACAATACAAAAGTGGTCACAGTTTTTCTGGGGGATCTTCTCATTGTCACTGATATGAAATTGCTCATTAACTAAAGAAATGTACATATTGTACATTTCACCAATCACCAAAACTGTACAATGTTGTAGAGTTTTGGTGATTTTCATGTTTTATGGTAATTTCAATTGAAGGATTACATGAGTAGATCCAATTCTACAAGACTTGCTTTTATGAAGTCCTTTAAAAAAGGATCAACTGAAAGGTGCGTATATGGAGGTCAAGCTGTAATGGGATCAACTCAAAGGTATTTCCCCGGGTATATCGGCATAGAGATCCATTTAGCACACTTGTCATAACTGGTCAAAAAACACTGAAAAGGACAAATTTGAAGTCTTCACTCCAGGATGGATGCCTAACATCAGGGAATTCATGACTTTTTTTTTTTTATGGTTGAAAGTCAGAAAATAGCCGAACAGCACTTTTGAATGGAAGTCAATGGAGGACAGAATCATGTCCTTAACCCGGGATGTGTAACAACTAAACTAACCTGACAGAAAAGTTTAAAATGCCGTACGTTCCTTCAACACTGTTAGCTTGTGTGTGTTTGTGGAGGACAGGCCTGCTGACCTATAAAGGACTGTGTTGTGTAGGCCGATGAATCATACATGAACTGGCAGAGTAACATGAGAAAGGCTCACATGAATCCCTCAAACCTACAACCAACAGGCCAGCATCCAATGTCACATCTGATCTCACTCTGATGATAAAGGGACATGTCTGTCTGGGCCTGGGTCTGATCTCACTCTGATGATAAAGGGACATGTCTGTCTGGGCCTGGGTCTTTGGAAACACAGACAAAGCCCGACTGTCCTGTTATTTAGGGATAATTTCCCTGTTATCCTTAGGAAATAACAGGACGAGCCTGTAGCCAATCAGCGGGCTGGATGTTCCGGAGAAGCGTCCTCATTGGGTCACATGCTGAGCTGACGTCGAGTTAACAGAGGTGACCACTCACACCGGCAGCCACGCATTTCTGCTTTCAAAATAAAGCCTGGATTGTCACGTCATTGATGAATGTGATGCAACAGATGCTAAACAGATTAGATCATATTAATGGATATAGGGTGTATGCTAACCTGGGGGTATTTGTATTCTACCACAATTTAGTCATATAATTAATAATAGTTTGCATAAATTGATGTAGGCTAATAGTGAGAGAAAGAACTATCATCTATTCTTTGCTGTAGCTATCCTGATGCTATTGGCTGATTCCGCACTGAGGATCAATAACGTTTCGTCTTATCTTACAAATGGGACCTTCACTATTTGACGGCCATAAAAACACAGCACATCTTAAAGTGACAGGTTCGTGCTTTCATTTTGAAGGCCAATTTCCTAACTTCCTTTTCTAATCGTGTCTTACGCTGTCTTGACGTATCTCCGACCTCCGTCCTCAATTAGACTAGACCTGCAACTGGGCGACCACAGGAAAGCACAAATTAATGCTTTAAGCCAGGGTTTGTTCTTTTAGACAAGATTTATTTATTCTTGGTTTATTATTTCTACATTCCGGTCTTGCGGGTTTCTTCAGTCAGGCACTGAGATGGGCTGCGCCGGGTTCACCTGCTCCAAACACTCCCTGTGTGCGCTCAACATCCTCTATGTTGTGAGTATCCATAGCACAATGACATGTTGCCATATGGACTATTTTAGTGCCGCTTATGCAAATAGATGGTGTGTTTTTGCCCATCGATCCTGTGAGCGTGAATCCAGTGTAGGAAACATGAGGTTGTTGTTATCAATACAGCGGTGACTACACTGCCCTTATTTAATCAATTATCAATTATGATCAATTATTCACGCCGGTAACGTTACCTTGGCTGGAATAGGCTAAAGATGTAGACTGACATGTACCACGTGGTCAAATCAACATAACGAGCAATAAAACCAATAAAAACACCCAGATTCTTCTAGAAGGTGACTATAGTTTCTGAGCCATTTCACCCCTTCAGTCGTTTGATTATATAAGAATGCAGAGGACGTCCTGTGTTCAGCTTTGCCTTCCAGTGCTGATAGCGCTTATCTCTGCTGCTCTCAACTCAACTCATATCACCGCACGACAGCAGAGTATATCGTCTATAAAAGGCGACTATAGGCCCTCAAAAATGGCCACTACATGGAGAGCTTGTATAATATTAATAATATACCAAACTGGAAGTCAGAGATCACCCCCCAGATGTGTTGAAAGCAACACTTCCTTTTGCAGAGTGACGGTTTGAAATCTCGCTGTTCTGGGTTCAGCCAAACAGCTGTCACTGCTCTGGGTTCAAACAGCTGTGGCTGCTCTGGGTTCAGCCAAACAGCTGTGGCTGCTCTGGGTTCAAACAGCTGTCACTGCTCTGGGTTCAGCCAAACAGCTGTGGCTGCTCTGGGTTCAGCCAAACAGCTGTGTCTGCTCTGGGTTCAGCCAAACAGCTGTGGCTGCTCTGGGTTCAAACAGCTGTGGCTGCTCTGGGTTCAAACAGCTGTGGCTGCTCTGGGTTCAAACAGCTGTGGCTGCTCTGGGTTCAGTCAAACAGCTGTGTCTGCTCTGGGTTCAGCCAAACAGCTGTGTCTGCTCTGGGTTCAGTCAAACAGCTGTGTCTGCTCTGGGTTCAGCCAAACAGCTGTGTCTGCTCTGGGTTCAGCCAAACAGCTGTGGCTGCTCTGGGTTCAGTCAAACAGCTGTGCTCTGGGTTCAGTCAAACAGCTGTGGCTGCTTTGGGTTCAGTCAAACAGCTGTGGCTGCTCTGGGTTCAGTCAAACAGCTGTGGCTGCTTTGGGTTCAGCCAAACAGCTGTGGCTGCTCTGGGTTCAGTCAAACAGCTGTGGCTGCTCTGGGTTCAGTCAAACAGCTGTGGCTGCTTTGGGTTCAGTCAAACAGCTGTGGCTGCTCTGGGTTCAGTCAAACAGCTGTGGCTGCTTTGGGTTCAGCCAAACAGCTGTGGCTGCTCTGGGTTCAGTCAAACAGCTGTGGCTGCTTTGGGTTCAGCCAAACAGCTGTGTCTGCTCTGGGTTCAGCCAAACAGCTGTGGCTGCTTTGGGTTCAGTCAAACAGCTGTGGCTGCTCTGGGTTCAGTCAAACAGCTGTGGCTGCTTTGGGTTCAGTCAAACAGCTGTGGCTGCTTTGGGTTCAGTCAAACAGCTGTGGCTGCTTTGGGTTCAGCCAAACAGCTGTGGCTGCTCTGGGTTCAAACAGCTGTGGCTGCTTTGGGTTCAGTCAAACAGCTGTGGCTGCTTTGGGTTCAGTCAAACAGCTGTGGCTGCTCTGGGTTCAGCCAAACAGCTGTGGCTGCTCTGGGTTCAAACAGCTGTCACTGTTCTGGGGTCAGGTGTTGTTTGTGACTGTGTTTTATGACTAGTCAACTTTCACATGGGCACAGCAGCACATGTCTGGCTGGCATCATAACATCGCTCTTTGGACCCTCTTTGCTTCTTCTTGTCACTGCTGCCATCAGTAGCCTATAGGAGATAAACCCTATTCAGCGTTGTTGGTGTTGTGTAGCCTATATCCACTATATAGGCTTCAACCCTCTAGGTTTGGAGTTTTTCAATTGAAGCCACATATTGAATGTTGAATTCGGACCATTTTCATGCAATAAAAATTCAAGGTATTCAGTGTTTCTCCAATAATGTTGTTCTTGTCGGCTGGAAAAGCCTCTTCAACAGCTGTTAGATCAGTGGTTCTGAACGTGGGCTCTGGGAATCACCAGGGGTCATTGAGGAGGTTCCCAGCAAACTGATGTTCAACTGCACCATTATTTCATTTACAAGAAATTAACACAATTAGAGAATGACTATTTTGACTGATTGATGTTCATGACAACTGTACGGGTGGTGAATTTTAGCCCGGAACGAAGTTCGATGGTATTCAACCAATCAGGAATCTCGGAAACATAAACTGAGGCTGGTGATTGGGGGAAATGAGCAGATATCCTGCCTTATTTTGACCAACTTTGAGACACTCTGGTCATGCGGGAAAAAGGCTCTGTTATCTTTACAACCACCCACCAAAACCAAGCAGGCCTGTTTTATTGCACAATCCAAATCTTCATCAAAACTTCCCATTTTCAGCATGTAGCTTGTTAGCTTGTGTTGTTGTTGTTTGACAGCGGAGGAGGCATTTGAGAGCGACACGCAGGAAGTAGAAAGGGATTTCCCTTCACTCTGACTCAAATGTTCGAAGCCAATGGCAGAGCTTCTCCCCACAGTCTGCTTCCAGTCAACTGCTTTCTCCTGTGTCAGATGGACATCATGCTGGCTATGTCCATAATGTCTCCAGTGTGGTTTCTCCTGTGTCAGATGGACATCATGGTGGCTGGCTATGTCCATAATGTCTCCAGTGTGGTTTCTCCTGTGTCAGATGGACATCATGGTGGCTATGTCCATAATGTCTCCAGTGTGGTTTCTCCTGTGTCAGATGGACATCATGCTGGCTATGTCCATAATGTCTCCAGTGTGGTTTCTCCTGTGTCAGATGGTGAGTCTGCTGATGATGGGCATGGCGGCGTACGGGAAGTGGTTCGGCCTGGTGTCCAGCTTCCAGGTGGTGGGCGGGGTCATCGGCGTGGGTGTCTTCCTCTTCTTCGTGGCCCTGGCGGGTCTCATCGGAGCCATGAAGCACCACCAGGTCCTGCTCTTCTTCGTATCCTTTAAGCCAGCAGGAAGCCAGCTCACCTGAAGGTTACAGGGTCAAGGTCACAGGGTCAAGGTCACAGTCTAAGCCTTAGAATCGCCCATGATTATACAGCTCATAGATTCTGCTATTTATGCTAAAACCATAACCTTAACCTTAACCAATTTGTTTTACTTGCCTAAACATAACCAATGTTGTTAAATATGTTGGAAGGGGCGAGGTTTTCAAATTAACCGCCGTTAATTGTCTCAAATGTACGTTGAGATTGTACGTATCTGTGGATCGCAGAAACGTACAATGACAGCATTTTATTCTGGTGATTGAGTTGAAGATGTGACAATTATATTGTGGGACAGAAAAATAAATTTCAATATTAGCTATATTTTTAAATTGTGCTTCAGTATTTGTGCACAGTCAGACTTTTAAGATGGCATTCATATTTTCTGACAAGATTTAAGTCTTACCACCCAGAAAACGAAGTGCAGCAAACCTTATAAAATATTTAAATAGAGCACTTTCACTGCATTTGCCACTACTAAAAACCTAAAGACATCAGCTACAGCAGTGTCTAAAATGCAAATGTCTAATTGATTATTAATTGCTTTGAGAAAATTCACCTTCCTATTGCACTTTTTATTGTTTGTATTGAGATGGTTGTGCCACCTGTCATCTTTGGACTTTCGAACACCAAAACTCCCAAAATAGCATTCCAATAAAATACACTTTTTACAGAAGTATTATTCTTATTATTTTGTAAGTCAGTCATTTAATGCGGGTCATGTTACTGATCCAACAACACTAACCTTCTATACCCTCTTCACTGTGTTGTGGAAAATTCATGTTGCTTTAATTGTGCAACTGGATATGTGAGCGCAGTATTATATTTCACACTGTAGCAAAGCACAGATAGCAGCACTCACCCCTCTGTGTGCAGTCTCTCCTCTACAGCCAGTCTCTCCTCTACAGCCAGTCACCCCTCTACAGCCAGTCTCTCCTCTACAGCCAGTCTCTCCTCTACAGCCAGTCTCTCCTCTACAGCCAGTCTCTCCTCTACAGCCAGTCACCCCTCTACAGCCAGTCTCTCCTCTACAGCCAGTCTCTCCTCTACAGCCAGTCTCTCCTCTACAGCCAGTCTCTCCTCTACAGCCAGTCTCTCCTCTACAGCCAGTCTCTCCTCTACAGCCAGTCTCTCCTCTACAGCCAGTCTCTCCTCTACAGCCAGTCTCTCCTCTGTCTGCAGTCTCTCCTCTACAGCCAGTCACCCCTCTACAGCCAGTCTCTCCTCTACAGCCAGTCTCTCCTCTACAGCCAGTCTCTCCTCTGTCTGCAGTCTCTCCTCTACAGCCAGTCACCCCTCTGTGTGCAGTCTCTCCTCTGTGTGCAGTCTCTCCTCTACAGTCAGTCTCTCCTCTGTCTGCAGTCTCTCCTCTACAGCCAGTCACCCCTCTACAGCCAGTCACCCCTCTGTGTGCAGTCTCTCCTCTGTGTGCAGTCTCTCCTCTACAGCCAGTCTCTCCTCTACAGCCAGTCTCTCCTCTGTGTGCAGTCTCTCCTCTACAGTCAGTCTCTCCTCTGTCTGCAGTCTCTCCTCTACAGTCAGTCTCTCCTCTGTCTGCAGTCTCTCCTCTACAGCCAGTCACCCCTCTACAGCCAGTCACCCCTCTGTGTGCAGTCTCTCCTCTGTGTGCAGTCTCTCCTCTACAGCCAGTCTCTCCTCTACAGCCAGTCTCTCCTCTGTCTGCAGTCTCTCCTCTACAGTCAGTCTCTCCTCTACAGTCAGTCTCCCCTCTACAGCCAGTCTCTCCTCTGTCTGCAGTCTCTCCTCTACAGTCAGTCTCTCCTCTGTCTGCAGTCTCTCCTCTACAGCCGGTCTCTCCTCTAAAGTCAGTCTCTCCCCTACAGTCAGTCTCTCCTGTACAGTCAGTCTCTCCTCTACAGCCGGTCTCTCCTCTAAAGTCAGTCTCTCCCCTACAGTCAGTCTCTCCTCTACAGTCACTCAGGCATTCACACTGACGCTTTTTATCCAGGTATCACACATTTATTCTAGAAATGTACAGAACTTGAATGGTCATAAACATAAAATAGAGATGCACGATATTGGATGTTTTTGCCGATATTTTCCAACTCCTTTGGCACATTATCGATATGTATGCAGATTTTTTCCACCTAATTTCAGAGAGTCTCTCCTGTAGTGGAATTAACACATTATTATGTCTATTCTTATCATGATGGCCCACTGGCAGATGCAGGCATAAATACAATGCTTTTACAAATGTACACATTCACTGGACAAAATAAGAAAACATCTTTTTATTTCTGGTATATAACATTTTCCTTCAAACAAAACTAAGATTCATCCTACTTAAGTCGAGCATATGAGCATATAAAGCGTCATTTGATCAGCTTGTCATATGAGCATATAAAGCGTCATTTGATCAGCCTGTCGGCAGATTTGTTTGTTCGTTTCCGGCCGATGCCGATATTTTATTTTAAAGCCTTTATTGGCCGATCCCGATGAGGTGCTGATATCATCGTGCATCCCTACTCTGTGATATTCAACTTCCCATACAGTATTTGGGAAGAAAAGAACAGCATTTGTGTGACTAATGCTGCATTCGTTTTATGGTCGGAGGTGGGAAGTGGGAAACACGTTATTTCCGACCTACGTGTGTTCGAGCTCGTGTCCTTTATTTCTGTACGATTCCGCCTTGTTGGTAACCGGAGAGTGCTTATGTAGGTGGTACTTGCAGCAACCCATGTTAAGGGCTTGCCCAGGGGTGGATTCGAACTGCCGACCCTCGGCTTGGGAGTCAGACATGTTAACCGCAACACCAAGAGAGCTAGCTCCCTTGGCGGAGCTGATTAACATGCCTTCATACCTGGGGAGTGAGTTTAACCAATCCACTCGCTACCACTCGGGACTCGCGAGGAATCCGCGCTGATTCAACTCAGTTACACTTAGAATCAGTCAGATCATCACTTAGCAAAGAGCGTCATAATGTAAACACATGGTTATGCAACAATAAGCTATCCTGCACTTAGGAAAATCTGAATGTAAGCTTCCACCTTCGGTCAGGACAGCTGAAACACTGCCGATCTTTCGGAAAAGACTAAAGACTCACCTTTTCAGGCTCCATCTGGGCCCTTCTTGATCTAACTTCTTTCTCTATCTTTCAAAAAAAAAACTAAACTAAACTAAACTTGTACCACTGTTCCTTCAGAAGTTGTAGTTATCATAGACTGTGCTGCATAGTTGATTGCTCTATTGCTGACAAAAATGTGTTATTGTAAGTCGCTTTGGATAAAAGCATCTGCCAAATGACGTAATGTAATGTAATGTAATGTAATGTAATGTAATGTATTGTTTTTGGATCAAAGCATAAATTAAGGGACCAACACAGTTTTCCAGTGGAAAACAATTACAAGAGGTCCAGTATTATCGCAGTATTATGACAAGTGAGGCTGTGGCATCTCTCTGGATCAGAGTATGACAAGTGAGGCTGTGGCACCTCTCTGGATCAGAGTATGACAAGTGAGGCTGTGGCATCTCTCTGGATCAGAGTATGACAAGTGAGGCTGTGGCACCTCTCTGGATCAGAGTATGACAAGTGAGGCTGTGGCACCTCTCTGGATCAGAGTATGACAAGTGAGGCTGTGGCATCTCTCTGGATCAGAGTATGACAAGTGAGGATGTGGCATCTCTCTGGATCAGAGTATGACAAGTGAGGCTGTGGCATCTCTCTGGATCAGAGTATGACAAGTGAGGCTGTGGCACCTCTCTGGATCAGAGTATGACAAGTGAGGCTGTGGCATCTCTCTGGATCAGAGTATGACAAGTGAGGCTGTGGCACCTCTCTGGATCAGAGTATGACAAGTGAGGCTGTGGCATCTCTCTGGATCAGAGTATGACAAGTGAGGCTGTGGCACCTCTCTGGATCAGAGTATGATGAGTGAGGCTGTGGCATCTCTCTGGATCAGAGTATGAAGAGTGAGGCTGTGGCACCTCTCTGGATCAGAGTATGAAGAGTGAGGCTGTGGCATCTCTCTGGATCAGAGTATGACAAGTGAGGCTGTGGCATCTCTCTGGATCAGAGTATGACAAGTGAGGCTGTGGCACCTCTCTGGATCAGAGTATGACAAGTGAGGCTGTGGCATCTCTCTGGATCAGAGTATGACAAGTGAGGCTGTGGCACCTCTCTGGATCAGAGTATGACAAGTGAGGCTGTGGCACCTCTCTGGATCAGAGTATGACAAGTGAGGCTGTGGCACCTCTCTGGATTAGAGTATGACAAGTGAGGCTGTGGCATCTCTCTGGATCAGAGTATGACAAGTGAGGCTGTGGCACCTCTCTGGATCAGAGTATGAAGAGTGAGGCTGTGGCACCTCTCTGGATCAGAGTATGACAAGTGAGGCTGTGGAATCTCTCTGGATCAGAGTATGACAAGTGAGGCTGTGGCACCTCTCTGGATCAGAGTATGACAAGTGAGGCTGTGGCACCTCTCTGGATCAGAGTATGACAAGTGAGGCTGTGGCATCTCTCTGGATCAGAGTATGAAGAGTGAGGCTGTGGCATCTCTCTGGATCAGAGTATGACAAGTGAGGCTGTGGCATCTCTCTGGATCAGAGTATGAAGAGTGAGGCTGTGGCATCTCTCTGGATCAGAGTATGACAAGTGAGGCTGTGGCATCTCTCTGGATCAGAGTATGACAAGTGAGGCTGTGGCATCTCTCTGGATCAGAGTATGACAAGTGAGGCTGTGGCACCTCTCTGGATCAGAGTATGAAGAGTGAGGCTGTGGCATCTCTCTGGATCAGAGTATGACAAGTGAGGCTGTGGCATCTCTCTGGATCAGAGTATGACAAGTGAGGCTGTGGCACCTCTCTGGATCAGAGTATGACAAGTGAGGCTGTGGCATCTCTCTGGATCAGAGTATGAAGAGTGAGGCTGTGGCATCTCTCTGGATCAGAGTATGACAAGTGAGGCTGTGGCATCTCTCTGGATCAGAGTATGACAAGTGAGGCTGTGGCATCTCTCTGGATCAGAGTATGACAAGTGAGGCTGTGGCACCTCTCTGGATCAGAGTATGACAAGTGAGGCTGTGGCATCTCTCTGGATCAGAGTATGAAGAGTGAGGCTGTGGCATCTCTCTGGATCAGAGTATGACAAGTGAGGCTGTGGCATCTCTCTGGATCAGAGTATGACAAGTGAGGCTGTGGCATCTCTCTGGATCAGAGTATGACAAGTGAGGCTGTGGCACCTCTCTGGATCAGAGTATGACAAGTGAGGCTGTGGCATCTCTCTGGATCAGAGTATGAAGAGTGAGGCTGTGGCATCTCTCTGGATCAGAGTATGACAAGTGAGGCTGTGGCATCTCTCTGGATCAGAGTATGACAAGTGAGGCTGTGGCACCTCTCTGGATCAGAGTATGACAAGTGAGGCTGTGGCATCTCTCTGGATCAGAGTATGACAAGTGAGGCTGTGGCACCTCTCTGGATCAGAGTATGACAAGTGAGGCTGTGGCATCTCTCTGGATCAGAGTATGACAAGTGAGGCTGTGGCATCTCTCTGGATCAGAGTATGACAAGTGAGGCTGTGGCACCTCTCTGGATCAGAGTATGACAAGTGAGGCTGTGGCATCTCTCTGGATCAGAGTATGACAAGTGAGGCTGTGGCACCTCTCTGCATCAGAGTATGACAAGTGAGGCTGTGGCACCTCTCTGGATCAGAGTATGACAAGTGAGGCTGTGGCACCTCTCTGGATCAGAGTATGACAAGTGAGGCTGTGGCATCTCTCTGGATCAGAGTATGACAAGTGAGGCTGTGGCATCTCTCTGGATCAGAGTATGACAAGTGAGGCTGTGGCATCTCTCTGGATCAGAGTATGACAAGTGAGGCTGTGGCATCTCTCTGGATCAGAGTATGACAAGTGAGGCTGTGGCACCTCTCTGGATCAGAGTATGACAAGTGAGGCTGTGGCATCTCTCTGGATCAGAGTATGACAAGTGAGGCTGTGGCACCTCTCTGGATCAGAGTATGACAAGTGAGGCTGTGGCACCTCTCTGGATCAGAGTATGACAAGTGAGGCTGTGGCATCTCTCTGTCATTGGGAAAATCCACTCAAGGACAAAGTATTTGATAAGAATATTATCCTTGACAAGAAGACCAAGAAGCTTTTAGCTACATCGTTAATTCAATGTCATTATGATACACCTGCTTATCCTCCTGCTTATCCTGGTACAGTGGCTCATTATGACTACACCTGCTTATCCTGGTACAGTGGCTTCACTAAAAGATCAAAAGACAAGCTTCAAAAAGCACAAAACAAACTAATGAGGGTTATTCTTAACCTCAGTACAAGAACGCATGTTAGCCCAAACCATTTTAAAGAGTTGAATTGGCTCCCCGTTGAAAGTAGAGTTCAACAGTTAAAACTCATCGTGGTCTATAAAATATTGCATGACCTTTGTCCAAATTACTTACTTTACTAAGTATTTTCAGTTTGTTCGGGGACACTCATAGCCTGAACACGAGAGCAGGTGTAGCGGACTTGAAACTACCTAATCTAAACAGCAAGGTGTGGAGAAGTACTTTCCTCTATACGGGGGCTGAGGAGTGGAACAAGATCCCGAACCAAATGAAGTCTGCCAATTCTCTGAGCGGTTTTAAGAACCAGTTTTTAAGACCAGGGACCATGTTGGAAATAAGTGTCCGCACTTTTACATGCATCTCCCTTCGATTTTGCTGTAAACTATTAGACAGCTAACAGCTAATTTTTAGGTTTAACCAACTACTGTATTGGTATGCTGATTGGTCTGAAAGCATACTATTGTTGAAAATAAAAAGATAAAATTGCCAAATTGTTTTAAATTCATCCAATCTTATTTTTCCCACCATATATGATGTGGGTGGCCATGTTGAAATTGTCATGTCAAATGACAAGCTGGGAGCAACTAGAGGTAGAGAAATCATACCTGGGTTTGCGAGTAGGAACTCTGAGTTGACGCCCGTTTTATTAGATTTTTCCTATTAGCAAGTGGAAAATAAACGACCTCAGAGTTCTAAACGGATGCATCATGGTTGGTGGTGTTCAGGTGTGTATATTTGATGGTGTTCAGGTGTGTATGTTTGGTGGTGTTCCTTGACAGTGAAGCCCAGTACATGATCGTCCTGTTCCTGGTGTTTATCGTGCAGTTCTCTGTTTCCAGCGCCTGTTTGGCCATCAACACAGAACAGCAGGTAGGACCTCCACCTCTTCACACTCTTAACTGACTCTTAACCGTCTCTTTACCTCACAGAGAGCTGGCTGTTTGTTGCAGAGCGGTTGTAGAAATGCTTGTTCCTCTCTCTGTGTTGTAGAATGAGCTGCTGGAGGTCGGCTGGAATAACTCTCTGAGCACCCAGAGAGACGTGGAGAAAAGCCTCAACTGCTGTGGCTTCAAGCAGGTGGACGTGAACGGGACCTGTGACGCTGTATGTCTGTCTGGCACCAACACTCCCATTCACCTTATGTAGAAGAGACAGACTAACAGCCTGTGACGCTGTATGTCTGGCACCAACACTCCCATTCACCTTATGTAGAAGAGACAGACTAACAGCCTGTGACGCTGTATGTCTGGCACCAACACTCCCATTCACCTTATGTAGAAGAGACAGACTAACAGCCTGTGACGCTGTATGTCTGGCACCAACACTCCCATTCACCTTATGTAGAAGAGACAGACTAACAGGAAGCTGTATGTCTGACACCAACACTCCTATTCACCTTATGTAGAAGAGACAGACTAACAGGAAGTGTAAAGACAATCGGAACCGATTGTGTTGACACTTCCTGTGGCAGAGCTTATCCCCGCAGTCTGCTTCCAGTGATTCACTATGTTTGACCAGAGACGATCTCTGGTTTGACCTGCAGGCAAAACCATGTTTTTTTAAACAGGAAGTTGTAACACAAATGGGTCAAGTGGGCGTGGCTACATAGGGTGAATACAAATGGTTTATTCAGGATGGCAAAACCCATGCATTTTCCAGAAACGCTGGTACGGATGGAACCCGAAACCATAATGCTATCGCCGGCGGAGGCCTAACAAAACATAACATTTTGCGTAGAATGTGTTGAAAGAGACTTACGGTTGAAAAAAGATTGAGGAAGTGATTTATTGTGAACCCTCCTCCTCACGGAAACTCCAAATCCACTTGACACATTAGCAGCAGCAGCACCACCGCAGAGCAAACTGCGGGGGGCGCTGGTTCTGCGTCTCAACACGGCACTACCACCTATATCCACCTGGTTTTGTCTCAGTGTTGTGTCTCTGGTCCTCTGCAGACCTGCTTCCCCAGCCACTCGTGCCGGCCGTGTGCAGACAGGATCCAGGAACACGCCGGCGAGGTGCTTCGCTTCGTGGGCGGGGTCGGACTCTTCTTCAGCTTCACAGAGGTCAGAGGTCAAACTCAGTGGCGGTTTTACAATTAGGCATAGGTAGGCAATTGCCTTAGGCCTCGTCCACCAGGGGGCCTCAGGAGAGAGAGAGAGAGAGAGAGAGAGAGAGAGAGAGAGAGAGAGAGAGAGAGAGAGAGAGAGAGAGAGAGAGAGAGAGAGAGAGAGAGAGAGAGAGAGAGAGAGAGAGAGAGAGAGAGAGAGAGAGAGAGAGAGATATCTAGCAGTGCATGTCCTTAACGAGGCAATAGCCTACATACATTGTGCCATGCTGGCTGCAGACACTCTTGAAACAAGGGCCCTTTCTCAATAGCAAGAATGCATTCTTGTTCTTGTGTTCTTGGGGAGAACGTTCTCGCTAGTTGTTCTTGGAAGAATGAACTCGATAGAGTTTGAGACGATGCGTTCTTGAGACTATTGCGCAATACCAGCGCAGAGGCCACCTGCAGTACTACACAAATAAAAAGCTCCGCTGATGTAGATACAGCCACTTGTGCTCTGGACAACACACGTTATACGACACGCACAGGGAAGAGAAAGGCATCTACGTTCTAGTTTGACTATCAGGAATATGACAAATAGGCGAATCTCCCAAAATTTTGCTGTATCCCTTTAAGTAGTCTGTCATTTGCATTTTGCAATGCAGAGGGGTTTTAGAAAATGACAACTACCTCTGTTGTAAACTAGCAATGACACTTGTGCTGCGCCTTGAACTAAGGCTGTGACTGGCTGACTGTCATGTGTCCTTGTTTCAGATCCTGGGAGTGTGGCTCACATATCGCTACAGGAACCAGAAGGACCCCAGAGCGAACCCCAGTGCTTTCCTGTGAGAGTCACCTCACCACTCCTCCTGTGGACCTTCTGTGGGCTTTACCTGTAAATACCAGAGTGACTTGTGTGTTTCCACCGTTTGCTGCAGCAGACGTGTACGGTGTTCTCCTGTCAAGTGTTTGGTTTTCAAGAGTGAGGTGTGTTCTGAAAACAAAACAAAAACAAACAAAAAACCTGTTGTATGTGGAGGAAGCTGCGTGGACGTGGTGTCTGGACCGAGGCACGGGTGGGCTGCCACAGCCTCAACTCTCCTCCATGGATCTACATCTCTGCATCACATGCGTCCGTTGTTGAGGTAAAGATGACGACTGCATAGAAAACTTCTAACGCACTGAAACTAGAGACGCACCGATTGTGACGTTCTGGGCCGATATGGATACCAATGTTTAAAATAACAATTTGGCCGATAGCCAATGTCCTGATCTTTCAGCGTTGCTCAGTCTATCTGATGAGCATCGTTAGTAGAATCAGTGACGCACAGGCGCTCCTCCCTGCCGTCGCTCCATCGTGCTGATTCCTTGACCAGAGTTCAATTAAGTTAAATTCAAGTGCAACTGGTCCAGAAGATTGTCAGATTTCAAAGTGGGCCCCGGCATTATACTGTATACAGTGAATTCATACGTTCTGCACTTGTGGGTGAAAAAGAGGGAATATTGTCTATAACAGTCTGCTGTATATTCCAAAACCTATTTATGCAGCCTGCTTGCTAATGTTGAACCTGACCATCCTGAACTGCTTTTTGTTTTTGTTTTTTGTCGTTCTTCATTCTTCATCTGAACTCTGCAGAACAGTCAGTGCAATAATGTCAGAAACGACTTCTCTGCATAATGAATTATCAGACTAAATGATTTTGACAGTGTTTGAAAGTACGATGCACGTGTGTGGCCACTAGTGATGTGACGTTCGCGAACGATCCGAATCTATTGAACGGCTCTTTGCTATGAACGAAGGGAACCGAGTCCTACTTGAGAGCCGTTCATTTTAATGTTGTGCCTAAATTTAACTGCCTGCCGCTCCCCACCACACACAGGTTAGACCTCCCTCCCTCTGCTAGCCCGCTGAGCAGGGAGGATAAGGTGCGCTCGTTAATTGCTACTGGTGCATGCTTAATATCAAAACGGGCTACGCCGCGGAGTGCATCTGATGACTTTCTGAGCAGCGAAGTGTTGCATGAACTGCATTCGAGGAAAGCCAACTTTATTTACACAACACATTTCATAGAAGAAGTAAATTCACTGACTAAGCGCAGATGGATATGGTGTCACCTTGTGTCATATTTACAATGCAGATCATTGACATTAGGTCTGGACATACTGTGAGTAATTTAATGCTGCTGCCGTCCACAGATGCTAAATGAAATAGTGGTGGGTCTAAGATCAAATCTGATCCAAATCGTACCGTATCATTATCCTAGTGATAAACAGATAAACAATAGTGCGCGCCCCATTAAAAAAGAAAAAGGGAACGAGGAGCCGCTATTTTGAACGTCTCTCAGAAAGGAACGGAGCCATAAGATCCGGCTCCCTCCAAAGAGCCGTAATTCCCATCACTAGTGGCCACGCTGTCTCACGGTGATCTGTGTTAGTCGTGTTGTTTCATCTATTGAACGGTGCACATGGACGACACACACCAGTTTGTCCTTTTTTTGTGACAGTGAGAACGATCACGTATTTCAACAGGAAGTGACGTGTGCGACATTCAAATAGGCCGGACGGGGAACTAAACTTCACTCGTCACTTAAAGTACAGCTGCTTCTTCTACCAGAACTAATAGCATTACTTTACTCTTGCTAACTTCATCGCACACCGCTTAGACTGTAACTCATACTTATTTTAATGCCTATTTAACTTGGACTGTAAATTCATGTAAATTAATATTTAATGCCTACTGAACACTTCTCCACTCATGTATATATTGTATATATTGGACTGCACTTGCAATGTTGTGATTGTCTTTTTATTGTTTTTCCTATTTCTTTATCTGAATATTGATATGACCGCTACGCTGCATAATGACACCAAGGCCATGTTCACATTACAGGCAAATCTGATTTGCTGCTAAAGTCATTAATCATCATTATCTTGATTGGTTTCTCAAATCTGATTTGGGAGTGTGTCCACACTGCCACAAATCTGATTTGGTGGCGGTGTTCAAGTGGGATCTGTGTGTCCAGATACAATGAGCCAACATACAATGTTTCTGGCAGTGTTTGCATGTCTGCTCTCTGCTCTTCAAGTCCCCGCCCCCTGCAAAAGACACTCTCAAATCTGATTTGGGTGATCAGCGCGTCGAAAGCAGATTGGAAACTACCTCCATATGTGGTTTGGGACAAGTGACACAAATCAGACTTGGAGCGTCCAGACTCATAAAACCAATCTGGATAGAATCATTAATAGGTCACTAAAGTTCACAAATCAGATTTGGCCTCCTAGTCTGAACATGACCTAAGACAAATTCCTCATATGTAATCTTGTAAACTGGCAATAAAAGTGATTCTGATTCTGATATATGACTAGGACTGTAGGTATGTATAGGGTAGCAGAAGTGGGAGAGTGTAGAATAGGTTTGGGGATTCTAGAGCAGAACACAAGATGTCTGCTCAGATGTGCGTTTACTGCGGTGGTCAAATCCCCGATCGTGTCTGTCTGGGCTGGGCTAGCAGCTAAATTCTAACTTTGCTGAATGGATCAGCGGGGGATTTACCCCACCCTGACCACGCCCCCAGCCGGGCTGAGCCTGCTAACCCAGCGTCTATGACGAGACATCGCCTCAACCTCAAAATGGAGACCAGGTCGTATGGAAACCTTCAGGTTTTCAAAAGTCTACATTTGAAGCATAATTGTCTCATTTACCGTAGCCAAAGTGGCAAAATCGTGTCCATGTATAGACAGTTTTAACTTGACAACAATAACAACCGTCACAACCCACCTGAATATCCGGTTTACTTCCTGTATACATAGCTGAGCGCAGGCTGATATTCGGCTCATATTAAATGTTAACGTTAAGCCGTGTCTCCGACAGACACATTAACAAGGTAGCCTATTTCGGTCTTTATGTTGTATTGTGTGGTTAATTGAAAACTAAGAGGAGGGAGGGGTGGGGAGACGACTTCAAATCCCCTGCAGGAATCGAACCTGCACTTCTCCGCATACAATGCGGTTGTTAAGGTGACCGCCTTAACCCCTAGACCATACATGGGCAACATACGGGCGCCCCCTGTGTGGCCCGCGATGGAATTGAGAAAAAAAAAAAAAATGTTTTACAGTGCACTTGAACGCAACATGCAATATACCTGCTGAATAAGTGTCCAAATGTTCATGTCATTCTGGGCAATACTCTTCTGTTATAACATTTCAGTCTGGAATATGGAATATCTTTCAATAATATTTATGACTAAAAGGCTAAAAGTAATCTCATGTGTAAGAAATGACTGTTCTACATTGAAGTAGAAATTTAAATAATTAACTTGTTGGTTTTGGATTTATTTAGCTTCAAGAGTGCATTTTTGTTCTTGTGTGACCCTCAACACAGGCTTTGAGAATCCCGGGCCACTTACTGATACTTATGCTTAAATTAACCCACTCATATTCTGGTTTATTTCAAGAAAAACATTTAGGCTAGTGGAAATTCTAATTGGCTGGTAACTTTAAAATCTAGCAGCCATATTGGCAGGTGGTGAAAAAAGTTAATTTCAAGCCCTGCAGGGAGAGCAGGTGGTGACATAGGAGTGAGTGAGGAAAAGGATCAAATATTGGTGGTTAAGACTGAATAATGACATCACAATTGTTAATTTAAAATGAGTTATTCCTCTAAACCTTGCTTCAAATGCCCCAAATTTTTCGTGCTGGGGCCGTTCAGCCCTCAGCAAAATCTGGTAGCGAGGACATTTTTTTGTGGCCCTCTCTATCATCAAAGTTGATGATAGAGAGGGCCCCATGAAAAATAGTTGCCCACCCCTGTGTTAGAGGGTACACACAGGAGAATACTGTCACAGAGGACTAAGAGATGATTTACCATCTAAGGCAGGGGTGGGCAACTATTTTTCATGGGGGGCCACATGAGAAACCCAGATTGTTGCCGGGGGCCGAACAAATATTGTCATGCCGTAACCCATGGATGGGCAACTTTGATGATAGAGAGGGCCACAAAAAAAGTCCTCGCTACCAGATTTTGCTGAGGGCTGAACGGCGCCAGCGCGAAAAAATTGGGGCATTTGAAGCCAGGTTTAGAGGAATAACTCATTTTAAATTAACAGTTGTGATGTCATTATTCAGTCTTAACCACCAATATTTGATCCTTTTCCTCACTCACTCCTATGTCACCACACTCTCCCTGCAGGGCTTGAAATTAACTTTTTTCACCACCTGCCAATATGGCTGCTAGATTTTAAAGTTACCAGCCAATTAGAATTTCCACTATCCGAAATGTTTTTCTTGAAATAAACCAGAATATGAGTGGGTTAATTTAAGCATAAGTATCAGTAAGTGGCCGGGATTCTCAAAGCCTGTGTTGAGGGTCACACGAACATGCACTCTTGAAGCTAAATAAATCCAAAACCAACAAGTTAATTATTTAAATTTCTACCTCAATGTAGAACAGCCATTTCTTACACATGAGATTACTTTTGGCCTTTTAGTCATAAATATTATTGAAAGATATTCCATATTCCAGACTGAAATGCTATAACAGAAGTAACGTTCAGTCATAACTCATTTATAATTAAGCCCATAGTTAATGAACTAATCATCACATATTTTATATACTGTATATGTTGTAAGCCTAATCTTTGGCATCACAGCTGCTTTTTACATGTATGGGATAATACAGGCTAATATACAAGGTGTCCCAAGCTCTGAGTCATTATAAACTCAATTAGCTACAGAAGCTAATGTTCACATTCAGTCCTTGTATATTTCTCTCATGTGTTCATCATTCCTGAACTCACGGACGGAGCGACACAGGAAGTCCTTCGTCCCCACGGCCATCAGGCTGTTTAATAAGTCTGTTGATGGCAGGAGATCGCCGGCACGCAGCAGGACTATAAGGTGAGACTGTGTGCCTCATGGGCGATGGGGACATGCGGGCTGGGGCCCGCCAGACCAGTAGTGACAGTAGGGGGGTCTGAGTGCTACTCAGACGCTGCTGTGGTCTAGGTATGGGCATTGTGCAATTTGATCTGATTAGATATGGGCACTGTGCAATTTTGGACAACTAGTATTTTTAGTATTTTAGTTACCGTTCAATTGTATCTTAGCATTGTGGTAACTTTTAAATTTTTCTTTTAATCTTTGAATTGGCTCTTACTTCTTAATCTTTAACTTGAAACCTGCCTGTCATGTTACTGTCTTGTACTGGCTGCATTGCCTGTATTGTCATGTTTGTTGGTTTTTTGTGCTATGTCATGTCTCATTTTGTCTTTGGCCTGCGAGCTGCTATACTGAACACCTGAATTTCCTCACGGATTAATAAAGTACTTACCTACCTACCTACCTATTCCTTTCTCTGTGTGTGTGTGTGTGTGTGTGTGTGTGTGTGTGTGTGTGTGTGTGTGTGTGTGTGTTGCAGTGTGCTTCAGTGTGTGATTGAGAAATGAGATGCAGGTGGTGTTCATCCTAATTGGCCTGGTCAGGTGTCAGATTGCTGCTGGCTGATTGGCTGGTGGAGAGCATTTAAGCCAGCTGATGCCATCCTGTCGCCCCTTGCTCTCCTCATTCCCAACGATGATGGCTGCTGTGCTGACTGCTGTGTTCTGTCAGGTAGGAACTGTGTGTAGACCTACTTTAGTAGTTCTGCAGAACTTTATTAAGATGTGTCTTTATCTTGGTAGACCTGTGCAGTCTAAACTGTAAATAGTTACCTTCCAGATCTACACTTTTGTACACTGTAAATAACACTTACCCAAGTAGCAGAAAGTAGGGGGAGAAGCCCTTTAGTTTTTTGTAACATTTTCTCATGTTTATTTTGTAGGAGCTTATAGGTAAGAGCTGTGTCTCTTATTTAATCCATAATTTTCTTTTCTTAGGTAAATTTAAGGCTGGGGATTAGTTTGATTGGTTAGTTGTGTTGGGGCCATGCTGTGCTCTGAAACTAAACCTGCTACTTGTGAACTTGTGATGGTGGTTTGGCTGATCATCCTTGGGAGTGGGGAGAGTGGGGGCACTTTTGTGTTGCGGTCCGGTTCCCAGAGGCCGGTTCCTAACATAATTGGGTGCTCGTCTGCTTTTCTCATTCGTCAGCACGTCGTCTGTGAGTGTGTGTGTGTATATATATATTATATGTTTGTCTGGTGGGCAGTCTTTGTGCAGGTGGTAAATGGTGTTAGTCAAGGTGCCTTTGCATGGAGCTGAGGAAGCTCATGGTGGTAAAGCTGGTGGAGATGTTTGTTGGAGGTGGAGCCGGTCAGAGGGGACCAGTAAGACTGAGGAGGGGCGTGACAAGGCAGGGCCGTCAGTAGCACCGTTTCTCCTCTTTCTGTGTAGACTGCTACCCTAGAAGAGTCTCCGTACATAGACTTGCCTGTCACTCTGACTCCCAAGCCGTCTAAATCAGCGATACAGACGTATTTACAAGTGTCACAGAAACATTTCAAAGCCACATATTGAGAAGAAGAGTTCATAGCTTCTCGACATCGGGGTTAGAAAGCTTGTCGCTGCTCATAAATGCCTCTTTTCATCTGAAGTCTGTGCTGGTGATATTTTTTACCGAGCCTTTGGCCAGAGTGGCGCTGTTGAGCGCTCTGACGGCTGGGAGCTCTAACCTGGAAAAAATATCACCAGCACAGACTTCAGATGAAAAGAGGCATTTATGAGCAGCGTCGAGCTTTCTAACCCCGACGTCGAGAAGCTATGAACTCTTCTCAATATGTGGCTTTGAAATGTTTCTGTGACACTTGTACATACGTCTGTATCAGTGATTTAGACGGCTTGGGAGTCAGAGTCACAGGCAAGTCTATGTAGGGAGATGGGACTCTTGTAGGGTAGCAGTCTACACAGAAAGAGGAGAAACGGTGCTACTGATGGCCCTGCCTTGTCACGCCCCTCCTCAGTCTTACTGGTCCCCTCTGACCGGCTCCACCTCCAACAAACATCTCCACCAGCTTTACCACCATGAGCTTCCTCAGCTCCATGCAAAGGCACCTTGACTAACACCATTTACCACCTGCACAAAGACTGCCCACCAGACAAACATATAATATATATATATATATATATATATATATATATATATATATATATATATATATATATATATATATATATACACACTCAGACGACGTGCTGACTAACGAGAAAAGCGGGCGACCCCCTAATTATGTTTGGAACGGGCCTCAGGGAAGGGGACGGCAACACAAAAGTGCCCCCACTCTTCCCACTCCCAAAGATGATCAGCCAAACCTTCACAAGTTCACAAGTCGCAGGTTTAGTTTCATAGCACAGCATGGCCCCAACATCAACAAATCAAACTAATCCCCAGCCTTAAACTTACTTAAGAAAAGGATGGCTGAAATAAGACACAGCTCTCACCTATAAGTGCCTACAAAATAAACATGAGAAAATGTTACAAAACGGCTTCTCCCTCCTACTTGGGTAAGAGTTATTTAGTGTAAAAAAGCATAGATCTGGAAGGTAGCAATTTACATTTTAGACTGCAAAAGTCTACCTAGACAAGTACAGATCTTGAAGTTGTAATGAACTACCAAAGTAGGCCTACACACAGTTCCTACCTCACAGAACACAGTCATCGTTAGCAATGACATCCCCATTCAACAGTGCAGAAACAAGAAGTTGGTGAAATAACCTGCTTTCGATCTTTCAAAACTAAATTAGCTACAGAATTAAACTGTCTTCAACATGTGTTCACATTATTCCTCAGTGTGTGATTGAACTATGCGTCCACTCATTGTACTCCTAATTCCCAACTATGATGGCTCTCTGTTGATTCTTTGCTGTGTTCTGTCAGGTAGGAACTGTGTTGGCCTACTTAGTTCTTCAGAACTTTCAGATGTGTTATCTTGGTGGACCTGTGCAGTATAAACTATAAATAGCTACTTCCAGCTCTACACTTTTGTACACTTTCCATCTTACCCAAGTAAAGTAGGAGGGAGAAGCCCTTTAGTTTTTTGTAACATTTTCTCATGTTTATTTTGTAGGCGCTTATAGGTGAGAGCTGTCTTATTTAATCCATCCTTTTCTTAGGTAAGTTTAAGGTTGGGGATTAGTTTGTTGTTGGGGCCATGCTGTGCTCTGAAACTAAACCTGCTACTTGTGAAGGTGGTTTGGCTGATCATCTTTGGGAGTGGGAAGAGTGGGGGCACTTGTGTTGCGGTCCAGTTCCCCGATGCCGGTTCCTAACATAATTGGGGGCTCGTCCACTTTTCTCGTTCGTCAGCACGTTGTCTGAGTATATATATATTTTATATGTTTGTCTGGTGGGCAGTCTTTGTGCAGGTGGTAAATGGTGTGCATGGAGCTGAGGAAGCTCATGGTGGTAAAGCTGGTGGAGAGAGAGGTTTGTTGGAGGAGGAGCCGGTCAGAGGGGACCAGTAAGACTGAGGAGGGACGTGACAAGGCAGGGCCGTCAGTAGCACCGTTTCTCCTCTTTCTGTGTAGACTGCTACCCTACAAGAGTCTCCGTACATAGACTTGCCTGTCACTCTGACTCCCAAGCCGTCTAAATCAGCGATACAGACGTATTTACAAGTGTCACAGAAACATTTCAAAGCCACATATTGAGAAGGGTTCATCGCTTCTCGACGTCGGGGTTAGAAAGCTCGACGCTGCTCATAAATGCCTCTTTTCATCTGAAGTCTGTGCTGGTGATATTTTTTCCAGGTTAGAGCTCCCAGCCGTCAGAGCGCTCAACAGCGCCACTCTGGCCGAAAGCTCGGTAAAAAATATCACCAGCACAGACTTCAGATGAAAAGAGGCATTTATGAGCAGCGACGAGCTTTCTAACCCCGACGTCGAGAAGCTATGAACCCTTCTTCTCAATATGTGGCTTTGAAATGTTTCTGTGACACTTGTAAATACGTCTGTATCGCTGATTTAGACGGCTTGGGAGTCAGAGTGACAGGCAAGTCTATGTACGGAGACTCTTGTAGGGTAGCAGTCTACACAGAAAGAGGAGAAACGGTGCTACTGATGGCCCTGCCTTGTCACGCCCCTCCTCAGTCTTACTGGTCCCCTCTGACCGGCTCCTCCTCCAACAAACATCTCCACCAGCTTTACCACCATGAGCTTCCTCAGCTCCATGCAATGGCACCTTGACTAACACCATTTACCACCTGCACAAAGACTGCCCACCAGACAAACATATAAAATATATATATACACACACACTCACAGACGACGTGCTGACGAATGAGAAAAGCAGACGAGCACCCAATTATGTTCGGAACCGGCCTCGGGGAACCGGACCGCAACACAAAAGTGCCCCCACTCTCCCCACTCCCAAGGATGATCAGCCAAACCACCATCACAAGTTCACAAGTAGCAGGTTTAGTTTCAGAGCACAGCATGGCCCCAACACAACTAACCAATCAAACTAATCCCCAACCTTAAATTTACCTAAGAAAAGAAAATGATGGATTAAATAAGACACAGCTCTTACCTATAAGCTCCTACAAAATAAACATGAGAAAATGTTACAAAAAACTAAAGGGCTTCTCCCCCTACTTTCTGCTACTTGGGTAAGTGTCATTTACAGTGTACAAAAGTGTAGATCTAGAAGGTAACTATTTACAGTTTAGACTGCACAGGTCTACCAAGATAAAGACACATCTTAATAAAGTTCTGCAGAACTACTAAAGTAGGTCTACACACAGTTCCTACCTGACAGAACACAGCAGTCAGCACAGCAGCCATCATCGTTAGGAATGAGGAGAGCAAGGGGCGATAGGATGGCATCAGCTGGCTTAAATGCTCTCCACCAGCCAATCAGCCAGCAGCAATCTGACACCTGACCAGGCCAATTAGGATGAACACCACCTGCATCTCATTTCTCAATCACACACTGAAGCACACTGCAATACACACACACACACACACACACACACACACAGAGGAGGAAAGGAATGATGAACACATGAGAGAAATATACAAGGACTGAATGTGAACATTAACTTCTGTAGCTAATTGAGTTTATAATGACTCAGAGCTTGGGACACCTTGTATATTAGCCTGTATTATCCCATACATGTAAAAAGCAGCTGTGATGCCAAAGATTAGGCTTACAACATATACAGTATATAAAATATGTGATGATTAGTTCATTAACTATGGGCTTAATTATAAATGAGTTATGACTGAACATTACTATAAAGCACACATGGGCAACATACGGCCCCCTGTGTGGCCCACGATGGAATTGCAAAAATAATAAGTGTCCAAATGTTCATCTCATTCTGGCCAATATTCTTCTGTTATAGCATTTCAGTCTGGAATATGGAATATCTTTCAATAATCTTTATGACTAAAAGGTCAAAAGTAATCTCATGTGTAAGAAATGGCTGTTCTACATTGAGGTAGAAATTTAAATAATTAACTTGTTGGTTTTGGATTTATTTAGCTTCAAGAGTGCATGTTCGTGTGACCCTCAACACAGGCTTTGAGAATCCCGGCCACTTACTGATACTTATGCTTAAATTAACCCACTCATATTCTGGTTTATTTCAAGAAAAACATTTCGGATAGTGGAAATTCTAATTGGCTGGTAACTTTAAAATCTAGCAGCCATATTGGCAGGTGGTGAAAAAAGTTAATTTCAAGCCCTGCAGGGAGAGCAGGTGGTGACATAGGAGTGAGTGAGAAAAGGATCAAATATTGGTGGTTAAGACTGAATAATGACATCACAATTGTTAATTTAAAATGAGTTATTCCTCTAAACCCGGCTTCAAATGCCCCAATTTTTTCGCGCTGGCGCCGTTCAGCCCTCAGCAAAATCTGGTAGCGAGGACTTTTTTTGTGGCCCTCTCTATCATCAAAGTTGCCCATCCCTGGGTTACGGCATGACAATATTTGTTCGCCCCCGGCAACAATCTGGATTTCTAATGTGGCCCCCCTTTGGGTTGGAAGGCATGGTCTTTCACCACTGGACTACAGCCCAGCTCAAACACACAGAACATGCAGCAAGTCAAATAGATGTGCTTAAGATTAGGGTTTTCTTAACCACGACCATACCCTAACCCAATTGATATGGTGGGGTATATATATTTTTTTAAATATTTTGTTTTCAATTATTAATATTATTATTTTCACATTTACTAATCATTAACCACTCTATTCAGGAATTGACCGACTAATCAGCAACTATCTAATGATTAACTAATATATTCATGAACTGACATGTATTAATCATTAAAGAAACAGTTAACTACTCTGAGTCTCATAAGTGTCAAAATAGAAAACCAGATTCAAACATAGGCAGAATGGTTCAGGTCCATGTTTATCATACCAGAATGTTAGCACAACAATACAAAACTCACAGCAACAAGTAGACCAGTGGTTTATTGATAGTATTCTGTGACATCACCACACAGACATCTTGGTCTGATTGTAATCAATTAACAGGTGATTACAATCTAATTACACACACAGCCAATGAGCTGTGTGTAGTGTAAAGTGCCATATTGGTCGGAAATGCATGTGACATCATGGGAATACTATGAATAGACGAGTCCAAGTGAATCAGTTGTTATTAAGCTTTATACGAGGCGGACGAGTCTGTTGTGGCCTTCACCTTGTCAGTCTCACGTGAGCATGGGCGCCTGGCCATTCCCGGCGCTTGACTGCTGCGTAGGCGGGCACAGGGCGTGGTTGTTGCGTAACCTATGTGCAAATAGAAATCACGCGGATCTGACAGATAGTGCAGTCAGCAGCTATGATAGCACGAGCCAATCGGGAGGAGGAAGTCGGGGGGAGGAAGTCCATATATGGTCCATCCGGTCATGGGGCACAGGACATTATGTCATCACAGGATAACGAGATTGGCTGGCTCTGTTCAAATCTGAGCCATCCAATCGCGTTGTCCTGCGCTGTTTGGGACCGTGTATAAAAGGCGACCGCTGACTGGGGTGGGTGGGGGGAACCAGAGAGGCTGCTGGAGAGGAGAAGGGGAGAGGAGAGGAGGGGAGGGGGAGAGGAGAGGAGAGAGGAGAGAGGAGAGGAGGGGAGGGGGAGAGAAGAGGAGAGGGGAGGAGAAGAGGAGGGGAGAGAAGAGGAGAGGAGGGGAGAGGAGAGGAGGAGAGGGGAGGAGGGGAGAGGAGAGGGGGAGGAGGAGAGAAGAAGAGGAGGGGGAGAGGAGGAGAGAAGAGGAGACCATCTATAGATTACGTGTTCGTGACTGCCAACACAAAGTGCTGTGTGTGTGTGTGTGTGTGCGTGTGTGTGTGTGTGTGTGTGTGTGTGTGTGTGTGTAACCGTCCTCCCTGTCTGAACATTTGTCCTGTCAAACACATTAAACCACCGTCCTAAATGAATCCCCTTCTCTTCCTTGATTTAAAATCAGGAGTAGATCTATCAGCATGTCTGTAACCAATAAGTTTCAGCTCCAGTCAGCAAACACAGCACCAAATATAAACAACAACTTTAAAGAGCCTGTTTTTACACTATGCACTATGAATTGATGCCATTATGAACCAGTAATACCTTAAATACATTTTCATAATGAATGGTGTGTGTTAGGAGAGCGCCCCCTTCAGCTTGACTCCTTACTGTCTAATTGAATGAGAAAATTCAGGGAGATAAGAATTTTCCACTATAGCCACTTCTTAACCCTGTAAATCTGCATGAAACATCTCTTAATTACTAGTGTCTCTGAATCACTCAAAAAATCCCTTATATAAATCCCTTATATCCCCGTGATACTAACTGTAACAGCCCTCGGGTTGGTGTTTAAGGAAGACGCAGAGAGTTTCAT
>NC_139643.1:51132771-51285271 GCF_964638095.1 Poromitra crassiceps | reverse complement strand
ATACAAATGGAATGTGACAAATGCGTGAGGTCAAGGCCGTATGTGGAGCCTGTGTCCCATCCTGCTGCTTACAGCTCCGTCTTCTGTGTCCCATCCTGCTGCTTACAGCTCCGTCTTCAGCAGCTTCTTACCGCTCTCCATGTTGCTCAGCACTGAGGGTGGAACCACAACAACACATTTTGCTGTTTGTATCATTGTAAGATTGATTGAAGATTGATACGGGCCGATTGATACAGTGAAGATGTACACTGTTTGTTAACTGTGAAGTACGCAGGTACAAATGACTTCTTATTAAATTTATTTATCTTTAAACTCTAAGCAGCTCATATTTTCGCTTTGTTATTATAGTTGCCTGCTGAGTTGCTTTGGTCCACACCTTTTTGTGCGTTCCTGTTATTTAGGCAAAACATAACCCTAACCTTAACCAAGTTGTTTCACTTGCCTAAACATAACCAAGGTTGTTAAAATAGTTTTCCTGTATTTGCATTTAATGTTGTAAAAATGTACGTTGATATTGTACCTATGCTGACATTTTATTCTGGTGATTGCTTTGGAATGTGTCAAGTGTGCGTGACTCACGTTGCTTGATGTCTGAAGGCTCGTAGGCATACATGCGGTTGGAGTAGCGGCCGGTGATGTCAGCCCGCACCGTCATGGAGGGGTCTGCAGAGAGAGAGTGACAGGGTGAGACATTAGCATGGAGGGGTCTGCAGAGAGAGAGTGACAGGGTGAGACATTAGCATGGAGGGGTCTGCAGAGAGAGAGTGACAGGGTGAGACATTAGCATGGAGGGGTCTGCAGAGAGAGAGTGACAGTGTGAGACATTAGCATGGAGGGGTCTGCAGAGAGAGAGAGACAGGATGAGACATTAGCATGGAGGGGTCTGCAGCGAGAGAGTGACAGGGTGAGACATTAGCATGGAGGGGTCTGCAGAGAGAGAGTGACAGTGTGAGACATTAGCATGGAGGGGTCTGCAGAGAGAGATTGACAGTGTGAGACATTAGCATGGAGGGGTCTGCAGAGAGAGTGACAGGGTGAGACATTAGCATGGAGGGGTCTGCAGAGAGAGTGACAGTGTGAGACATTAGCATGGAGGGGTCTGCAGAGAGAGAGTGACAGGGTGAGACATTAGCATGGAGGGGTCTGCAGCGAGAGAGTGACAGGGTGAGACATTAGCATGGAGGGGTCTGCAGAGAGAGAGTGACAGTGTGAGACATTAGCATGGAGGGGTCTGCAGAGAGAGATTGACAGTGTGAGACATTAGCATGGAGGGGTCTGCAGAGAGAGTGACAGGGTGAGACATTAGCATGGAGGGGTCTGCAGAGAGAGTGACAGTGTGAGACATTAGCATGGAGGGGTCTGCAGAGAGAGAGTGACAGGGTGAGACATTAGCATGGAGGGGTTTGCAGCGAGAGAGTGACAGGGTGAGACATTAGCATGGAGGGGTCTGCAGCGAGAGAGTGACAGGGTGAGACATTAGCATGGAGGGGTCTGCAGAGAGAGAGTGACAGGATGAGACATTAGCATGGAGGGGTCTGCAGAGAGAGAGTGACAGGGTGAGACATTAGCATGGAGGGGTCTGCAGAGAGAGAGTGACAGTGTGAGACATTAGCATGGAGGGGTCTGCAGAGAGAGAGTGACAGGGTGAGACATTAGCATGGAGGGGTCTGCAGAGAGAGAGTGACAGGGTGAGACATTAGCATGGAGGGGTCTGCAGCGAGAGAGTGACAGGGTGAGACATTAGCATGGAGGGGTCTGCAGCGAGAGAGTGACAGGGTGAGACATTAGCATGGAGGGGTCTGCAAAGAGTGACAGGGTGAAACATTAGCATGGAGGGGTCTGCAGAGAGAGAGGTCAAAGTTCAAAGTTCACTCTACCTTGACCTGACCTTTGTCCACTCTACCTTGACCTGACCTTAACATTGATCATGTCATAAGTCCTACGTCAATTACATCATTAGTGATGTGATAAATCCCACTCTGCTATGAGTAGGACCAGTAGAGACAGTGGACCAGAAGTGAAAATCCCTAACCGACGACATTCGGGGTTGTAATTAGTTATCATTATTTCATCAATGTCTCGTTGTAGAATGACCTCATCGCCACGAGATGATAGAGAGAGAGAGAGCCGCTTCATATTGTTTTCTCATTTTCTCATGAAAGGCTCAAGATTAGCTGCAGTTAGAATGATCTCATTCCCATTCATGTGTATTGGAGGTAGGGATGTCACAATATATCGTCCCACAATATATCGCGATATCAAAACGTGACAATATGTATCGTTGAGATTAAATCTCATATCGCGAGAAAAAGAAGCTGAACATGGTGGCACTGATCTGCATCTGATTGCATGCTCGCTCTCCTTTTCATTGCTTTGTTTGAACAGACGAGGGACGTTACAGACACGGAGGATGAAAATGGTGAAATTACTCAAATTAGCGTGGATGATGCCCCCTCAACTTACAAATCGATCGCAAAAAAATATTGTTAAAATATCGTATCGTTATCGTGAACCCAATATCGTATCGTATCGTGAACTGAGTGTATCGTGACACCCCTAATTGGAGGCAATGCATTGTGGGGCATTTGCATAAAGTATTGGTTTCCCCCCTAAAAGGGGCGTGGCCTTGATGTTTTGCAAAGTACCCGGATGTGCCGGTCTGGTCTATGGGAAGTTGGTACTATGCAGTGATGACAGGAAGCCTGGTGCCAATGATAATGACAGCTGACATCTCTTACCAACGAAAATGATTCTGGGAACGTACTGGCCATCAGGAGAGAGATGTTTGTCTGTGGTTTCATACTGTTGGTGAGAAGAAACACATTCTGTTAAGACTTGTTCAAGCACTTAATTAGCAAGCTCATTGGATTACAGCCATAAGAAAGTATTGTGGGCGTCGCTACTGTCCACCAATCCCAGAGGCAGAGAGAGAGAGAGAGAGAGAGAGAGAGAGAGAGAGAGAGAGAGATCCAAGGACATTGGGCAAACCAAATTCAATGGTTAATGACATTTAGTTTTAAAACTTTTACCCAGGAAATCTGATTTGAAAAGTCATATTCACCATTAACTAGTTGCTTATTAGCATGCATATTAGTAGCATATTGGCTGTTTATTAGTCACTATAATCAGAATCAGAGTCACTTTTATTGCCACAATATGCAAGATTACATATGAGGAAATTGTCTTAATAGTTTAATAGTGTAAGTATGCAGCGTAGCGGTCGTATATTCAGAGATAAAAAGAAAATATCTAGAAGACAAAATCACAACGATGAAAGTCCTTGTTTATTTGTGCTCACATGTGAGGCACCTTGGTCACCTGCGGTTGTTTCTACATGTGCTATGCTATACAAATAAACTTTGCCTTGCCTTGCCGAAAAGACCCATACTGAGCCAAGCATATTAAGATTGTAATTCATGTACAACTTCCTTACTTCCTATCAAGCACTAATTATGAGGTTATTGAGGGGAAACTCTTAGTTAATGGGATAATATGATCGTGCAGAATAAGGCATTCAAAAAGTGCTTTATAATGACTAATAAAGAGCCAATATGCTACTAATATGCATGTTAATAAGCAGCTAGTTAATGGTGAATAGTGTAGCTTAATATAAAGTGTTACCAAAAAGTCTTGAGACCTACCACCAGATTGAGCACGATGAAGTCCTCGTCGGCAATTCTCTGGATCTCCTTGTCCTCGGAGAAAGCCTTCTTCATCGCTATGCAAAGGAAAAGCACACAGAGTCATACCAGGATGTCAAGTGATCTCACACCACATTGGCATACAGACTCATACCAGGATGTCAAGTGATCTCACACCACATTGGCAAACAACGACTGTTTGCTCTGCTGAATGGCAGGTCAAAAGATATGCTATTCAAACTTTAAGAGAACTCATTCAAATGGGTTGGGTTCCTCATTCACCAGAGTAGCTGTGAGTACAACTTAACTTGGATCACATGTGTACACATCTAGGTTTTTTTCTTGTACAATGAGGTGAGGGCTTACCCAAGCTGTGTGGACAGTCTTCAAGGTGGAAGATGACCATCAGAGGCTTGTTCCTGTAGAAATAAATCAGTTGCAGTTACTCAGTGATTTATCAACTTTAAAACAAGACTTTGGTGTTACCGTCACTTTCACACCAATACTTTATCAATGTCACTTTTACAACAAGACGTTGATGTGAATGTCACATTTGTTGCATCTGGAGAAACACTTTCCCACTTACCTTGACCTCGCCCAGTAGAGAGCCTCCTCGTAGGTCTGAGCCCAGATGAGCTGATCACCCCAACCTGGAGAGATGGAGAGTGAAGATCAATGACAGACTGACCACTCCCTGCACTCAATCCACTTCACTCCTAGGCATTAGAGAACAGGATCACTCTCACAGGATCACTCTCACAGGATCACCCTCATAAGATCACTCACGCACCTCTGGAGAGGGTCTGGGGGATCCTCTTGCCTCTCTTCGGGATGTTTTTCTCAGGCTTTCCCAGTGAGGAGGAGACGGCCACCAGGACCAAGAGCACTGACAACATGGCTCTGATCATCCTGACCAGCTTACTGCAACACAAGTCGAGGAGGAGGAGCCACCATTAGAACTCAAGCAAAGAACAGATTCCAAATAAAGTCACATTTAGAAACAAATTACATCCACATAATATGTATGATTCATATCATACATCATAATATGTCTGATGTATGATATGAATGATATGATCATACATATTTGCTACATTAAAATCACATCCATGACAAAAGTCCACTTTCCGGGCTTTCCATAAGCAGAAGCATTAGAAGCTGGCTAAATATAATTGTGTTGCACATATTGTGTTAATTCATGCACTTTAGTTTTTTTCTAAAGAACCTGGTTTGAACTTTGTACTTTGTTTTCTCCTCCTTGCAGCATTGTATTCTTGTAGCGTTCTCTTTTGTAAAAAAAAATATATATATATATATATATATATTTTATCATTATAAATCTTTTATTGTGCATGGACATTTTAAACTTATATGTTTGGTATACAGTAGTATGTAGGCTATTAGTTAAAAAAAATTGAATGTAAGGTAAGGTACCTGTAAACATTACAATTATAGAAATGGGCTCCTTTTTGTGCATATCTTATTGGTTTTTGTAGCATTTTGTTAATCTCATTCATTTTAGTATTCAACAATAGATTACTCTTTCCACCCCTGTTTTTTCTTTTGCATCTACAGTATATTGCATTTATGGACTGCACTAAGATCTCTTTATAGATGAATATCACACACACACACACACACACACACACACACACACACACACACACACACACACACACGAACGACAATGTAAGATGGTGCAATGTTAACAGAATATGTGGAGAGTATGGTGGCCTGTAATGACAGAGTCTTACCTGTGTTGACTGGTCGTAGACTTTGATGGGCTGCAGCTACAGGATGGCTGTGACTTCACTCTCACCTGCGTCTCATTTATACACCTGTTCACCTGGCCCTGCCCCCACACCGCCTCCCTGGCACTGGAATGCCTCAGGTAGCCAAGCCCCAATACCTCATACCGAACTCCATCCAAAAATATGCTAATTTAACATTTCCAAACATACAACTCGTATAACACGACTTCTGACCTTTCATGAATTGTTTGAATCCACTCTTCAATTGGGTTTACACACAATACATCAAGCAGCACCTCCTCCAATCACAGTTCAAGTTTGAGAATGAATTTGCCACTTGTTACCAAAATCTTCTAAATACACAGTGGAGGGCGGTAGCTAGCAGAAACTCTTACAATAGTTGATTGAAATAAAGTGCTACATGGTATATCATATATATATATATATATATATATATATATATATATATATATATATATATATATATGACACACACGAACGATATATATGATATATATATATATATATATATATATATATATATCATATATATATATATATATATATGATATATATATATATATATATATGACACACACGAACGATATATATGATATATATATATATATATATATATATATATATATCATATATATATATATATATATATGATATATATATATATATATATATATATATATATATATATATATATATATATATATATATATATATATATATATATATATATATGCCGAAGATTCCAGAAGAAGCGAATAATTTGCCAAATGTCTTTCCTCCTGTTTTTAGCTATGTATGTTTCCCGATAAGCAAAGAAACATTAAACTGCATTAATTATGAATGCAATTTGGTTTGCCCTCTCTCCATAGAGGGAACTGCTCATATAGCCTACCTGCCATACCAAAGGAAGTTTCTCTTCCTTTTGACCTTAAAAGCATCATGTGATTGGGTTTAAATGATATTTTACATGACATGGAAATATATATTTTTGGACAGTGAGCTAGTTAGTAAATATTCAGCTGTCTTCATATTTTGAAGAACATGAGTCCCTGTGATCAGAATGTGTAGTAGGCCTAACTGAAGTATGGTAGTAAGATGCTTGGCTCGGTTCCAAGGACAGGTCAGCATTATAATTGGGGGGTGTGGCCTGAGGCGTGAGTGGTTGGCTCAGGTGTTGGCTCAATGTGTCATTTCTTCTACAAAGTCAACACATTAGGACTGAATGCTGTTTGATGTGGAGACATCGTAGCAACATGAGCACTAATATGGGAGTGGATCGTAGGTGATGTGGGTGAGATGTAGTTTAAAGTATCGACAATTAACAGAAAGGGAGGAACAACAGCACTCTCTTCATTCAGCTTTCAGTTTTTATTCATTTATTGACTTTGTATACACCCTATGAATATCTATAATGATGGGATGGCCTCTAGACACCACTGCATAATTCTACCTACTACTGAACTATACTGGAAAATGTATTTGCATGATATGAAAGAATCAGGGTTCCACACATAAAAACTAAAACAAAAACAAATCATACTTTTTCCCAACCTTGTTTTGTTTTGAGGATTTTGTCTGGTGTTCAATATAATTGACGTAGAAATCTTGGCCCTGCTAAGTCATATCACTGTTGTATAGATGAAGATTGTTCTCCATAGTGACAAATATCAGTGAGATGATTGGCAGGGTTCCTACAAGCTTTCCCTAACCCTTTGAAACACCATCACTGTTCCAGGCAGACCCCATGTTCTTCTGGATGTGATTGTGGTGCAGACCCCATGTTCTTCTGGATGTGATTGTGGTGCAGACCCCATGTTCTTCTGGATGTGATTGTGGTGCAGACCCCATGTTCTTCTGGATGTGATTGTGGTGCAGACCCCATGTTCTTCTGGATGTGATTGTTCCAGGCAGACCCCATGTTCTTCTGGATGTGATTGTGGTGCATGGTATTTGATATCATGCATGCTGACAGTGGCTGGGTAATAAGAGCTTCCCTCTATCTGAGCATCATTCTTCACATCAACACAAACTGTGGACTCAAAGTGGCTCTACAACAACATCAAAGCTAGAATTATGTGTATCCGAGACAGTTTTCGGACCTGAACCACAACATTTACCACTGCATAATTCTACTGTACATTTTGTATGATCGTGTCACAATTTTGATGTTTGCACTTTGTTTAGATTATGTCTTTTATTAGAAAAGCATACCCAGGGACAGGGATTGCAAATTAGCCTTGGCTAGATGTCCTATATGCATCGCATATGTTTCATGTATACAATGTTGTCTTGCATTGTCCCTGACAACTAAACAAAGTTAAGTTAAGTTATTTTCCAGACTTTTCCAGACTTTTTTTTTTTCAAATTCCCAAACTATTCAAGACCTGGAAATGATCAAATAGATTTTTTGTAATACTTTAGTCCTGCGTAGGAACACTGGTTTGTTCACATTACTGAATTTCCCCCAAAACCCCAACTACTGTACATGTAAGCTGTAGGCTACTTTCTGTAGCCTGCCACTAGGCTTTATCTTGATCCAGCTCAACAATCCCCCCTGTCTGTCTGTCCTGCAGAGAGCTGGGCCGGAGTGGACCCAAGGTAATGTGACCCGGCTGCCGTCAATGACAGCTTTGTTCCAGCCAGACGGGCCTCTGACAACCAATACGCCTCCCAGAACCAATGAATCAGTCCATTTACACTGCTGCATCCTGCTGCATCCTGCTGCATCCTGCTGCATCCTGCTGCATCCTGCTGCATCCTGCACCACATTCAAAAGTGCAACTGACAGACTCTGGCTTCAGACATGTTCACATGATGTGCTGCTAGCTGTGCGATGGCAGCAGTGATGCCTTTTGTTTTTAAATCATCTGTAGTTTGAACACTGATATTAATAAGCTGATGAAAGAGACTCAACAGTCCCTGACTCTAGCTCACTCAGATCAACAGCTGTTTGGTGTGTAGTTGTTTACATGTTTAAATCCCACCTGTCTCACTCTTTACACTTTCAAATCAGATGTCAAAGGCCAAACTGAGAAATATATCGATGTAATAATTATAATAATAATTTCAATGTCGGTAAAAGGTCTGCTGTCTGTTTCCTCTCTCATAACCCCCTGCTCATATTATCTCTATGGAAGTCTGTGTCTTTTTTCCCCTATTTGTTGAGTTTCCAACAAAGATCTTAACTGAGCTCGAGTCCTCCTAGACGACAAACTTTCTCCTCTCTCTTTTCTTTCCCACAACATCAGCTGTGACCTTTGAACCAGGATGTAGGAGCAGTTGGCAGTTAAGTGCTGATCTGTCCTTCTAGTCCTCGTCACTGTGCGGGGCTGTGTTGTCGCAGCACCGCGGTGGGTCAATATTTGAACAGGGTGACTAAAGGCCACTCCTTCACACTTCCCATTCAGCAGCTGCCCTGCCGGCTCCGCCCTGATAACGCGGATCTGACGCGGCTCTCTGCGTCGCGCGCTGCGATTGGCTGGCGGGCTGAATAGAATGACGACCCGGTTTAAACTGTGGCACCTTACGAGCAGTTTGACGGAGCAGAGATTAAGTTGGATAATATGAACAGGCATGTGGTGTTATAGAGACTCGTCAGCATTTCTCCACGTGCTCGCTCAGTTTTTCCCATATCAAGGACCCCTAATTTAGTCTACATTAATTTAGTCTACATTAGGGCCGTAGACCCCCCTTTGATGAGATTTTATTTGATTGATTTCAACATATTAAGCAACAGTTTGCACTGCCAGCAAACAATTCTAGTAACTTCAAGTAGTAGGCGAGCAGCAGCAGTCTTACTATCAGTATTAGAAGTTCTTATACTGTACTATTATACACATATTTATAGACACTTGTGCTGTCTTGTACTCTGACTTTCTGATGATACTATAACTTCAGCTACTTGAAACCATTCAAAATCTCAAAACAGTCAAGACATTTAAACTCGGTCATGAAATTCAACTATCTTCAGCCTTCTTTTGCAGAAGCACAACAAATTCTGTTCCGAAGATTTAACCGTTTCTACCTCATTTGTATTATAAATGTGAATTGGACTATTTCTACATCCATGTATCAAAAAGCTACTAACACTCAAATAAAACAGCAAAACACAGCAACTTATTTCCTGACATTTATTCAATACACTGTGTACAAAATACTTACATTATACTGATAATAGTAATGTGTATGAATGTGCGTCACAAACACATCCTTACAAACATCTGATACTGACAAAAAAGTGAGCCCATCTTAAAAGGGGACGTTAGCATTGTATCAAAATAAAATAAAAAACTGGGGGGAGGCAACAAAAAACAATACTTTTTTTACAGTCCCACAAGAGACGCAACGGTCAATTGTTTTCACAGAAAACATGGAATAGAGCCGACCACATAGAGTACAGAATAGAGCCGACCACATAGAGTACAGAATAGAGCCGACCACATAGAGTACAGAATAGAGCCGACCACATAGAGTACAATAGAGCCGACCACATAGAGTACAGAATAGAGCCGACCACATAGAGTACAGAATAGAGCCGACCACATAGAGTACAGAATAGAGCCGACCACATAGAGTACAGAATAGAGCCGACCACATAGAGTACAGAATAGAGCCGACCACATAGAGTACAGAATAGAGCCGACCACATAGAGTACAGAATAGAGCCGACCACATAGAGTACACAATAGAGCCGACCACATAGAGTACAGAATAAAGCCGACCACATAGAGTACAGAATAGAGCCGACCACATAGAGTACAGAATAGAGCCGACCACATAGAGTACAGAATAGAGCCGACCACATAGAGTACAGAATAAAGCCGACCACATAGAGTACAGAATAGAGCCGACCACATAGAGTACAGAATAGAGCCGACCACATAGAGTACAGAATAGAGCCGACCACATAGAGTACAGAATAGAGCCGACCACATAGAGTACAATAGAGCCGACCACATAGAGTACAATAGAGCCGACCACATAGAGTACAGAATAGAGCCGACCACATAGAGTACAGAATAGAGCCGACCACATAGAGTACAGAATAGAGCCGACCACATAGAGTACAGAATAGAGCCGACCACATAGAGTACAGAATAGAGCCGACCACATAGAGTACAGAATAGAGCCGACCACATAGAGTACAGAATAGAGCCGACCACATAGAGTACAGAATAGAGCCGACCACATAGAGTACAATAGAGCCGACCACATAGAGTACAATAGAGCCGACCACATAGAGTACAGAATAGAGCCGACCACATAGAGTACAGAATAGAGCCGACCACATAGAGTACAGAATAGAGCCGACCACATAGAGTACAGAATAGAGCCGACCACATAAAGTACAGAATAGAGCCGACCACATAAAGTACAGAAAGATCAATGAATAGCTGATCTTTCTTTTTCTTTAACAGTGACGACGCCATGCGGGCGAGAGCGGAGACGCCAGAAAGAAAGAAAAGCTGCACTTGTGACAGGATGACGGCATGTTTGGACAAGCTTTGAGACTACGGCAAGCCGCAGAGGGACAAGCTTTGAGACTAGGGCAAGCCGCAGAGGGACAAGCTTTGAGACTACGGCAAGCCGCAGAGGGACAAGCTTTGAGACTACGGCAAGCCGCAGAGGGACAAGCTTTGAGACTACGGCAAGCCGCAGAGGGACAACTTATTGTTTGCTTAGGAAAAAGAAGCTGGCCTTTCCCTCCTCATTGCTTCTCTTCATTCATAAACAAACTGCAACATCTCTTTTGACATTTACCAGCTGATAGAAGGGAACCAAAAGAAAAGAAAATGCCACAGCCTTCCTCGTGGGGGCAGTAGAACACAACATTTAACATGGTGGTTATATTTATGTTTCTCCTGGGGGAAAGGTTGAGGCCTTATAATCTGAGTAATTCATAGCTAGATCACAGCAAAAAGCAGAGTCTGTAGGAGGCAGCTGCAGTTTGGCCCTTATCTTTCTAAAGTGCTTCCTAATCTTTTGTCTTAAAAACCATGAAAGTCGGGAGGAAACTTTACTTACAAAAAGTGGCTCGACTCACAAGCGCCATCGGAAATGTAGGTAAACACAGAACCCTGTTTTCTGTCTTTGATCTCAGGGTTCATCAGGAATAGCAGCACGGAGAACAGACGCTGAAATGTGACCACATCTTCTGTTCTGTGGGAATCGAAGAGGAAGGAACCACGCAACAGCCTCAGTGGAAGGCACTAAACACCATGTCCAGCCCACTAGATGTCAGCAAATATATATACATATAAATACTATAAATCTAGTGAGACAGGTGAGTGAAGCCACGCCCCCTCGGTCTGTATGTTGCATTGTCCCGTGTTGTTGCAACCCCACGCGCATTTATAAATGGCGAGCGACCAGGAGGAGGATGTTGCTCTAGTCTGACATCTAGTGGGCTAAGAAGAACATTGCATGTAGTGCCTTTAAGAAGGGAATGAAGAGTGATTTGGTGAGCGTTCTGCTTGAGTAGGAGACATGATGGAACACTCGCCTATTTCAGTGTTGGCTCTTCATCCTGGCCCTGCGACAGTCTATGTAGCTCCTTTGGTCGACCAGATTAGTGGTTTGAGGAGTGATGGGCCCCAACCGGACAAAATGTACAACACAGGGCAGAGAAGAAGCCGGTTGCAGTGACAAAGACATAGTGGTCAAGTGTGGCGCATTTACAGTCTGTTCAAAATGATCAGCGATCATCGCACAGCTGCTGATTCCCTACATGTACGTGTGTGTGTGTGTGTGTGCGTGTGTGTGTGTGTGTGTGTGTGTGCGCGCGCGCACGCCCTCTCTCCTCAATAGGAGACATGGCGATCGTAGCTTAATGCTTCAGGGTCCAATAACTGCTTTAGTGTGGAGGGAAGTTGTTGACAGAAGGCCGACGTCCTGCTCGTGTCTTCAGAAGAAGTCCCCAATACCCTGTAGGTGGAGCGGAAGTGGCCGCCCAAAGGCAACGCTTCAAGTAGTTTTTCCAAAGATGGCCGACCGCGCGCGGCCTAGTGTCCGTGTTGAGGATGCTGGTTGTGCTGGTTGTTGTGCTGGTGGCCGGGGTGGTCCAGCGGGGGTCCGTTCACACCGGGGTGGTAGAACGCACAGTCTCTGTCATATCGGCAGTTCCCCTTCATCATGAAGTGCCGACACTTAGGCCTCTGGGACATATCTGACAAGAGAGCACAGGACACAATTACAATCTGTAACCATACAACACACCTGCTGTCAGACACAAGGCAGAACCAGAGATACCTCCACTATAGGGCTGCACGATATGCCATTTTTTTTAAATAATAATAATAATCATCATATTGCAATTATACCGACAGATATTGCGATTGTGGTATGTGACACGATTTTAGTGGGAATGGTAATTTTAGTATTTCATCTTTGCATCTCTGTAGCACCACAATGCTTCATTTAATGTGATGTTGTGACACATCTGACCTTTATCAAATCAGTGCAGCTCGTGTGATTTGGACACGTGTCCATATTGTGATTTGGACTTGATTCCTTGTGCAGCCCTAACCTGGACCTGAGAGAATCAACCAAAAGGTACCGTTCATGTGTCCTCCTCTGGGTCCTCCTCGGCCACGGCCTCTGAAGCCCTGCTCCCCCCCTCTCCCCCGGCCTCCCCTGTGGAAGCCTCCTCCTCGGTGGGGTCCCGGTGGTCCTCCTCTCATGTCTTCTCCCCAGTAGCCGCCTCCCCCTCCTCCGTCCCCACGGCCCCCCTGGCCCGGGGGCGGGCCCAGCATACGAGGGCCGCCGCCCGGGTTGAAGGGCGGCGCGTGGTGGGGAGGAGGTGGGTGGCTGAAGCGGGGGCCTCCGGGGGGCGGGGGGGCGCCGGGCGGGTAGCCGTTCATCGGCATCTGCATGTTCATGTTGCTCATGTTGCTCATGTTGCTCATGTTGTTCATCCCAGGACCGTGACCCAGCAGACCCGGGTTCACTAAAGAACCAGAGAACATCACAGAGAGAACGTGTTAAAAACAGACCCGGGTTCACTAAAGAGCCAGAGAACATCACAGAGAGAACGTGTTAAAAACAGACCCGGGTTCACTAAAGAGCCAGAGAACATCGCAGAGAAGACATGTTAAAAACACACCCGGGTTCACTAAAGAGCCAGAGAACATCGCAGAGAGAACATGTTAAAAACACACCCGGGTTCACTAAAGAACAGAAAACATGTTAAAAACCTCCAACAATAAAACAAGCATCAGACTGTGTCAGGTGGACATCAGACTGTGTCAGGTGGACATCAGACTGTGTCAGGTGGGAGAAGAGATGGGCTGTGTTCAAATAGTCTTTTTTTTGTTTAGGAAGGTTGCTAACTGAGTGAAATGACCTGTTGGTACATCAGTGGCAGCCATGATAAGAGCTGTTGGAATTCTCTAAAAGGTGCTAAGGAAAATAGAGCGTCAATGCTTCTTCCTGACTTGGCTCCTTCAGCAGAGGATACACTGACTGCAGCATCCTTTAAGAACAGAAAGCTGATAATGGCAACCCTCTTGTGCCGGCACAGCGACTCACAATTCTGCATAATTCGGCCCTTCACGAAAACAAAAGATCAACATAACTTGCTAATGCTTGTGGGGACAATTTGAGCGCGTGCAGCCATGGAGTAGAGGCTGAGTTTACCTGGTGGAGGGCAGTTCTGGTTCTGGGTCTGCTGCAGGGAGCCCAGTAGCTGTTTGATCTTGTCGGAGAAGTCTGGCTGTTTGATGAGTTCCTCAGTCGACTGGTTCCCCTGAGCACCCTGGAGGACAGACAGACTATGGTCATCAACACAGCACAACTAACAACAGCCATGCTTCCATCCAAATGCCTAGCCAATTTGAAGCCAACATGTGAAATCTCACAAAAAACTATTGATCTATTCAAAAATGGGTTTCCATTAGGGATGCACATTTTCCACAAATTCCAAACTCGATCATTGGTAACGTTAACAATCAATCAATCGATTACGGTAATTGTAATTAAAAATACAAAATTTTCCAAACCATACCAAATGCGTTTTTTCCTCAATAAAACGTTTTTTTTATGCAGCAGCAACGTATTGTATATTTCTCACAGCATTGCATAGCATACGCTATGAAACACATAAAAACGTGGAGGCATAACTTTTTAGACATGTCAACAATTGCCGAGAATCCCCATCACGGCCGCAGGGGCTCACTTACCCACGCAGATTGTGACGCGAGGTTACTCCAGGCGAGCCAATTTATCCGAATGAACACTGTTCTACTTGAACAGCATCTTATGACTTGTCTGAAAAGGGCTATAGTGATGTAGCCGAGTGTCCGGGTCCGCCTATTACTTACACTTTGTTAAAACAATAAACGAGAGTCAGGCTGTAACGTTATAACACGTTTCCCACATTAATTCTCAGTTAGCTCTTAGCATTAGCACACACCAGCTCTGTGGTAAACAACAAAGTCCACCACTTCCTATTGTACGGCAAGTCTCGAGGGGACAAACACAGAGCCTCGCATACACGCTGAACAGTCTGTTACAGTGATATCATTGCGCCCTCTGGAGGATCATTGAAAAATGATTTGAAAACACCATCTAATGCGTTTCTTTTATGTTTTGTTTTGATCGAGTAATTTCTTTGCTCGAGTAAATCCTTAACAAGCAATGTGTGCATCCCTAGTTTCCATGGCTCTTTATTGAATACTTATTTCATGCCATGCAGAACCTCTGTTGACAACATCTCAAAGTTCAAATACAATCTTATTTACTGTACCATGATAGATGAGAGCAGCTCCTGCACATTGACAGTGGGAGCCACAGGGTTTGAGACGGCGCTGGTGGCTTGGGGGCTGCTGGTACCCAGGTTGCCCATGTTGCCCATGAGGTTGGCGAGGACGGGAGGCAGCTTGGAGCCCTCGGCCTGGGTGCTCTGCTGCGGCGTGCCGTCCATGGGCTCCACGTAGCCCTCTTCCATCATGGTGGAGTCCTGCACGCAGCACACACAGCTTAGCCACAGAAACCCTTTTGACCACAGGCAGTGCACCTACTGAACCCTTAACTGCTCATTACTGGACTTACTATTGCATGAGGCACTCTATATAGCACCTTCTCTAACTATTATCTATTGTAATTATATTGTAGGTAGGTACACCAATTACATTCTCATATTTTATTTTTTTATTTCATTATGCTACGATCACTACTGTACTGCTGTCGGCTACTTTACAGCATTTTGCACCACCCATCAGAATGTGGCATAGTATCCTTAGTTACTTTTACTGTCGTGTGCATAATTTCATTTACATTTTATTGTTAAGAATCTGTTGAACCTACGGTACTTGAAACCTTACCTAAGAATCTACTTGAACTTGGAATGGGCGAGGGACATGTATATTTATGTAGAGAGAGAGAGAGAGAGAGAGTTGTGGTGGGGTTAGTTGTACTCACCTCATCCAGGGGGATGAGACGGGGAGGCATAGGCTCATAGGGTTCTGGTTCTGGCTCATGTGGACTGTCAGGAACACTGGAGGACAGACGGAGCAAGAAACAAGTTAGACAAGTGTCCAAAGATTACACATACATTTTGTCGGCTCATTTGTGTTGTCTGATAGTGTTCCCTTTTTTAAGCTGTAATCATTTCTTTATCATTCTGTTTGCAGGACTGAAAACTTCATGTCAAATTGTTCACCAGATGTTGTGCTGTGTGTCCCCCGTCTTTATCAGAAGTCAAGGACATGTCAAACTCACACATGGTCCTCTATCCACCCCATGCCTTTATTCAGAGAGCAAAAAAGCTTGTTCTCTCTCTGTGCACATAAACTTCTATATTTACAAGAGACTGAAACTCTGCCTGATTCTTGATATTCTTGGCTACAGAATATTTTATTCGGTGTGTACGATATGCCAGGTTGTCCGCCTCTCTCTCCTACCTGTCTTTGGTGAGGAAGATCTCCTGCAGGATGCCCATCTCACGGTCCCTCTGGGTGAGCTTCTCGGTGCTGTTGGCCCCCGTGGTGACCAGGCTGCCGGTGAGCGTGAGGGGCCGCGGCGGCGCCCAGGGGACCCTCTCCTCCATGGTGTCGTGGGAGAGCCGGCGGGACATCTCAAACGTGTGCCTGTCCATCATCAGCTCTCGCTTGGCCGCCTCGCCAAAGTCCTTGATCTTGTTGACGTTGACTGTGAAGCACAGGAGGGAAAAAATGATCATTAGAAAATTATTGTATGAATAATAAGAGACACTGCATGAAATAGGCCACGCCCATCACGGGGGAAAGCTCTCCATTCACTGCCATGCACCAGCAGCATTTTCCTTGAATTAAACATAGCTAAAAGCTGTTGTGTGGTGTGGTGGGCTGCGCAGACAACAAATGTAAAAAATTGTCAATTCAAGTTTTTTTTTAAATCCCGAGCAAAACAAGGAAGCCATTGAGATTTGGCGAGAAGAAAAATGTTGATCTAGCTGTCAAGGAATAAAGTTGGAGTGTTCATCTTCCGTATATATGATACGGAACACATGCAACACGTGACATAGGAGAACACCAGGATTGGGGGGGGGTTTTTTGTTTCCCCCCGTTTTGAACGTGGTTTCTGAATGATGGCACGCTCCGCAGTGCCTCTATGGCTATTCAACTTTTTTCATGTGAAAAGTTGCTCACCTCTCTCGGTCTCATCCAGGTCAAAGTAGAAGTACTCTTTGAGCTGCTCCTCCTCGGCCCAGCGAACACTCTTTTTCTTCTTGCCCTTCTTGGTCAAGCCTTCGTCCTCCCCGCGGGGCTCTGCCAGGGCGTTTGGCTTCTCACCTACAAAACACGAGAGAGAGGAGAGAAACATGTTAGAAAGCACACATATCAATCTATCTACTTTACATTTATAAAGTGCCAAATCAGAACAATAATGATCTCAAGGCACACATTAGAGCCGTTTGTAAATTCCCTGATATTCCCCGACTTGCCCTGGAGAATTTCTCAAGCTCCTTGACTTTCCCTGTCTGGATTAACACACCTCTAAAACATTCCATGAGGTTCCTGAAAGTGTGTGTGTGAGGAGAAGGACTCGTGAGGAGAAAGACTCGTGAGGAGAAGGACTCGTGAGGAGAAGGACTCGTGAGGAGAAGGACTCGTGAGGAGAAGGACTCGTGAGGAGAAGGACTCGTGAGGAGAAGGACTCATGAGGAGAAGGACTCGTGAGGAGAAGGACTTGTGAGGAGAAGGACTCGTGAGGAGAAAGACTCGTGAGGAGAAAGACTCGTGAGGAGAAGGACTCGTGAGGAGAAGGACTCGTGAGGAGAAGGACTCGTGAGGAGAAGGACTCGTGAGGAGAAGGACTCGTGAGGAGAAGGACTCGTGAGGAGAAGGACTCGTGAGGAGAAGGACTCATGAGGAGAAGGACTCGTGAGGAGAAGGACTCATGAGGAGAAGGACTCATGAGGAGAAGGACTCATGAGGAGAAGGACTCGTGAGGAGAAGGACTTGTGAGGAGAAGGACTTGTGAGGACTGTACCGTTGTCGGCGGCCTCGGGGTCCTCTGAGGGGACGGGGGTCCCGGGCTGCTCCGGCTCCGGGGTCTCGTGGGGCGGCGTGCTGGAAGCAGCCGCGGCTTCAGGAGACGCCGGCTTAGATGGTGACGGGTAAGACACCGGCTTGCTGTCAAACGGACTTGGCTGGAGGATAAGAGAGAGAGAAAGTGTGTTAGAGACAACTGGGTCAGTACCAGAGCACATACAGAAGCTTCAGCACCAGAGCACATACAGAAGCTGGGTCAGTACCAGAGCACATACAGAAGCTTCAGTACCAGAGCACATACAGAAGCTTCAGTACCAGAGCACATACAGAAGCTTCAGTACCAGAGCACATACAGAAGCTTCAGTACCAGAGCACATACAGAAGCTTCAGTACCAGAGCACATACAGAAGCTTCAGTACCAGAGCACATACAGAAGCTTCAGTACCAGAGCACATACAGAAGCTTCAGTACCAGAGCACATACAGAAGCTTCAGTACCAGAGCACATACAGAAGCTTCAGTACCAGAGCACATACAGAAGCTTCAGTACCAGAGCACATACAGAAGCTTCAGTACCAGAGCACATACAGAAGCTTCAGTACCAGAGCACATACAGAAGCTTCAGTACCAGAGCACATACAGAAGCTTCCAGCTTATAATAAAGGTGAGACCAGGGTTATGCAGTTTTTGATTGATTACATATCTATTGTAGAATTGATCACTACTACACTGTAGTACTGAACTGGCTCTAATGGGACATTATGATCAGTTTCCAAGTATGAATATGCTTCTCATTATTATTATCCTATATTTCACATCTTAGCATATTCAGAGCAATTTATTTGTTGCGTTTCCTCCTTGAGTGCAGTTTGTCTGGCCAGGTGAGAACAATGTCACTGTGAGTGCAGTTTGTCTGGCCAGGTGAGAACAATGTCACTGGAACTCAAATAAATAACTGCACTGAGACACCTGAAAGTGAGAATGTAATCAAACCAACTGCTGGAAACCAGCCCGAAATGCACCTGATGTTGATATCTGAGAGCCAGCAGTTCCTCATTCTTAGAAAGCCTAGCATAACAAAATGATGCTCATACTCTGCTGTTTCCTTGTGTGTTCTTAACTGGTCTGAACACCAGAGATGGGAGACGACTGTAAACTGTGTCCTTTACAAGTGGGTGTGAGTAGAGGGAGTAAGTCAGTTGTTGGATGTGAGTAGAGGGAGTAAGTCAGTTGTTGGGTGTGAGTAGAGGGAGTAAGTCAGTTGTTGGGTGTGAGTAGAGGGAGTAAGTCAGTTGTTGGATGTGAGTAGAGGGAGTAAGTCAGTTGTTGGGTGTGAGTAGAGGGAGTAAGTCAGTTGTTGGGTGTGAGTAGAGGGAGTAAGTCAGTTGTTGGGTGTGAGTAGAGGGAGTAAGTCAGTTGTTGGATGTGAGTAGAGGGAGTAAGTCAGTTGTTGGGTGTGAGTAGAGGGAGTAAGTCAGTTGTTGGGTGTGAGTAGAGGGAGTAAGTCAGTTGTTGGGTGTGAGTAGAGAGGGTAAGTCAGTTGTTGGGTGTGAGTAGAGGGAGTAAGTCAGTTGTTGGGTGTGAGTAGAGGGAGTAAGTCAGTACCTTGTTGGATGTGAGTAGAGGGAGTAAGTCAGTTGTTGGGTGTGAGTAGAGGGACTAAGTCAGTACCTTGTTGGATGTGAGTAGAGGGAGTAAGTCAGTTGTTGGGTGTGAGTAGAGGGAGTAAGTCAGTTGTTGGGTGTGAGTAGAGGGAGTAAGTCAGTTGTTGGATGTGAGTAGAGGGAGTAAGTCAGTTGTTGGGTGTGAGTAGAGGGAGTAAGTCAGTTGTTGGGTGTGAGTAGAGGGAGTAAGTCAGTTGTTGGGTGTGAGTAGAGGGAGTAAGTCAGTTGTTGGGTGTGAGTAGAGGGAGTAAGTCAGTTGTTGGGTGTGAGTAGAGGGAGTAAGTCAGTACCTTGTTGGATGTGAGTAGAGGGAGTAAGTCAGTTGTTGGGTGTGAGTAGAGGGAGTAAGTCAGTACCTTGTTGGATGTGAGTAGAGGGAGTAAGTCAGTTGTTGGGTGTGAGTAGAGGGAGTAAGTCAGTACCTTGTTGGATGTGAGTAGAGGGAGTAAGTCAGTTGTTGGGTGTGAGTAGAGGGACTAAGTCAGTACCTTGTTGGATGTGAGTAGAGGGAGTAAGTCAGTTGTTGGGTGTGAGTAGAGGGACTAAGTCAGTACCTTGTTGGATGTGAGTAGAGGGAGTAAGTCAGTTGTTGGGTGTGAGTAGAGGGACTAAGTCAGTACCTTGTTGGATGTGGGAGACACAGCCTTTGCACCCGTAGGACTGGAACCGGCACCAGATTTCTTCTTCTTGATCTTGATGCCGGGCACTGGGGCTGAGTTGAGAGCATCTAGGAACCCTGTGCACTCCATGGCTGCAGTGAGGACACAGGAGGAGAGTGAGCACTGTGGCTGCTGAATGACTCAGATGATCTAGTTACTGGACAGCTGCAGGATGGTTAGCGTGTGCCTTGTGTATAGGGATGCACGATGATATCGCACCCATAACGGCTTTAAAATTAAATATCATCATTGGCCCAAAAGGAAGATTTCTTCCGATATGAAAAACTAGAACGAGCGCACCGCGGATATATGCCTCGGCCAATACGTGAGCAGTCAACATGCACGTCTGTCCAGACTTTAACGTTTGAGCCAAATGTGAAGAAATGGCATCCTCCCTGCATGAAGGATGAAGCTGTTTCTCCACAGGGATGATTGAAACATCATGGCATCTTCACATGCACTGTGCTCAGCCTTACGTTGTGCTGGGATGATCTTCACTTTGATCTCTTTGGCAGAGTTGGACGGCATGTTGAGAGGCTTATACTTCTTCTCCAGTGGTGGAGCGTCTAACAGGCCGCCGAGGCCGGAGCTGCAGGGGGAAAGCAACAGCAAAGGAAAACATTTCAGTACTTTCTTCAACCACCTGAGGGCAGCATAGCATACAAGCCCCTTGCAGACATCAGTGGCTGGTATTTTAAAATGTGGCCATAAGACGGCGCTAAGCTCACAGAGATCAGGAGGGAAAGTGAAGACGGGACTGTACCTCGGCCTCTTCAGGACAGCAGGCATCTTGATGTTGTACTTGTCGCCTAACTGCGGGGCGACAGGGGGCTTCTTAGGAGGGACCGGGCTGGGCGTGTCCATCTCCAATCCTATAGAAAACAGATTTGGAGATGTTGTTAGATGACATTTCACACTCTTCACAAGCTAACGTTCAGGGGCAAACTCATAGCTAATCACTCAATGAGTGTTTTGGAAGGAGATGTACCTATGGAGCGGATCTTAGCGTGGCTGGGGGCATGAGCTTTGGGCTTCTCCTTCTTCTTCTCCTCTTCAACGATCTTCTCTTTCACCTCTCGCACATTAAGCACCTTGCTCTCCTCTTTCTTCCTTTTCTTATCTAGCAGACGGAGGTAGAGAGAGAGAGAGCGTTAGAACGTCTGCCTGAGGGTTGAAGACAGGAGGCATCTCGCTTTTTTCTTTGTACAATTTTCACAAACAGAAAGGGAGAAAGGGAAGCCATCTTGAAGGAGCGACGGGCAGAAAGGTGAAGCTGTAAGTTGGTACCTGCAGGAGAGTTCACGCTGCTCACTCCGCTCTGGGAGCGGATGATAGCCATCCAGCCTTCTACCAGCACCGCTGCCAACTTCCTCAACTCTGAAAATACAACCCAGCAACATTGTGAGAAATGCAGACATTTCCAGACCTGCGTAGGAACCCCGTGTATTCAAAAGGTGGTACGTCCACAATCAAGCGACACTATGTGAAGGTCTGGTTTGACGTGGGAGGAAACTCACCCTCGGTCTCTCCACTCTTGCTCAGTTGCTTCACCAGCTTGGCTGTGTTGTTCTGCGAGAAGACGACAGAAACAAGTGAGACGCTGAGCGCACCGTGGTCTGTACAGCAGCACACTGGACACAACTGCCCCAATATAGCCTCTTTGTTCTGTGCTCTCCCTTCTGCCCCCCCTGATATAAGATTTTTCAATCCTGTTTCTTGGTAGTGCTTCACGAGACTTAGCTAGACATGTTTTCTGTAAAGCCCCCTGAGCTGAGACATGCTCGTGATACAAATGAACTTGAAGTGAGGTGAGTGGTGGTGAGACCGTACCTGTTTGAGATGTTCCACTTTGAGAGGCAGCTTCTGCAGCGTGAGCAGGATGAGCTGCAGCAGAGGTGTGTTGTTGGAGGTTTTGGAGTAGGTCAGCCAGGCGTTCAGTAGCTTGTAGCCTCCCACTCGGATAAACCTGAGGAAGAGACAGAGGCTATATCACTAAGCAAGTCACCCACTCAGATAGACCTGAGGAAGAGACAGAGACTATATCACTAAGCAAGTCACCCACTCAGATAAACCTGAGGAAGAGACAGAGACTATATCACTAAGCAAGTCACCCACTCAGATAGACCTGAGGAAGAGACAGAGACTATATCACTAAGCAAGTCACCCACTCAGATAGACCTGAGGAAGAGACAGAGGCTATATCACTAAGCAAGTCACCCACTCAGATAAACCTGAGGAAGAGACAGAGACTATATCACTAAGCAAGTCACCCACTCAGATAGACCTGAGGAAGAGACAGAGGCTATATCACTAAGCAAGTCACCCACTCAGATAGACCTGAGGAAGAGACAGAGGCTATATCACTAAGCAAGTCACCCACTCAGATAAACCTGAGGAAGAGACAGAGGCTATATCACTAAGCAAGTCACCCACTCAGATAAACCTGAGGAAGAGACAGAGGCTATATCACTAAGCAAGTCACCCACTCAGATAAACCTGAGGAAGAGACAGAGGCTATATCACTAAGCAAGTCACCCACTCAGATAGACCTGAGGAAGAGACAGAGGCTATATCACTAAGCAAGTCACCCACTCAGATAGACCTGAGGAAGAGACAGAGGCTATATCACTAAGCAAGTCACCCACTCAGATAAACCTGAGGAAGAGACAGAGGCTATATCACTAAGCAAGTCACCCACTCAGATAGACCTGAGGAAGAGACAGAGGCTATATCACTAAGCAAGTCACCCACTCAGATAAACCTGAGGAAAAGACAGAGGCTATATCACTAAGCAAGTCACCCACTCAGATAGACCTGAGGAAGAGACAGAGACTATATCACTAAGCAAGTCACCCACTCAGATAAACCTGAGGAAAAGACAGAGGCTATATCACTAAGCAAGTCACCCACTCAGATAGACCTGAGGAAGAGACAGAGGCTATATCACTAAGCAAGTCACCCACTCAGATAAACCTGAGGAAGAGACAGAGACTATATCACTAAGCAAGTCACCCACTCAGATAAACCTGAGGAAGAGACAGAGACTATATCACTAAGCAAGTCACCCACTCAGATAGACCTGAGGAAGAGACAGAGACTATATCACTAAGCAAGTCACCCACTCAGATAAACCTGAGGAAGAGACAGAGGCTATATCACTAAGCAAGTCACCCACTCAGATAAACCTGAGGAAGAGACAGAGACTATATCACTAAGCAAGTCACCCACTCAGATAAACCTGAGGAAAAGACAGAGGCTATATCACTAAGCAAGTCACCCACTCAGATAGACCTGAGGAAGAGACAGAGACTATATCACTAAGCAAGTCACCCACTCAGATAGACCTGAGGAAGAGACAGAGGCTATATCACTAAGCAAGTCACCCACTCAGATAAACCTGAGGAAAAGACAGAGGCTATATCACTAAGCAAGTCACCCACTCAGATAAACCTGAGGAAAAGACAGAGGCTATATCACTAAGCAAGTCACCCACTCAGATAAACCTGAGGAAGAGACAGAGACTATATCACTAAGCAAGTCACCCACTCAGATAAACCTGAGGAAGAGACAGAGACTATATCATTAAGCAAGTCACCCACTCAGATAGACCTGAGGAAGAGACAGAGGCTATATCACTAAGCAAGTCACCCACTCAGATGTGTCTCTCAACAGGGTGAGTTGAAAGCACATCCAGGGACTTGCAGGCCAACTTGAGCGCTCAGAGTAGTGGATCTGTAGCGTAGCAGCATGCTAAACACTGCTGATATTGATCTGATTTCCAGATGACAGATGATGCATGTGAGCGTATTTATTTGAGCTGGAATAAGCTCATATGGATTACAAACTGAGGAGATGCTATCTCTAATGTGACGTACAGCAAACACAGCAGGATGGGCACGCTGCACCAAGGTAAATAGATTGTTCATCTTCTCATTGTCTCTATGATATAATAAGGATATGAGCTGCTGTGTATCAGAGAATAAGCTATTTACAGGATGTAAATACACACATTACACATGCCCCGTATTCCTGGTTTCCAGGTGGCAGCTCAAAGCATATATCGTTTCAGTGCATGAATATCAAACCAAACTGATCAGGGTGAGTTAAACATCATAAATAAAGCTGGAATTTTTTTAAGAATATTATTGAAGAATCTAATTTGAACCCTGTCATTTCATCCTTTTAGCATTGCGTGGGGGGGGGGGGGGGGGGGGTGACATTTGAACGAATGTTCTCTTTTGTCAAAACTCTTGATAGCAACTTACTTTCATTTATACCAGTAGAAGTGAACTTTCAGCAAAGTATGTCAGCATTTTTTCCTCACCCGTGTAAAACATAGTACAGTAAACCAAGAGTTGTAGTACAGAGAAAGCAAAAGGTGGGCTTACCTGTTGAGAACATCGTGGGATTTAGTCTGGAGCAGGATGTTCATGTACATGCATCTACTGACCATCTTGGTGGAAGCCTTCATCAAGCTGGATAGAAAGAAATATGGTATGAAGTTAGTGCCTGGAGTAAGATACATATGGTTTAGTTGAGCGGTGTGTGATGTACAATCATCTGGCCCTCACCTGTACACCTTTGGTACTCCCTCCAGGCTGCGGAGCTCTCCATCTTTCCCCAGCAACGCCTCCACGGTCTTCAAAACCTCTCTGGGGTCCACCGGCGCCCCTCCTGCCATATCTGTAAGACACACACAGCGTGCTTTATTAGTACTCATACATGCCAACAGGATGCATTCTGGCGTTTAGATGCTATCATTTGTCTGGATGAGTAGGTATTCATGTGGTATTTACAACAGTTCTTTTTTTTTGCCTGCCAAATGGACCGGGAAGCTCCGTGGAACAAGATAAAACTCTAAAGTCTAAACCACCTTACTAAGAAGTGATTTAAGAGTCGACCACTTCAACGCCTTTCTATCAAGGAAATATGACAAAAAACAGAGCCACAACATCCAAATCAGACACCTACACCATGATCTGCCAACAAGGTCACATCAACAGCAGCCAGACTCCACGTTCAAGGCCCTTCAGTGATTCAGGAGTTGACCACACCAACCTATTTCTATTACAGAAACAGTTTGGTCAGGGTTCCTTCAACAAACAAATCCACAACATCCAAATCGCAAGAATCTAACGATCATAATCTGGCCCAACAAGTTCGCCTCAAGTAAACACTGAGGGAGTGAACAGCAGTATTCATTCCAGCCATCAATCACCACCCAGATTCTACTTTCAACCATCTAAGCAATGATTCAGAGAATGACCACTGAAGCCATTTCTACCAAGGAAATCCCAGGAACACCAGGCTGAAAAATGGAAGAGATCTACACTGAGAGCCAGCTAACAAGGTCACTTTGTTGTTGCTTCAGCAGCGACACATAGGCGCTGTGTCACGACTCCAGTGTGCTGCCTCAGACTTAAGATGTTTGCCCCGTCTCACAGAGCCAACTTCTTCAGTTGAGCAGGGACACTGAAATGTCAGCGGTCCTCCTCTGTGGTGCTTACAGGCCAACAGTCCTCCTCTGTGGGGCTTACAGGCCAACAGTCCTTCTCTGTGGGGCTTACAGGCCAACAGTCCTCCTCTGTGGGGCTTACAGGCCAACAGTCCTCCTCTGTGGGGCTTACAGGCCAACAGTCCTCCTCTGTAGGGCTTACAGGACAACAGTCTCCAAGCAGGTTCATTTCTGGTGTGTGAAGATGTCTACTCCAGTTCAGGTCAATGAGGCAGCAGAGATGCAGTGAGCAAAACATCCAATCTGCTGCTTCTAAAAATTAACTGACATTCCAAAAGTAATGTATTCATTATCAAACGATTATATTTTATTTAAAACTTTTAACATGTCAAAACTGTAAACAGAGCTCTTTTTGACCAGATATTTATATTTGACTATTGTATAAATATAAAACACAAAAGGAGGAAAGTCACAGTGAAAATAGCCATAGACTGGGATATTTACAAGATTAGAATTTAACAGCCTTTTTAATACACTTTGACAGAAATTAAACAAGGAAAATGGTAAACTGATTAACAAATGTCAATAACCCCCCCCCCCCATTAATATAGTAGCAGGTGAAAAGATGAATGAATTGAATTTGGATCATATGAACAAAGACAAATTAAAATGACTGCAGGTTATTAAATATGAAAAATATGAAATGCTTGTAAATCAGTGGGATGTAATGTTCTACTTGTGTTTCTATAAATTACATCTTAAAGTGTGTTAATCTCCGGTGAATGCCAGACTCAAAGTATTTCTTCTGTCTACTGTTGTTTATGGCAACTGTTCTGTCACAGCCAGAGGAAATGACTTAAGGATATTTACTGCCACCTGCAGGGCAGTTGATGTTTACACACAATAATCATGTATCCTCCATGTCTGTGCATTCACACAACAGAGCAGTGACCTACAAATTAATACATTTATTTGTTAGTGCAAAATCACATGGCAAATAATCTGTCTTTACAAATATCAAAGCTCCTGGTTATAAACCAGGCCAGTGACTCAAAGGTGTTGGCATTATGTCAATAAAGGTCTATGTAAGGAAAAAATGTGACCCAAACAGTAAGCCAACATAATGTCCATTGCCTTTACCGCTCTGGTTTTCTTACAATTATTATATCCAAATGTTTTATGAATAATCTCCACATGGTTCATGTTGCTCATTCTGATAAAACTACTTGGATTGAGTCGTAACCACATGCATTTATTTTTAAGATCACTACCACTACGTATGTGTATGAACTTGATAATGGTCTTATTCTTATTGCCAATTGATTCAATGTATTTAGAAGACCTGCACTATTGGCGGATATTAATTAATCTCAAGTGTCATGATGTGAGGAATCAGTTTGGTCTTACCCGTATAACTGTTGTAGTAGAAGTTTTATATAGTCTCAGACCTCCACAACACTGCAAATTACCCAATTCCTGTAAATATCACAATTGTTACACATGTACAAAGTCAATGTTAAACATGGCCCAGGCTGCTACTTCAGTGGGGGGGATGATTTGTGCCTGGAGTGAGGCAAATGTTATGGTGTTATTACATAATATCTAAGGACAAACATTGCAAATGAGCTTAGGCTATGAATGTTATGTGACATCAGACCGTTTCTTGTTTAAATTGTTTAAATCTATGTTCAAATTAACACTGAAAATTTAGTTAAATTAATAAAAATTACCACTGGTAAATGAACTAAACCACAAACTAATCAATTATTTGTACTGCTCTATAGCCAACTGTTCTAGACTGCAACAATGTTATTTACTAGGTCTTTTGTCTCACAGACACAAATGCACAACTACAGTTCCTAATTTGAGTATAGCATATTTATCAAAGGAGGAACAGTGAATGAACAGAGTGACATTCTGTCAGAAGCGCCTCGGGAGTTCTTCCTATGAACACTTATATAAGGGCGGTCCGCATCTCCTATAAAAGGCCTGCATTGAACCTGACTTGTGTCATTGTTGTGACCGAGCCTGCTTCAACAGCCAGGCTGCCTGAAGGGGAGGGAGGGCGCTGGAGGCCGGCTATACATATGAGAGCCCTCCCTCTGATCTGTTAACTGCTTCCACGACGCAAACCGCTCTCTCTGCACACAAGAACAATGGCTCTCTCTCTAGCAGTAGACTGACGACTCTCCCTTATAACAGTAGCCTGGTCCGGCTCCGGCTGGTTAGCAAAACAAGGCGCCCAGCACCGGACTAGAGACCGATCTAAAACGCAGCAAAGCATACACAGCTGGCGGCCAGACAAAGCGAGGAGGATCGGGGGTCTATTCGGGGCTGCAAAGTCCAGATTGTCGCCCCGAGTAGAGCGCGGCTGCCCCGGTGTTGTCGTTAAGGACGAAAACAACAAACCACAACCAGTCCACCATTTTGTCAATCCCGACTGTTTGTGCTTCGAAACACAGACCACTTCCCTGGAGTCCTGCAATCTTTATCCGCAGATTGCCGAGTAGTATGGTGCAGTTTGTCAGAATGCCCCTGCCTGCACTATCATCATCATTTCAACAACACACAATGCTCGGCAGAGGGAGAGAAAACAAATCCACAATCCTCAAACTAAAGCAATCTTTATGTGTAGATTGCGGTGGGGGGTTCGTTGTTCCAAGGAGCAGCCCCCTAACAGCCAATTTTGGCAGGCAAAAAATCCGACTTCATAAGCAGCGGTTTCCTGTCTGTGCCTACGGCAATCTTTATGAGTAGATTGCTTATGGTTACTTTTGATTCTGTTATTAATTCGTCAGTTCCGTCTCACACACAAAGAAACGGAGCCTTGTGCCTCCGTCCACTTTCCTGTGTGAGCTCATACTCTAACATTGTCTACATTCCAAATTGTTTGCCAAGAGACAATAAGCTAAGTTGTTAACTGCTAGCCAGCTAACATAGCGCTAGCTAGCCTACCAACTACGAGTCATTTCATTTGATTAAATTTTGGTCCAATTTAGCTTCAAAATCAACTTACTATTGGTACTATTGGTCCTCAGCGTCTCGGGTATATTATAGTGTGCTTTTAAGGCACTTATTTCTCTGTTTTCATCAGGTTTATAACGTCAACCTTCATGGTTTTATAGCAATTGAAAAACTGCTTATGGGCGGGGTTGTGGTAGCTAAAGGCTAGCTTTTCCTTCAGGAACAAACTGGAGGCAAAAATAGTAATCAAATGTCCATTACTTGAAGAAAAAAATATGAATTTGAGTAGGGTGGTTCAAAGTCCTCGACGGCTCAGTTCTTCGCCAAGGCAAATTCAGACCTGCAAAACACACAATAAAACACACATTTAACTTATATTCTCACGAAATACGTCGTCCGTCGTCCATGTCACGTTCTTGGCTGAGTTTTTGATTAATATTAATATGGATTTCGTACTATATTCGTGGGGAAATCATCAAAATAGCGCCGTTATTTTCCAGACTTTACTTACCTCTCACCAAATCCAGGAATGAGCTCGGAGAGGAGGGACTTAGGTTTTATAGTGCGTGACGTTTTTGACGTCACTGCGCGTCTTTTGGGGAGGAGTTGCATCATGCCATCATGGCGGCTTGAGGCCTTGCACAACGTGCCCAACACGCTACCCTGCCTGGTCAAGGCCTTAATGGCGCATGTCTCACTCTGCAACTGTTTTCACAAACTGTGCTCACATTTCATATTCAAAGTCACATCTCTTTTCGTGATCAGGTGGATACTAGAGAACACCCACTAGTTTTGTCGTTTTAACTTGATTGTAGAGATTCTTTGATATATAAATTTAGCTGATAATATTTATACAAAATGGCGACCGAGGGATGTCATTTAGGCTGCGTTCACGTCATCGGAAAAACGAGATTCAAGTCGGAGCAACAACTCGGGAAAACGACCTTTAGTAGCTGTAGAGTGGCCTAGATTAGTTGGAAAAGTTACCTATTAGCATTAATCCTGATTTGGTCTACACGAATAGTTTACAGTACACATTTTGATCATTCTGACATCACAAGCACATGAACACACAAACGTCGGATGACTTCCCCGCTCGGAAAAGAGGACCATCCGAGGAGCACTGGAATGCAGCATTAGGGCGCGCGCGCGCCACACACACACCCGCGCGCCACACACACGCAGCGCGCGCGCACACACACACACACACACACACACACACACACACACACACACACGCACACGCACGCACACACACACACACACACACACACGCGTATTAGGTCATTTTCTGAGAAGGGTCTAGCTCCAGGGAGCCAGTAGCCTAGCTACAGAGCACGCCCATAAGCGAGAAATGGAGAATTAAACTAATAAACATAACCGTTTAAATTGAAATTGGACAATTAATCAGAATGTTTTTTTTTTTTTTTTACTTTAATCATAACATTCAAAAATTTGGAACTTAATATGAGGAATCAGCCGAGCAGCATTTTGGTAGCCTAAACAAACCGCGTCACTGGGTGGCAACGGCAATGGAGCCCATGGAGCCTGAGTTTGAGCGTCTGACTCTAGCCGACTGACCGTGTTTACCATTTAAAAACTGCGACAGTTCACACAACTTTAACACGACATGCATAGCCTATATAGGCTATTAGCTACATCAAATGCTTGAGCTACTTCTGCTCTCACTCAGAATGTCAAAATATAAAGCGATAGCCTATGTAGGCTATACAGTAGGCTAGTTTTGAGATATTAACATATGTTTGGCACAACTTATACGAGTTAACTGCCGCGGTTCCGGGTGTTTTGCGGTGATTTGTTGTTGTGACGTCACGCTGATTGCTCGTAATATTACCTGCCTGCATAGCAGAACGTAATTGATATAAGAAGAAGGAATTTGATGGTATTTTAGAAGTTTCCCTCAAGTCCTGAAAGCTTCTTAAACCCAAGTGATTCATGATATCTCATAAGTTATGTAGGCTATCCCTGAATTATGCCACTGTGGTGAGCTAAAGTGTTGTCATCCAGATTTTAAGCTGTTATTATATATTGGTGTGTAGCATGCCATATATCTATAGCCTACTATAATTCCAGCAGTGTCTGTGCGTCTGTTTGTCTGTCTGTCAGTAGGCTATGTCTGGCATGTGTGTCATAATTGTGCCATATTCCAGGAGTGTCTGTATGTCTGTATGAGGCCTATATATCATGCCCATGACATCATCAGTGATGTCATAAGATGATTTTGGTCAATAATGAATTCACTGATGACATCACTGATGCTGTCATATACATTGTGACATCATCAGTGGGGACAAAAACAATGTAGCCTACTACCCATGGGGTGAATGAGGATGAACGGGGGAAGAGGAACAGGTAGATGTAGGCCTATGTTTACTGTCAAATCAAATTCACACGCACATTTCTATTAGGCCTACTTGACATGTGAGAACCATGCAGAACGTACTGCAACATGTTTTAATGTAAACCTTTGTAATCAGCGTCACTTCATTAGCCTACGTGTTATCCCCCAGCAAGTTGTGTTTTTCCATTTTGTACGTAGATCTACAGTAGGCCCTATGTGTTGAGTCTGAATGAAATAAAGATAGTCTATTTTTCTTTCCTTTTTTTCAAAAAAAGAAAGAAAGACAGAAATGCACCCATGGGGGGGCGCCACGACACTTGTTTTTTGTGTGTGTGAACAAACTCATGCCAACGCCAACTCACGCTTTGGCTCTCACCCGGAGTTTCTCTGGCTCGAGCCAATTTCTTGTCTTCAGTGATGTCACTCAAGCCAATGTCTATATGACATCATCATTGCCTCATTGGGACATCATCAGTGGTTATGACATCTCCCGTGCTACGAACAGACACATGTCAGTTACAGATGCGGCTTCACCGTTCTGGCATGGGATGAGCACGGGGTGCGCATAGGCTACAACATAAAGGCAGCGCCGTCGTAGGCCTATGTCTATCCTGTGGACCCCAGCCCCACAAATGGCTAAGAGTGATGACGTCATTGTCATGTGGCCAGTGGTGACTGATGATGTCATATATTAGTAAACAAACACAATCCATCAACTGAGCATGCACACGCCCCTGACTGATGATGTCATACCCACTGTTGCTGTTGGTGTCATGCCCCAACGAGTGGGCCAGTGGTGACTGATGATGTCACAATGTCTATGACATCACTGTTAACACGACCTGCAAAACCTGCACCACTTGCTTTGCAGAAGAATAAGAAGAAATGACCCACTTTCCCACGGTAGTCTTCTGTCTTTGAACACATCTTTGGGTCGTTCAGCTTCGTAAGGTGAAATTACGATATTTCCGACAGTACATGAAGGCAGCATGACGCTCTGTGAGGCGTGTTGGCTGCCGCTGGACGGGCTGGAGTGGACAAGGACACTGTAGGAATGACATTTGTGTAAGTGCACTAACGTTAACGCGTTCTAGGCTGCTATTAACGTCACACTCGGAGAGGAATGGAGAGCCGCTGCATCTCTCACACTCACATGGTTTTAGTTTGACAAAGGTAACGTAACGGGCATGTTAACCAACCCGGTGTCTGGCTATGATAGCTGCCTGGAGTTAGCCTAGCAAGCTAGCAGCTGGCACGGCAGCTAGCGTAACTAGCTACGTACGCTAACCAGAGTCGGCTGTCATCTCGGCTAGAGACGACCATTGTTTACAAAGGCTTTCAGCACGTTAACTTGCATACAAATGCTATCATGAGATGCATTTGCAAGCTAACAGTTGAATTGTGCAGTGGTGTATTTAGGTCACAGCAGCTATGTAAAACTACATTAATGGTGCATATATACCGGTAATTGACCATGTACATGTATCTCTGCTCAGATACTGAGCCATGGTCACGCTATAAACATGTAATAATCATGCATTGTTGCCATGCTTGCAGGTGCTTATAAGTCATTTGATCAAGGTATAATTAGTACTGTCATAATGCTTAAGGCTGGCTCCATAACCAGGCAGTTGCCCCCCCAGACCCCAGTAGGCCGTTTGTTTACCAACACTGATCCTTCATGTAACTCATATCACAATAACCTTAATGCTATTCATGGATCTTGTAATCCCAGAATGACCATGCAAGAACAAAGTGCAACAAAACAAACTCGAATAAGAGCTTGATTCACTATCAACCATTTGGAGAGGATGCAGTCGCATAACACATGACTTGCGCTGCATTTAGGTTCATCATGTCTGGTTGATCTGCTGTCTTGGATGTCTGAGTCTTTGATTACGAGCTTGAGGTCTGCTGCATGTCATGTGCTGCTGGCAGAGTCTGTGGCCTCTGAAAGCGCAAATTCAGTCCCAATTGAGAGAAACTGTTGCTTCAAATGTAGTTGTGGTAAGCGTGTAGTAATAACTACTAGATTTGATCAGGCAAGTCACCTGAATCCTAAATTACGACAATCCTATGCATCAAATATAATTTGCCACCAAAACTTCCAAAACCCTCTTATCAACTCAAACTCATCAAATATTTGCCACTTCACCTTTTTTGCTGTTTTAGTTCAATCCACTCGTAATTCGCTCTGCACTCTTTTCTGTGTCTTCCCAGGTATTTTAGGGTAGACAGTGAAATATCATAGCTGGAAGTCGTCCAGAGTCACACGATCGCAAGCGGACAAGTCTCTCTGGGTTTGTCGTCATCAGCACCTGGCTGTGGGCGATGATCAGCTGGTGACTGGGGTTGAGCGCCCCCTGGTGGTGAATGGCTGTGAGCAGAGGGGGCATTGCCTTCTGGGTGGGATGTGTCAGGAGCCATGGCAGAAGGCAACCCATGAAGAATCGGCACTGGAGTCTGGATCAGGTAATGTGCTCGCTCACAGGGTGGAGTCTGGATCAGGTAACGTGCTCGCTCACAGGGTGGAGTCTGGATCAGGTAATGTGCTCGCTCACAGGGTGGAGTCTGGATCAGGTAATGTGCTCGCTCACAGGGTGGAGTCTGGATCAGGTAATGTGCTCGCTCACAGGGTGGAGTCTGGATCAGGTAACGTGCTCGCTCACAGGGTGGAGTCTGGATCAGGTAACGTGCTCGCTCACAGGGTGGAGTCTGGATCAGGTAATGTGCTCGCTCACAGGGTGGAGTCTGGATCAGGTAATGTGCTCGCTCACAGGGTGGAGTCTGGATCAGGTAATGTGCTCGCTCACAGGGTGGCTGTTTCAGGTCCCAAGAAAGTGGCTTCATAAAGGCCGACGCCAAAGTGTTTCTGGATTGAAGCTGCTGCTGATATTCAATACTAATGATTAGTGAAGATCAATTTAGTCATGTTTGCTCTGGTTTTGTCTTGTGTTGTAAATCCAGCGCACCCCTTTCCTTCAGTGGTGCGCTCCGCCCCTCCTCCAAAGCCCAAACACGCTGTGGTGCATTTCAGATCGCGTCAAGAACTGACGCATTTGTCCGTTTATTTTTGAAACCTTCCTTGGTAGAAGATAACAGTTTGAAATCCACTCCAGTGTTATTTTTTGCAAATTCAATAAATGCATACCTGATGTTCCCAAAGAATAATCATGTTAAAGAGCGTGGTGCAACCATATTTGATGTGAAAATAATGGGACCGTGTTGTTTTTGCTTGTCCAGATAGCAGACTGGCAGTGGACTGTTCAGACTCGACCGCTGAGCAGTGCATCATGGGCCCTCGTGCCCCCCAACGGGCTGAGATATCAAAGCGTTAAGCAGCCGTCTCTGTCTCAGCCCTTCCACCATGCCAGCTGCTGCGAGGAGGAGTGGGAGGAGTCTGCTGTCTGCGTGTGCGTGCTGCTGCGCCCGGGGGAGGCGCACAGCCAGCGCACCCTGGTGGACATCCCTCTGTTTGCCCAGACTAAAATGGGAGAGCTCCTGGCTCCGGGGGCAAACAAACCTCTGGAGTTTCTCTTCCCCTTGACCACTGTGGACGGAAGCAGAGAGGACGACATTAGCGTGGGGACAAGCAGAGAGGACCACATTAGCGTGGGGACGAAAGGCGTCAGTCTGAAGAGGAAGAACGCCGGCGCTGCACAGAGAGAACATGGCTGTTTCAGAAGCCTTTTCCAAGCAGAAGGCTGTCCGGCACCCTTCATGTACGGCTCTAGTTTTTATTGTTTTCACTGCCCGGGCACGGAGCCTGCGCCTGGCTGCGGGGCGGGGTCGAGGCACGGTATGGAACTTGAGAGCAAGCTTTCGGAGGCGTCTCTGTTGCTGCCTGCCTCTCTGTGTAGCCACACAAAGACAGCAGGGGGGGGTGATAAGGAAAGAGAGAGCGAAGGAGAGCAGAAACTGGCCTTGATGTATGAAAGACTAAGGATAGAGGTAAGAAGAATCATCACTCACTGATGACATCACAATTGCTCGAGTGACCATCACTGATCACATTATGAAGTGCTCGAGTGACATCACTCAGCGCACAATTGCTCAACTTCGCATCACTGATGACGTCAGTGAGTGATCAGTAGTGAGAAAAGTAGAGTCGGCACATTGACTGATGATGTCATAGATACTGTGACATCATCTCTGACATCACAATTGCTTGAGTGACCATCACTGATGAGTGCACTGATGACATCAAGTGCTCGAGTGACATCACTGATGATGTCATAGACATTGTGACATCATCAGTGACATCATTACACAATGTGGGACAAAAATCAACAGAGCCCACTTACTCAATTTTATATGATGATCAGAGAAGAATACATTCTGACCGTTTGTGTTGCAGCTTCCGAGTTTCCTTTTGAAGAGCCATGATTACACCATGTACTCAGACGATCTGGAATTCATCAACGGCCTTTTAAATACCAAGACCAGGTGAATCTGCTCATCTTTATCTTCTGTGTCACTATGAGCCTGAACAGCCTCAACATGGAGCTGTCAGTCGTTTGTGTTTTCTTGCATTGTGAGTCTGAAGGCGACTTCTTCAAAACCTCGACTACATACCATGTGGCACGAAGCGGCTGGTCAATGATGGGAGGTCATGTGATGACTTCCTCCTTGAGTATGTACAACACAGATAGATATGAGAAGACACTCAAAACTTTTGTTGTTAAAATCCAGAGACAGGGTTTGAGCGGTGGGTAGAGGGAGTGGATACGGGCTCTGGGTGGTGGGAGGGACTGTGGTGAGGGGTGGGGCTTAGGGAAAAGGGGCTGTTGCTAGGGATAGGAAGGTCGTAGAGAGTCAGAGTTCCAGGGGTGGGTAGGGGGAATGGTTGGGGGGATGTGGGTGGTTTTGGGGTAGGACCACTTTCCATGTTGAAAATGATTAGCCATGTTGTTGAGGTACTCCCAAACATTGCCTAAAGTGCCATGAGGCTGAATGGCCACACCACGGCGCTGTGGGCTTCAAGGTATTTGTGCTTGTATGAGTCTGGACACACATGGATCTAGGCTGCTCACTTGTTGGCGGAGGGATACAACCGCCGTGCGCTATTTCTAGTTCTCATCTGTTTTGCATAATTATGCTCAGAGAGGATTTGCATCAGAAACCATCTTCAACCAGCAACTTGTTGCCACAATATGCGGTCAAGATGTTTGAAAGTTTGGAATGGGCTGTGCTCAGACTCAGGATGGAAGTCATATGACACGGTGACATCTCTTCCTATTTTGAAACACTCTTTGATCGTTGACACTAATGGTGACTGTTGAGCATTGTAAGTGACTGTCCCTCCCTGTCTCTTGGTTGCTTGTAGAGGCCGTCTGCTGTACCAGCTCAGCCTCTCCCTGTGGAGGATCCTGTGCTTCTGTTACTATGCAGAGGCACGGCTGGAGGTGCTGAAGCTGACCAAGCATGTGGAGGACGGGACCATTCAGGCTCGCTGGAGGGTGAAAGGCCTCCCCTTCCACACTTTGCTGCTGCGCTTTTACCGCAAGGACAAATCTGTTCTCTATAGGTAACATACGGTACTACATTCATACTTAGGACAAATCTGTCCTCTATAGGTAACATACGGTACTACATTCATACTTAGGACAAATCTGTCCTCTGTAGGTAACATACGGTACTACATTCATACTTAGGACAAATCTGTCCTCTATAGGTAACATACGGTACTACATTCATACTTAGGACAAATCTGTCCTCTATAGGTAACATACGGTACTACATTCATACTTAGGACAAATCTGTCCTCTATAGGTAACATACGGTACTACATTCATACTTAGGACAAATCTGTCCTCTATAGGTAACATACGGTACTACATTCATACTTAGGACAAATCTGTCCTCTATAGGTAACATACGGTACTACATTCATACTTAGGACAAATCTGTCCTCTATAGGTAACATACGGTACTACATTCATACTTAGGACAAATCTGTCCTCTATAGGTAACATACGGTACTACATTCATACTTAGGACAAATCTGTCCTCTATAGGTAACATACAGTACTACATTCATACTTAGGACAAATCTGTCGATCGTCGATCGATCGATTTCTGATCCATTTTCTGTGTGTAAAAAGAAAGAAACAAAAAGTATACCGTACCATTCAGTATACCGTACCGTATGCCTACACCCACACAGACACGCAAACCCACACATATACACACACACACACACACACACACACACACACATACATATTCAGTTTTCCTCTCTGCAACTTGTAGTCAAATTGAGGTCTCCCAATACAATAAATGTGAATCCAACAAGCTGCATCATATCCATAACATAACATTGATGGACTGATAGCTGAGTAGGCTCATCTCAGCCTCATTCATTGCTCTGAACACAATAGTTTTTGTGGTAACACACTTGTCCAAACGTTGTCTGTCACAGGTCATATGATGCCTTCTCCACTTTCTACATCGGCCATGACGGACTCATTCACTGTCATAAGGTAGAAAAGGTAAGCTGCTGTCTGTTCTGTATTGTTACATATCCAGGAAGTTACCTGGTTGCTATATTGAGTTTTGCTCTGTGTGTCTTGCTGCTGTGCAGGTGATGCAGGCTTCGCCCCCCGTCCTGCCCAGGGTGACCTCTCTGCTGGCGGGGGCTCTGGTGGCTCTGGGGGTGCAGGAGCACCGGCCCGCCCTCAACCTGCTGCCCCCCCTCCTGTCCTCCCTCCAGGCCAGACAGTCAGGCAGAGACTGACCCAAGCCCTACAGGGTCGAGCGGAGACTAGTGTGTGCTATGTATGGTCCATGTAACGCTTACCACTTTAATATTCTAATTTGAAGTATGAAAATAGAAAAATATAACATTTTGTGCAGTATATTCCTAAAACACCTGTTGCTCCTTGGATAAATGCAAATTTGAGATTTTCTTATTTTTTTATCCCAAAAAATATAAAATTGCAATTGTGTTATCCAATTATCCAGCCATTGCATGGGTATATGCCCTTTTCATGTTTCAGATGAACACTTCAATGTTTAAGGGGTGGAAGGTCTATTTCAAATTTTGCATAATTATCCAAGGGTCAACAAATTCATATTTTAGGATATTGAACTCTGCTTTTTCATTTTCGATCTTGATTTCAAATACTCAACAAATAAACAAATACACTGACTGTCCAAAATGGGAAGTGCATACGAAGATGGAAGAGGAATAGCCATGTAGCATGTAGCATGGGAGTGGTGCATTGGATTTAACCCCCAATCACTTGAAGCATTCTCCTCAGTATACCTGCTTTGAAAAACAATTTAGGGTGTTCAAAAATTCTCCACATAATGACTATCAAAACTGCTTGTTCCAAGCATCGTCGTCATGGTAACTCGGTGGTCCACGTCACCCCCGCTCCCCCCCTCTCTTTCCTGTCTGTTATCCTTGATTCCAAAACTTTGAAGACATCCTGTATATTGAGAAAAACGCCATAATGGAAGAAAACAGCCGAATCACCCAAAAGTACATCTTTCAGAGATCCAACAAATTAGAATGATCAATTTGTCATTGACTGTATTGTAAAAATCACACATTGGGGTGTTTGCCATGTTTAATGTGCGTCATGAAACACAACCAAGCTATCTGAAATCAAGTACGAAAGAAAACTCTAATTGGACTTCAGTTTTTTTTTACGCGGCAGCAACAACATGTCAAACTCAGACACCGTTCTCTGTGATCCCAGCAGATGTAGAAAAGCAGTTATGCATTAAAATATGATGCACAGAAGATGGTTTGCTGTAATTGAACGCACAAATGGATGATCCTTTAGTTTTCATCTTGGCTTCACAGTGCACATTCATGACTTGAACTTTGACTATACACAGCCTGACACTATACTATACACAGCCTGGCACTATGACTATACACAGCCTGGCACTAGTCTCTACATAGATAAAAAGTAAAACGTGCACATCCACTTGATGAGCAGGCTAGTAGAGCAGACTAGTACTTATTTTATTGATTACTAGTCTATACAGCCTGGCACTAGACTTTGACTGTACATAGCCTGACAGCCTAGCTGGCACGAGTGAGAACATACTTTGACTATAGCTACATAGCCTGGTACTAGTGAACTTTGACTATACATAGACTGGCAAAAAAACTCAGTTTATACTTCATTTGGAATGATATTAGGGAAACCGTTTGAAAGGTACAATAATGGGAATAGGGTGATGGCATGCTGGTTGTGTTAAAACTGATATTGGATTTTCTTTGCAGATATGCCGATATTTTACAACTCTTTTGGCCGATGCGATATATGCACGCTCCCGCCCCCCAACCTAATTTCATAGATCAAGTCTGTCCTGTAGTGGAATTAACACATTAGTATACCTACTTTTATTGTAATATGGCCCACTGGCAGATTCACACATAAATACACTGATTTTACAAATTTATCGGCCTGTCATGTCAGCAGAAACCTTCGTTTTGGGCCGATATTTCATTCTAAAGCCATTATTGGCTGATATTGATGCCCGTACCAATATCGTACAGCCCTAGCTTTGACCATTTAAGGAAATCAGTTCACTGGTGGTGGGGGGCACACAAAAAAAACGGGGGGGGGGGGGGGTTGGGTGTCGCAACCGCTTCATGGTTGCCATGTTAAGGCCAGCCCAGCCCAGGGTCTCTCTCTATGAAGACTCCCATCTCCATGACTGTATCCATGTGGGCCTTGTTCTGACAAATGGCGATCATCTTCTATGCCAGTTTAGAGGGGCGAAAAAAACCCACTGCAAACCAGTGCTGTTTCTGGTCTGGTGTACCTGTGACTGTCTGCTCTGCAAACCAGTGCTGTGTCTGGTGTACCTGTGACCTTCTGCTCTGGATTGTTTCTTTAACCTACATTTTAACGTCATGCCCGTTCTGTCAAAGCACTTTTGGTCTCATTCTGGTCAACACGTCCCAGTTACTCCATGTATTTCATACGGAGGTTCGTCCATTGAATTGATGAAAGCCATTTTTTATTTTGAGCGTGGGCTTGTCAAGTCCTCTGGTAGCTGGAGATGGAGAAGATGATTTGAGTCAGGATGCTCCTTCACTCACTGTAATGTTTCACACAGCAGCTTGACAACGCTTTGTGCTTCTTCAAACTACACGGTCAAAAGCAGGCCATTTTACAAGTGCTGTAATACATCAAGTCATATTCTATGCTGTGTATGTATGAGTCAAATCTGTATAGAAACATGACTCTTGGCTGGTTCTGTCGCTTCTTTTCACATGTATTGCTGTACTGTGTGGATTCTGGTTGTGTGAATAAAATTCAATAAACTAGTGATTAACTATGACTGGTGTGCCTGCTAGATTTAATGTTGTCCAGCACCATTGTGGACTTTGTATGACCCTGATATTAACCTAACCAATCATCACTCAGTCCTACCTAAACCTAACCAATCATCACTCTGCATGCCTAAAGCCAACCAATCACTCCGGTCTAAACCTTTGCATGTGAAAGTTTTTGTCATTGCCTTGTGGTCACTTGTAGTATAGCTATATATTTTGTGATATACATTTTTCATTCTTTATTCATTTAAAAACTACATTTATTTTGAATGTGCTGTGTGCCATATCTGGTTCTATTTGGGGGGGGGGGGGGGGGTGATGAGTAAGACAACAGATCACCTTTTTTTAACACGTGCTCAAGTCTTTACTGTTTGTCTGAAAAACAAACCCCAGAATTTGTTTACAACAGAAAATATAACACTGAATATATTGGGTGTCAGCTATTGCAATAAACTCAATTGAGAGGCATATTTTTGGCTGGCATGTGACTTTTTCGTAGGCCATTATATTCTATTTCATATCACACATTGTCAATCTAATGCTTTTTTAAAGTAGTTTGAATGACTTTTTCCTGCGTAGCTTCTAGTTTCCTAAACTACATTTCTCCCAGGGTAGCTTTGCTGTTGTAGTTCAACTACTTCCATGGTGAAGTAGTTGGTAGCTTCCTAAGCTATACTTTCAAAGTAGCTTCCCCAACACTGATCATAGTGTTGTAATAATAACACTTAAGTAATACATTAAATTCACAATAAAGTCGCGCTCTCGATCATCACATACTTTATTTATTTTCCTTTAACTTATGCTTTTTTCTGTCTCCCATCCTCAATTAAAAATATATACTGTATATCTTCATGCTTTATTGACAGATGTATGGTGAGAGACATGCAGCAAATAACCACAGGCTGGATTCGATCCCAGGTCTCTGCAGGGAAGGAACCTGATACGGACCTCACTCAACCCTCTGAGCCACCGCAGCCCGAGGTGTCCCGGTGGCTCACTGGGTTCAGTGTGTTTAGCTCAGTCCTTCTCAGTGACCCGGGTTCAAATCTGCCCTGTGGTCATTTGTTGCATGTTTTCTCTCTCTCCCACACCTGTGTCTTTCTCTCACTACACGTCTGTCAATAAAGCATCAAATACCTGGCGGGAAAGATGGGGATGGATAAGCAAAATCACTTGTGCATATTTAAAAAAAAAAAAAAAACATTTTCTTTAACCATTAAAGGTTTTCAGAGACTTTTTGACTCATGTTGATTTACAGCTGGATCTAACATTTTAGCCTGGTCACATGGGCGGATTTGGACTTTCACACTTGGGGGGGCACCAGTCAGGGCTGGTTATTGTACAAAATGGTAAATGGACTGCATTTATATAGCGCTTTTATCCAAAGCGCTTTACAATGTGCCTACATTCACCCACAATAATTACAATTACTCTGAATAATAATACCAATGATACTACCACTAGGCAATGCTACTACTACTACTACTACTACTACTACCGTAATAATAATGAAATCAATAGTTGTTTTATCATTGTTAGTATTATTAATCAGAGAGTAATTCTTGTAATTATTACTCAATAAGTATAAGAATGGAAATATAAGAAATATTTGAATAGGAGTAGAATCACAGAACAGTAATACTCACTGTTCACTGTTGCTTTTGACCGTGCTCAGACACTTTACAAACACAGGATAAAACAACGTTCATAAAGAGAGAAACATATTAAAATAGATAAGAGAAAAAAGATTATAGGTCAAAAGCAACAGTGAAAAGGTGCATTTTGAGGGGGAAAGATGACATCACGAGTATGAAAGACAATGAGTTTTGGCCTGTCAGATGTGACTGAGGAGAGCATTTCAGAGGGATGGGCTGGTGCAGTAAGGCCCTGTCACAGCTTTAGAAAAGAGATACCTGTGATTCTTGTCAAAGTGGATATACATTTTATCACCATATTCAGCCAGACAGTGAGATGGAGATTTACAATGGGGAGGATTTTTTATTTATTTATTTTTTAAACCCCCCCCCCCCCCGCCCACTAAATCCGCCCATGATTAAAATCTTGATGCCATGGCAACCAACATAAGTTACATGACCGACACTATGAAATATCTATAACAACACGCTAATTTACAATTTAGCCTTATACATAATATATTATACAAATGAATTATGCAACATAGGATAGAATTACAAGCTGTGATGCTGGTTCAGAGATGCTACCTGTCGGTGAGGTTCACTCTTCAATTCAGTGATTATTTAGTACTTCAATACCTAAAGGCTGCATGTCCACCAAAGCATTCATTTATGTCTTTTTGGAATTGTCTGCAACGGGAGCGCCGTGGATTTACACCATGCTGCAGATGACGAGGCGCTGAGCGGCTATTCTGCGCTGAGCACGTTCACGTTAGGCGTTTTCTTTTTTTTTCTCTGGTCGCAGAGTGGAAAAAATTCCCACTTTGGGTAAAACGTTGTGCTCGACTATCGGGTTGGCAAGAGTCCGCAGCCTGTTGATTGAAAAAAGCATAGGAAAAACGTCCAAAGTAGCGTAGCTTGTTCAATCATGCGGATATTCCGTATCAGAGCAACACTGCGCCTCCAAAAGCGCTCTCAGGCGCCCCCTGCTGGACTTTTTCAGCTGTAAAAACAACAAAAACAAAAGCACTTTGGCGGACACACTGCCTAACTTGTCAATTCCATGGTTGAGTCCATCAGGGGTGTGTGTGTGTGTGTGTGTGTGTGTAAGGATGACTAATGAGTGGACAGAAGCAGTAGCTGACATTACAGTATGATGTGGACTACAGGGATTAGAAGTCATCGAAGGAGAAAGCCCGGTGTGTGTTGGGGAAACGCTGGGAGTTGTAGTCCGGATCGTCTCTCACTCGCTCCTTGATGTCACTCTTCACCTTGAGCAGAGAGGTGGGGGGGAGAAGTCGTAAACAAGGATGTTCGAGGAGAGACTGGATGTAACCATGTGACATTCCGGCTCTTTTTTAGTAACAATGCATTACTTGGTCTGTGTATGCGTCCTGCAGCTCTGGCCTCTCTAGCTCCCCCTGCAGGCTGTTGGGAGCGGTGACGGGCTGGACTCCCGCGGTGCGGGCGGCTCGACTCACTGCGTCTGACAGGGAGAGGTGGGGTCCTTCACACTGGCTGGTCTGGGAATGGCAAAACTACTGTCACACTCTAACAGGGATATTCAACTTGCTTTGCCCGGGGGCCACTTTCGTGAAATGATAGAAGTTAATAAACAAATATACATTTTTCTGTAGCGGATTGTAGGTTTTTGAGGTGTCGGAGTTTAGTCTGACAATGTTGTGCACACCGGATAGTTAGTTAGGTTAAGTTAGTTAGGTTAAGTACATACATAAGTGCCTGGGTAGCGAGCAGACGGCAGTATTTGATAATTTAGCAGCTAAATCATAGATTATTGAAAGATATTCCATATTCCAGACTGAAATGCTATAACAGAAGTGGAGTATTTGGCCAGAATGACATGAACATGTGGACACTTATTCAGCTGGTATTTTGCATGCATGCATTTCAGATGCACTGTAAAAAAAAAAAAAAAAAAAATGCAATTCCATTGTGGGCCACACAGGGGGCCGCAAGTTGAGTATCACTGCTCTAACATCTCAGAGCAGTTGATCTACACTGCTCTGAACTCTGAGCTCGATCTGTAGATCCACTGCTCTGAGCTCGATCTGTAGATCTGTAGATCCACTGCTCTGAGCTCGCAGTGTGACATAGAATATGTTGTTTACAGAGTGCATTATGCATGCCCCGTTTTTGCCCGTTATAGCCTGTTCCAGGACTCTACAAAACTGTCACACTAACATCTATTCTGAACTGGTTCAAAACTACTGTCACTCTAAAATAGATCTGTATACTCATCCATTTAGAGTCTAAATGGATGAGTATACAGATAAGAGGAAAAGGGCATTATTGATTTGGGAGTGAAGCATGAATGTCAGAGCTCACCTTCCTCCTCTTGGCGGGCATGCCGTGCAGGTAGGCGTCAGACAGCGGAGGCTGCGCCTTGATCTTCCTCTGAGAGAGCATGTCATGCCTGATGATGGGCACCCACTCCTGTCACAGACGACCCAGTGTTAATCACACACACCCACTCCTGTCACAGACGACCCAGTGTTAATCACACACACACTCCTGTCACAGACGACCCAGTGTTAATCACACACACCCACTCCTGTCACAGACGACCCAGTGTTAATCACACACACACTCCTGTCACAGACGGCCCAGTGTTAATCACACATCCACTCCTGTCATAGACAGCCCAGTGTTAATCACACACACCCACTCCTGTCACAGACGGCCCAGTGTTAATCACACACCCACTCCTGTCACAGACAGCCCAGTGTTAATCACACACACCCACTCCTGTCACAGACGGCCCAGTGTTAATCACACATCCACTCCTGTCACAGACGACCCAGTGTTAATCACACACCCACTCCTGTCACAGACGACCCAGTGTTAATCACACACCCACTCCTGTCACAGATGACCCAGTGTTAATCACACAAGCACCCACTCCTGTCACAGACGACCCAGTGTTAATCACACACCCACTCCTGTCACAGACGACCCAGTGTTAATCACACATCCACTCCTGTCACAGACGACCCAGTGTTAATCACACACCCACTCCTGTCACAGACGGCCCAGTGTTAATCACACACCCACTCCTGTCACAGACGACCCAGTGTTAATCACACATCCACTCCTGTCACAGACGGCCCAGTGTTAATCACACATCCACTCCTGTCACAGACGGCCCAGTGTTAATCACACATCCACTCCTGTCACAGACGACCCAGTGTTAATCACACATCCACTCCTGTCACAGACGGCCCAGTGTTAATCACACACCCACTCCTGTCACAGACGACCCAGTGTTAATCACACACACCCACTCCTGTCACAGATGACCCAGTGTTAATCACACACACACTCCTGTCACAGATGACCCAGTGTTAATCACACACACACTCCTGTCACAGACGACCCAGTGTTAATCACACACACCCACTCCTGTCACAGACGACCCAGTGTTAATCACACATCCACTCCTGTCACAGACGGCCCAGTGTTAATCACACAAGCACCCACTCCTGTCACAGACGGCCCAGTGTTAATCACACACCCACTCCTGTCACAGACGGCCCAGTGTTAATCACACATCCACTCCTGTCACAGACGACCCAGTGTTAATCACACACTCACTCCTGTCACAGACGACCCAGTGTTAATCACACACCCACTCCTGTCACAGACGACCCAGTGTTAATCACACACACACTCCTGTCACAGACGACCCAGTGTTAATCACACACACACTCCTGTCACAGACGACCCAGTGTTAATCACACACACACTCCTGTCACAGACGACCCAGTGTTAATCACACAAGCTGCTGGTGAGGAGATGTACCAGCAGAGAGCTGATCATATCAATATCTTCAACTTGTACCGTGACACTTGTGTATTGTGTGTGTGTGTCTGTGTGTGTGTGTTTTCTTGTTAGGGTGAAAGATTCTCTGAAACAGCATTTAGCTCACGGGGCACTAAAACTCTACACTGAACACAGTGTGTGGAAATGGTTCTGAAAAATGAAGGCAATGCGGAAGTGCCTCAAACCGGCATTCTTTGAAATGGCCTGCAGTACAGGGAGCAACTTGACTAGCTCCAAAAAGAAGTGTGATTGTATAGAAGTCAATGGGGAAAGCAACCTACATCTCACTTAACATGTTCACTGCCAATGACGTATTAATCCGTCAAAGAAAATCCAACGGTTGACTGCCAATGACGTATTAACACATTGACTGCCAGCCGTTTTTTTCTTGCTGTAGGTAGCTTCTGCCAAGCCGTTTTTTGAGGATTGTGGCTCATTTTACAAGAGCCGAGGATTATTTTCTGCTTGGAGTTTGTGAACATACAATATCTCAAAAGTACTAATAGAATGTGTACTTTCTCTGTCTAAAAGAGTTAGTTTGTAGAGTTAGTAGTTATGTAAGCATTAGCAGTTGAATACAGCATGGTTTTAGCGTCAGAAAAAATATTCAGAGATAAACGGCTTTTTGTGAAATTCGATAGAACTGTCACTTTAACCATTCATTTTTGGCTCTCTCTCTCTCTCTCTCTCCCTCCCCCTCTCGCTCTCTCTCTCTCTCTCTCTCTCTCTCTCCCTCCCCCTCTCGCTCTCTCTCTCTCTCTCTCTCTCTCCCTTCCCCTCGCTCTCCCTCCCTCTCTCTCTCTCTCTCTCTCTCTCGCTCTCCCTCCCTCTCTCTCTCCCTCCCTCTCGGGAGGGAGACGCACTAGGTTTAATCCTAGTGAGAGGGGGAGAGGGAGAGAGAGAGAGAGAGAGAGAGAGGGAGGGAGGGAGAGAGAGAGAGCGAGAGAGAGAGAGAGAGAGAGGGAGAGAGCGAGAGGGAGAGTTGCTTCAACTCCTCCCTCTTCTTGGCTGCAGCGGCCGTCACAGTCTCAGTGCTTTGCTGCTGTCCTGTGCCTGTCTGCACGGCCGCTGTTTGAGGAAGTCGGCATGGACTCGCTCGCTTCTTGGAGTTTTGGTTGAGAGAAGCTTTTGCGATTCTGGTCATATTCATGCTGCGTGTTTCAAAGTGTGTTCCAAATTTGCAATCCCGCATCGCCAGCAATCAGCGCGAAAAAGAAAGCGTTTTCCCCCATCCATTTTCATGAGAATGGCTGGGGTGAGAATGGCGTGACAAGTTAAAAAAAATGCTTTCCTTCCTCTAGTCAGGAGAGCACTGTTGCCACTTAGTGGGTCGGTGGAATGGGTTGTAAACGTTCGGTGGCTCCAATAATTATATAAGAGATGTAAAAGGGTTAGATGCACATCCCACGGTCAAAAAAAAAAAAATCATTTTTTTGACGACTCTACTCGTCGTTGGCAGTGAACAGCTGGATTGTGTTTGACGACTCAACTCGTTCTTGGCAATTAACGTGTTAACTCATTAAGTGCCATAGACGACCTAACTCGTCTTACATAATCCAACGCTTAAGTGCCAAGGACGGACTAACTCGTCTTACATAAAGATTTTTTTTTTTTGACAGTGGGACATCAATCAACCCCTTTTACATCTTCGAGTTAACTATTTGGAGCAAGAGCATGTGTGTAATCTATTTTACCGACCACTAAGTGGCGACAGAGACCGAGAGAAGTCACAGCCACGGGACCCAAAAGCCACAAAAGCAGCCGCCTCCCGCGGCACACAGAACGGACAGAGATCCCTTCCCCCCAGAGCCGCGCAGCAACGCGCGAACACACACACACACACACACACACACACACACACACACACACACACACACACACACACACACACACACACACACACCGCGGAAGCAAGCCATTCAAGGAAATGGCGACGCGATTTTACAGTATTCCATTTCAGACTCGTCTTGCCCGACAGGCAAGCAGGCAGGCAGGCACGCAGACAGACAGGCAGGCAGCACAACGCGCTTCTGACACGCCCGCTGAAGCCAGGAGGAAGGAGGAGAAGACACACGGAGGGAGGAGTTTGAATGAGAGGGGTGTTTCCTGTTGTTATGGAGGAAATTACTGTTCAAAACTATTGTTTAGAATGTCTGACGGTCTTACTGATGCCAAAAATGAATGGTTAAAGTGACTGTTTCACAAAAAGCCATTTATCTCTGAATACATTTCCAGACGCTGAAACCATGCTGTACTCAACGGCTAATATCTACATAACTACTAACTCTGCAAACTAACTCTTTTAGACAGAGAAAGCACACATTCTATTAGTTATTTTTAGATGATTGATGTTCATGAATTCTTAACAGAAAAGAATCCTCGGCTGTTCTAAAATGAGCCAGAATCGTCAAAAACACCCCTGGCACAACTTACCTACAGGAATGAAAACATGGCTGGCATTCAATGTGTTAATACGTCAAAAAAATGATTTTTTTTTTTTTGACCGTGGGATGTGCATCTAACCCTTTTACATCTCTTATATCAATATTGGAGCCACCGAACATGTACAACCCATTCCACCGACCCACTAAGTGGCGACAGTGCTCTCCCAGACTAGAGGAAGGCAAGCAAAAAGCAGTGTGAGGAAGCCATTCTCGTGAAAATGGTTTTCGCGCTGATTGCTGGCGGTGCGGGATTGCAAATTTGCATAATAGATTACGGGTGGAACACACTTTGAAACACGCAGCATAAATAAGACCAGAATCGCAAAAGCTTCATCAAAGCTCTCAACACAAACCACAAGAAACGAGCGAGCCGATCCAGACTTGCACAGCGGCCGCCAGCAGACAGGCAGCAGCAGCAGTGAGCCTGGTGACGCGAAGTTACAGCAGCAACAGAAACAAGCTTGTGACATGCCCGCTGCAGCCAAGAAGAACACACACGGAGGGAGGAGTTTGAAGGAGAGGGGTGTTTCCTGCTGTTATGGACGAAATTACTGTTCAAAACTATTGTTTAGATGTCTGACGTCTTACTGATGCCAAAAATGAATGGTTAAAGTGACTGTTCTATCGAATTTCACAAAAAGCCGTTTATCTCAGAATAATTTTTCAGACGCTGAAACCATGCTGTATTCAACTGCTAATGCTTACATAACTACTAACTGTACAAACTAACTCTTTTAGACAGAGAACGCACACATTCTATTAGTTCTTTTGAGATATTGTGTGTTCACAAAATCTTAGCAGAAAAGAATCCTCGGGTCTTGAAAGATGAGCCAGAATCCTCAAAAAAACCCTCTGGCAGAACCTACCTACAGTAAAAAAAAAACGGCTGGCAGTGAATGTGTTAACTGAACTTCAGACCTCAGTAAACACTCTAGTGAGTTTATGGCCTCGATCGCTAGTTTCAAGTTTTCTTCAATACATTCTGATGTTCATTTGGTAAATTATGGCCCCATTTAGAGTAAATGAGGCAAAATGAATGATGAAGCAGACTATGCTTTGGGGCGTGATTGACAAGTCACCTGTCCAGTGATCGCGCAACTCGCCGATCGCGGACCAATAGCAGGCGGCTATCCCCCTTGACTGAAAAAACTCCTAACTGCTATTCCTAAACAGTTCATCTTGACCTCGCTGGGAAACGTCATGTTCTGTCCATTTCCAACCAGTGAACTGTTGACCAACTCTCCACTAAATATCACATGACTGCATCATATCCTCCTACTGTATGAAGAGGTGGATGAAAGTGACAAAAGACCAGTATCAGCTCCTTACAGGTGGTACAGCAGCAGCCCAGGGCTCCGCCTCCCGCAGCGTGGGGGCGGAACCCTGCGTCTCCCCTGACAACACCCTGCAGGAGGCGGGCGTGTTCTCTCCGGGCGACGCCCCCGTCTGGCCGCCGTCACCCGACGACGCCATGGCCTCCTCCGCCGTGGAGCCCACAGCTGGAGACAGACTCTCCTCCATCTGGGGGTGAGAGAGACAGAGAGACAGAGACAGAAAGAGACAGACAGACAAGAGGGTAAATGATTAGAGGAGCCTGTCATTGACTCATATTAAGGTCCTGTCTGACAAATGAAAAATCTACAATTAAAGTGTTTAAAAAAAAGGCACCTCCACATTGTGACTTTGTGCCTGCTGCTCAGCCTCAGCCTCTGTCCTCTGGCTGGACTCGCTCTGAAACGGCACCCAAGTATCACACCATTAGTTTAAACGCCCAAATGAATCTGCGCCTAAACATTGAAACCTTTCTTCAATACTGTGTTATACTGTGTTATTAGGGCTGGACAATGTGGACTTTTTTGTCACCTATACTGGTTTTGATCATTTAAATCCTTTTTAGCAATACCCCTCCTTACTGAATGAAAGGGCATTTTATCATGTGATATATCAAACTGTATGTACTTACTATCTGCTTTATTAAAGACCACTTTGGGTTGATTTTCTCAATTCAAAGTCTCAGGTTCTACCTGTGTGTAGATGACATCGTGCTGGATCTCAATTCAAAGTCTCAGGTTCTACCTGTGTGTAGATTACATAGTGCTGGATCTGCTCCTCGGTAACTGGGTTGTGCTCCAGTATGATGTGGAGCCTCATAGACATCATGCTGGTCAACCAGTTCACCAGACTGGGGTTGACTTCTGCAGACATCCTCCTCTGTAAACAGTGGGATACAGAGTGACGTTAAAACACAGCTAACAGGGGCGCCCCCTGGTGGCTCAAAACCAACCCGTGGCCCATTGCTGCATGTCATCTCTTCTCTCCCTCCCTATCTTTCCTGTCTTGTCTTCTGACTTGGTTTGTGGTTGTTTTGATTCATCAAAATGTTCAAAATACTTATACGGTACTGTACAGTCAACATAATGACATGATCTAGCAGCGCCCTCGTTTTTTAGTTGTTGAAAAGCTGAAATGTTGTTCATCTTTCTAGCAAATCTCGGTAAAAAAAATTCTGACTTGAAAGCAGTGTCCTGTCTTGTCTGAGGTGAAACGCCTCATATGTCACAGTCATGTTTCATGTCCTCTTCAACGATGTAGTTAAATTGATTGATTTAATAGCGACTTCACTCTACTCAAACTATATCAAAGTACACATTTAAAATGTCAAAAACTGTGTCCCAGTCCGAGTGTTTTTAAAGCTCAGTATAGAGTAGCTGCCTTAAATTACATAAATGGATCAAATTGACCATGCATGGTGGCATACAGTAAATCACAGTTGGACTTGTATGGAAGGAAGTGTGCATAAAGCTAAGGGCTCTAAATGTTGAACACTAACAATGCGGTGGTTGATGACAGCGGTCAGGGCTCTCTGCTCGCCTCCGAGGCAGTAGAGGTTGAGGGCCAGACACTCAAACAGGCCCTGGGTGCAGAGCAGCAGCAGGCGCGGCCCAAACGTGTGATCTACAGGAAGAGACAGGGGATCCAAGGTTCAGGGAAACAGTTGAACCAGAGTAAGACCTGTAACCAGGGTATGGGCAATAACTGGGTTACTCTAGCATCGCAAGTGTGGCCAGTAGGGGTGTGACAATATGAACCGTTTAGGTACAAAGCTTTAGGTTCAATACGCATTGCAAATTAACTAATGAACAGCGCAAGATTTTAAGGATACCATGAAAAACTAAAACTGAGATGAAAAAGACGAAAGGTGTTAAAAAACATTGTTGTAAATTGAAATAAAAAATTAAACTAGACTGTGAAAATAATAAAATACATAAGTAGAATAAATTAAAATATATAATAATTAAATATATATTATTATATATACTAGCAATCGATTCCTAGGCTCGCCTGCTGCGCGGGCTCGCGGCCTGGCCCACCCTGCAGCTTGCCCACTGCGCGTCACATACATACCACTGTGTCCGAAGTGAACTGTGAATTGTGTGAACCCGTTAGACCCCCTAGTGGCCAGTGACTTCCCCACAGTGTTTTTACCGTTGCAGCGCAGGATGTGCGAGGCCATTCGTGTGAACTGCTGTCTGAGGAAGGACATGTTGGTCTGGACGATTTCCACTCCCTCTCGCACCGTCACTGTGGCCTGGACACAACACAGCATTCACCATTAGTAACAGACATCAGATGGCTGGCAACGGTCTGAATGAGTGTGTGCATGATGAAGTTGGCCTTACAAAGCTCTCGGCTATGTACTCCTCCAGGCCGTTGATGAGGTCCTCAGCTGCTGTCTGCAGAGAGAACGTCTTGTTAAACTCTTCACTGTGAGACCAACTCGACCATGCATTCACATAGTGAGCAACACCATGAAGTCGTGAGCAATTAATTTCCTATAGAGCTGATGGAGCTGATGGACTGGGGAAACTTGGCTGATGTGTGGACAGTCAACAAGGTTGTCACATTGTCGATGTAGCATCATGAAAGGCAGCGAATAAATAACAGGATTCCCGCACCTTCTTAAACATCAAATTCAATGACTTTTCCAGACTTTCCAGGCCCAATTCGTTCAAACTCAAGGACCCAACACGGCCTAGTTTAGCTATGTACAGCTATGTTAGCGTCGGTGGGCTAGCGGGCCCTGGAGGTAGTGCTTACAGCTATGTTAGCATCAGTGGGTTCGCGGCCCTGGAGGTAGTGCTTACAGCTATGTTAGCATCAGTGGGCTCGCGGCCCTGGAGGTAGTGCTTACAGCTATGTTAGCATCAGTGGGCTCGCGGCCCTGGAGGTAGTGCTTACAGCTATGTTAGCATCAGTGGGCTAGCGGCCCTGGAGGTAGTGCTTACAGCTATGTTAGCATCAGTGGGCTCGCGGCCCTGGAGGTAGTGCTTACAGCTATGTTAGCGTCAGTGGGCTCGCGGCCCTGGAGGTAGTGCTTACAGCTATGTTAGCATCAGTGGGCTCGCGGCCCTGGAGGTAGTGCTTACAGCTATGTTAGCGTCAGTGGGCTAGCGGGCCCTGGAGGTAGTGCTTACAGCTATGTTAGCATCAGTGGGCTCGTGGCCCTGGAGGTAGTGCTTACAGCTATGTTAGCATCAGTGGGCTCGCGGCCCTGGAGGTAGTGCTTACAGCTATGTTAGCGTCAGTGGGCTCGCGGCCCTGGAGGTAGTGCTTACAGCTATGTTAGCATCAGTGGGCTCGCGGCCCTGGAGGTAGTGCTTACAGCTATGTTAGCATCAGTGGGCTCGCGGCCCTGGAAGTAGTGCTTACAGCTATGTTAGCGTCAGTGGGCTCGCGGCCCTGGAGGTAGTGCTTACAGCTATGTTAGCGTCAGTGGGCTCGCGGCCCTGGAGGTAGTGCTTACAGCTATGTTAGCATCAGTGGGCTAGCGGGCCCTGGAGGTAGTGCTTACAGCTATGTTAGCGTCAGTGGGCTAGCGGGCCCTGGAGGTAGTGCTTACAGCTATGTTAGCGTCAGTGGGCTAGCGGGCCCTGGAGGTAGTGCTTACAGCTATGTTAGCATCAGTGGGCTCGTGGCCCTGGAGGTAGTGCTTACAGCTATGTTAGCATCAGTGGGCTCGCGGCCCTGGAGGTAGTGCTTACAGCTATGTTAGCATCAGTGGGCTCGCGGCCCTGGAGGTAGTGCTCGGTGAAGAAGGCGCTGAGCTGGGGCTGGATGCGGCTCAGCGGCTGGGCATTCCCGTGGAGTAACAGCACCATGTCCACCATGGAGAAGCTCTGACACACCAGGGACAGCAGGTCACCAAAGAAGCCTGCCAGAGACCCACAGCACAGTCAGGGGTTGAGAAATATGGATTTGAGCAGGTCAATTAACTACTGTAGGGCTGGGTTAAAAAACAATCTATATATCGATATTGAATAGATATTCATTTGAAGGGACTAATATCGATTCATAAATCCCAATATCGATATTTTAATGTAATTGCTTTTCCCGTGGATGCTTGAAGCTTGAATCCTGTTAGTGGTTTGGTTTTTATTCGTGCAACGAGATCTCATAAACATCTGTAAACATTCATGTTTTTAATAACGCAGCAGGGCAGAAGGTTCCTTGTACAACAGCATTAGTTCTTTGATCATCTCTTTCATATCCAAGCAAAAATAGTTATAACTGAAATATTGATATTGAATCAGAGAATCAGTGGCAATACCCTGCCCTAAAATGAACAGACATTTTTGTCTGTTAATTAACAGACATTTTTGTCTGTTAATTTTCCCTTTCATAAAAATCTGATATCAGCCAGTCACTGTAGTCCACCTCTGATACAGTGGAAGTCTGAAGTTTACATACACTTAGGTCATTAAAACCACTGCACAGATTTCATGTTCCCAAACAAGTTTGACAAGGACATTTACTTTGTGCATGGCAAGTAATTTTCCCAACAATTGTTTACAGACAGATTATTTCACTTATAATTCACTATATCACACTGACTTCCATTGGTCAGATGTTTACATACACCAGACTGTGGCTTTGAACAGAAAATGATGTCGCAGCTTTAGAAGCTTCTGATTAATTGACAACATTTGAATGATGTAACCTGCCAAACATGTGTGACTCACCCACCGCGTCCCCGGAGCCTGGCGTGAACAGGTTGCTGGTCTGGGACAGCCTCTGGATGAACTGGGCGATGCTCTCTCCGGTGCCCTGCTGGGCCCCCAGAGAGCCCATCATGGTGGACAGCACGCCCTGGACGATGCCGGTGAACAGCTCCGGGCTCAGAGAGTCTCCGGCCTGAGGAGGGGGAGGGGCCTGAGGGCCAGTGGTCTGAGGGGGGGTCGGAGTGCCCGGAGCGGCAGGGGGCTGCTGGCCGGGGTCGCCATCAACAAACACATTTTATGAGTCAATTCAAACAAATTCAACAATGTTGTATCATTGTGTGGTCTGTGTTCGCTTGCTTGCTAAACAACAGGGGCCGGTTGCACCAACTGGTCTTAACTACGCCTGGTCGTAACTCCTACGTCGGTCTTAAGCCCATGGCACACCAAACGAACATTCTCAAACAAACACGAACAAGGACAAATGTTCGTTTGGTGTGCCATAGCTGTCTGTCCTTGTCTGTTCGTGTTTGGCGATGTTCGGCGATGTTCTGTCATGTTTGCCAGGATTCGACTTGTTCAATCCGGCGTTGTTCGCTGTTCGCTGTTGTCTGGTAACTTCCCATGTTTTCAGTCGCGTATCCATGGAAACGGGGCTCACGCATGCGCGCCTAATGCATGCGGTTGTCTGGTCAGTTTGGTCAGAGGCAGAGCCTCCTCTAAACTAACGTTACACGCGACGCAGCAAACATACGTTTCTCTGCCAACCATGTGCCATCACACTGGGCATCAACAACACTAGCGGGAGACTTCTCCCATGCACTCCCGCAAATAAGTAATGTTATGCGCAGCAAGGTTACATAATGAGGGAGAGAGAGAACATCCATGACGGCTAACAGCAATGCGCGTCCATGTGAATTGCTGGGGAATGCCCCCCGATTGGCCCAAAAATGTGCCTCGCGACCTGCTTGGAGCATCACTGTGCCATATGGCCACTACTGTATGTGCGTCACTACACCCTCCCTCCTCCCACCCTCCCTCCTCCCATCCTCCCTCCTCCTGTGGAAGCTCCGGGGGAAAATGGCGGCGATTGAGTGCCAGGCAGTCTGAATGAAATTGAATGTTAACGTTCCCAATTCTATGTATTAAATTCTAAAAAACGACCCTCAACATTTGGGAAGGCTAAGCCACACAACTAGTTTGTTATAATCGAACGTCATGCTTCGAAGGCGACTTTATGACGATGAGGACCGTGAGGACTCAATCACAGCAGGTCTCCGCTGATAGACTACCACGGAGATCTCTTACAGGCACAGGCACTTTACGCCTCCTCCTGAGAGGAGAGTTACGCCTGGGCTTAGTGAAAATAAGGTTTAAGCCCTCTTGGTGCAACCGGCGTAGCTGTTAGGTCGTAAAGTTATGACCGACTTAGCTTATACCCAGTCTTAAGCCCTGTTGGTGCAACTGGCCCCTGACTTGTACTCGTTCTGCATGTTCCAGTGTTTGTCCTGCAGAGGCATTTTTGGCGGAATGAAAAGTGCCAAATTGAAGGAAAAAAACTATAAACTAAAAAGCAAACACTGCTTCCCATTATTTGACTTTGGTGCAATGCATGCATCCAACCAGCAGAGGGCATAATAAAGCAACTCTTTTTATAAGGATTTTACAAAACGTCTATGGGGAAAATGAATGGGGAATGAAATCCCTTAGGCCCCATGCATGCCGAACCCAGAAGAGGGCGTGGCTTTGACACTCTGGACCCATACTTTGATTCTGTCAAATGTTCATGTTCATTTCAGGCAAAACTGCTCCTTCATTCTAAATCCTGACATTTACAAAGAACAACTCTGCACCTACAGGTTGGAATTGAAGAGACAATATTTGTTCTCAGACCTCATCAACAACACTGTCGATAGGCTGATGATCCCCCAAGTGAAAGTAGCCCCTGAACAACTCTTCACTCAATCATGTCAATGACTTTTCCTCCTTTTTTACTCAAAAGATTCAGCAGATGAGACAGGAAGTGAGACAGGAAGTCAGCACATCCATTTCAAGTCACATCTCTGAGCCACCTTTGTATTTACAAACCCATTACAGACACTCACCGGTGTGAAGTGTGACATGCCCTGGAAGAAGCCTGGCATCCCAGGCACTGTCACAGTGATGGACGGTGCGGCTCCAGAGCCTGGGGCACCTGGCCCCGCCGCTCCCCCCAGCAGAGAGCCCAGGAGCTGGGCTAGGTTTCCCTCAGGAGCCCCCTCCGCCGGCTGGCCCACGGAGGTGGTGTTGGTGGTGGGGGTGGAGGTCTGTCCGGAGGTGTTGGCGGAGGGAGGGGGAGGAGGGGTGGTGGAAAAGGAGGAAGAGTCAGACGAAGAGGAGGTGGAGAAGGAGAAGGAGTGGGAATGCGTGGAAGAGGAGGTGGATGTGGGATCACCTGGGGAGATTGGACAACCAGGACAAAGTCAGCCGTGTCATGTTTGATTTAGGCCTGGTGGATGTGGAGTGGACCAAAAATAATATCTTGCTATTTCTAACAGGCAGTTAGAAACAGTGATGCACGATATACAGTATATGTATGTATAAGTATATCTCGGTATTTTCTACGAAGTCGGCCAAATGTTCTGTTGTAACTAGTCAAAGTCACATGTAGTGCTGGACGATATGGACAAAATCAAAATCACAATATTTTTGATCAAATACCTCAATATCGATGATGCTTTCACAAAATATTTACACGAGGGGTGCTCGATTATGGCAAAAATCATAATAATCATAATTTTTGAATGATTTGATGAGATCACGATTATTTCACGCGATTACTCACTTGACTTTTGCATTATAGAACTTGAAAAAACAATTGAACTGAAAAACAAAGAAATAAATCAAAAGAAAAGTAGAAATGTAGATAAACAGGCTAACTAGAATAAATAATGTAAAAAAATAATTGTTTTATCTCGAGTATCTTGTTTTCATAATTGTGGTAAGCCAAAATTGTAATTGAGTTCAAATTCAATTAATTGCACAGCCCTAATTTACACAACGAGATTTTGGATATAATGACTAAGTGGGTAAAGGCAAATAATAGAACAGCCAGAACAGTTAGAAAATGACATCACTTTATATAAGCCTTTAAAACCAGGAAAAGACGACACTTAAGCCATATCATCAAAAATCTGAGAAGATATCTGTGGTCTCATATCACAATATCAATATAATATCGATATGTTGCCAGGCCATAGTTTGATTGAAACTAATGTGACATTTGAGAAACAAATGTGAAGGACGCATGAAGTTGGGCTGAAGTTGGGCCGCTCACCTGGCTGTGCTGCACCCGGCATCAGCAGTTGTCCCACCAGACCACTGATCATCTGGGTGAGAGGGGAAGGAGCCAGCGGTGTGCCCTGCTCAAGGTGGGAGAGAGCATGCACATCAGAAGGTTATGGCATTACCTACATGAACAACAACATTATGAAAAGGACAAACTCATCCGAGTAGCCCGCGCATCACTACTAGCCTCTCTCTAGATTTCCTCTTGCCTTACCTGTCCCGGCTGCAGCCCTGCTGTAGGGGGCGCTGTGGCCCTCAGGTTAATGGTGGTTCCCCTGGTTCCTACGGGCTGAGGGATGCGGGGGGAGAAGGCGGGCCTGGTGATGAGCACCCTGGCGTGGGCGGGGTGAGGCGCCTGTGGGGGCTCGGGTGTGGAGGCGGGGCTGGGGGAGGCTCCCAGCAGGCCTCTGGCTGTGGCTTGGTGGGAGATCTCGTGGAGGATGGCCTGCATGATGGGCTGCATGAACTCAGGAGGAACTCCGTGCGAGTGGCCAGGTGGAGCTCCTGGACATGGAGGAAATGCATTCTTACACAGAGAGATCTTGGAAAAAGGACGGCAGTAGAATGTTAGAGAAGCAGGCCCGTGACCAGAATGATGATGTTATATATTATGGGGTACATCACAGATGAGACGCTTGACCATCACCATTTCACAAGCTCTCCATCCAAATCATATTATTTACGATTTGAAATGACATTTTTTAAATTGACGTTTACCTTGTAGTAAGCCAATACCATCACTAGAAAGATTTGTGGCTAAGGGATTAACATAATTCTGCCCAGTTATACTTTGTTGTCATAGGAATTTTATTGATTACATTATATCCTCGTTGTTTTGAATCATGATGAAGCCCATATTGCAGATTGAATCATATCAAGAGATAAACCTATCATCTCATAGCTAGGGGTTAAAGGAGATGACATCACTGGTCCACAGCTTAACTCAAATCAACTCTCAGTAACTGTCAAACTAAATGTCTACAAAACTGTTTACAGTTTTGGGATATGTGTGAAATCATATGCAAAACAAATCAGCATTGTGAGGTTCTCCTTCAAGGTGATGATGACTGTTGCTGAATGTGTTGAGGGATGTTTGATCACAGAGATTAACAGACTCACCAGGCTGTCCTGCACCTGCAGCGTGTGTCTGTCCTGCAGCTTGAGACCCAACGGCTGCTTCATCTGTTCACCACAGAGACACACGTTCATCACACAGGAAACTGACTGACTGACCACAGAGACACATGTTCATCACACAGGAAACTGACTGACTGACCACAGACACACACGTTCATCACACAGGAAACTGACTGACTGACCACAGAGACACACGTTCATCACACAGGAAACTGACTGACTGACCACAGACACACACGTTCATCACACAGGAAACTGACTGACTGACCACAGAGACACACGTTCATCACACAGGAAACTGACTGACTGACCACAGACACACATGTTCAACACACAGGAAACTGACTGACTGACCACAGAGACACACGTTCAACACACAGGAAACTGACTGACTGACCACAGAGACACACGTTCATCACACAGGAAACTGACTGACTGACCACAGAGACACACGTTCATCACACAGCGTGAGCAGCAAATTTAGCTGTGTGACACGAAATTCGCCAAGTTCGCTCGAGTTGACATTTTTTAACTTGGGCAAATAATTCGCTCAGTCAAACTCGAGCGAGTAACACGATTTTGGCTCTGGGTGTGAAGGCAACATTAGGCGAACTCTCTTGACAAACTATGGGACGCCCTCTCCACTCTACCGCAAGAATTGGACACAGTCATCACCATGACAACTGATAGACTCCATGCTCTCACACGACGGTTTTGGCGTTTCAAATTTTACGAGGCAACGATAACAGGCTGACTGTCCTGAACAGACCATGAGAATGAAATCAACGTAAAGTGGACTTTTTTGTTTGCATGCAAAAGGCATTCATGGGTTTAATACCTTATTATCTCAATGAAATGTAGTAGGTTTACTGAAACGAATGTATAGATATGACACAAAAACGCAATGTATTATTTTGGCAGGTAAACAATATGTATGCTATTGGATGTGCAGAGTCAGATTTTGTGCAATTTGAATATATGAATAAACTTGATAAACAAGCGGACATGGCTCTGTGCAGCAGCAGGGGGAAACTCGTCATGTAAAGTCACGTGCTTCAGAGCGAGTGGAGGTCAGGGAAACACACCTCCGTCCAGGTTCATCTGCATCATGACCACGGGCTCCATGGTTTGGTGGGTGATCCTGATCACTCGTGGTCCTCCCTGTCCCGGCTGCTGATTGGTTCCGTTAGGCTGAAGAGGCGGTGCCTGGCCCTGACCCTGCTGACCTGATTGGCCGGGGGGCTGGGAGGGCAGGGCTTGCCCTTCGGCTGCTGGTCTCCCATTAGATGTCATAGTCACTGTAGTCCCTAGGTTTATCTGTAGGGGGGAAAACTCAGATTTGCTTACAGGTCCAATACCATGACAATTACAAATCTCTTGGATTTATTTCACAAAGGGCATGTAAATATAAAGTTATGAGTAACAAGAACTGTGTGTTGTGGAAATTTGTCTAATGCCCTTTAAGAAATTCTGCACATCTACATCTACTTTCCAGAGCAAAGTAACTTTACGTGTGTGTTGAATTTAAGTAGCTGCCCAGAAAACAGACAGGATTACGACCGAATAACATTAGATTCATGTGTTGAACGTAACATTACGTGAATTATACTGTGCGAAACAGAGATAGTCTGGCCATGTAGCTTAATGGAGCGACTTACAGTTGAACACTTGTGACTTGTAACATTGACTTGTGTTGACTACAGCTTAAAAACACTGAAATGAGTGGAACCATTACTTTTGATGGATCAGGCACTGACAGACTCAGAGGTAAGTAACACGCTAGATACATCGGCATGCTAAACGAAGCCAGCCTGAAAGAACTGGTGGAGCACAGAGACGGAGCGTCTGAAGCAGCTCTAACAAATGAAAGCAACCATCAGAACACAGAAAAACCACCTACTGGAATGGGCATGTGTGGCAGCAGGACGGGGGGGTTTAGGTGGGCCATGGGGCGGAGCAGGTGGAGGTGGCGCGGTGGAGGCGTGGTCAGGTTACAGCGAAGCTCGCCCAGGACCACCAAGCTGTTGCCAAGGAGACGCAGGGCATCGCCCACCTGGTTGAGCACGCGCTGGTCCTCCTCTCTCTCCTGGGTCTGCAAGCGACAACACACGCTGTGGATTCTCACACAACTCCTGGCAATCCAGAGAGTCAGACTGAGTTCATAATAAGCGGCTCGACGCTACGCCTGCACAATAATGCAAAAAATAAATAAAAATAAATAAATCATATTACGATTATACCGAGAGATATTGTGATACGATTTTAGTGGGAATATCAATTGTTTGTATTTCATTTTCACTGAAGAAAAAAACATATATCAATGTGATGTGATTTTTACTGGGTGGGGTCTGTACCAAACAAGCATGTTTCCCTTGCGTCCCGGGACCTTCTTGCTGTGAGGCAACAGTGCTAACAACCACTGATCCACAGTGCTCGCTGGCAGCAGCTGACGGAGCAACCCGGAAAAGAGGATCTCTTTTCTCGTTCAGAAATCGCAAAAAAAACACATCATAGGCATGTCTTACGGAGTTGGTGAGATAGAATGTGAAAGATAACGTTTATGTAGCAATTATAAATAGGAAATTATTTTCTTAATTTGTCCAGTACCGATAAGGGAACTTATTGATCCTCCGGTATTTACAAATTCGGCCCCGGGACCCGTTTGATACCGGGGTTCAATACCCACCCACCCCTACTTGATACTGATGAAGTGCAGTTCTCTGCCTCACACACACACAGTGCCACTTCTACCTAGAGCTGTGCATCTTCACTGATCTCACGATTCCATTATACAAGTCTACGATTCGATTCGATTATACGATGCATCTTAAATCGATGCATCACTTTTTCCGCAATACATGATTTATTTTTTCTCACTTTCTTTTTTCTCACTGTGTGGCTACTTTTAAAATAAAAGTGCATTTGGAATTGCATTGTATTATGATCCATAATTAAAATAAACAACTGCATGTACTTACATTCTATTTTATTTGATTATAAAAAAAAAAAAAAAAAAAAAAAAAAAAACGTTTTTTGATATTTGTTAATCGATTCAGAATCGTCCTATTAAGCATCGTGATGCATCTCTGAATCGATTATTTTCGGCAGCTCTACTTCTACCCATCCTTACGTTGTTGTTGTAGTCTGCTGAGGTGGCTGCGCCCAGAATGGAATGGGTCCTCTCAATGAAGGGACGCATCCTCTCCTCCACCCTCCTCACCTCAGAGAGAACCTCCACCAACTCTGCAGGGCTCGGGTGACTGACCACACACACACACACACACACACACACACACACACACACACACACACACAGAATGGGATGAGCTCACCTCTAGAAACTGCAGTGTGGCAGACTGAATGTTAGGAAATCAAGTAAAACACAGGTAATAACCAGGATTAAGATTTACTTACGGTTACTGAATTTTTGTTCACTTGCTATTTTGTTCAATTTAAGCACGGCAATTCAAAATGTATGCAATTAATAATTAATCATAATAAATAAATACATTAATATTCTTATTAATAATACATTATTAATACTAATTCATAATTGAGCTGCTGACACATCTTTCCGTAGTTGTTGGCCTTTAAAAGGAGAATTCTGTTTTTTTTTACAACCTGGACCTTATTTCCAGCTTTAAATATGATTTTTAAGTCACCCTGAGAAGTTTGGTTTGATTAGCATCATCAGCACAAACCATCATCAGTTTTGATTGCGAGCTAAAAACGAGGAATACAGGTTATGTGTTAGAAAGATTAACGAGGGAAGTAGAAGATGAAAGGGAAGTCATTGTGCTGTGACTTACTTTGCAGCAGAGTGGGGTGGTCCCTCCGTTTGGGTGGAGGAGGTGGAGGAGTTTGGAGCAGTGGGGGGGCTGGTGTCCATGGGCTGTGATGCTGCACCTCCCACAGCCGAGGAAGAGGAAGAGGAGGAGGAGGAGGAGGAAGAGGAGGGCACAGGGGGAGAGGACGACTCTGGCTCCACCTGAGAGCTGCCGTCACTGGACGGACCCTACAACCCACGACCACAGCACTTTACACACGAATAAACATACATTGTTGGGTAAGTGATATGAAGTTTAAAGCAGCTATGAGGAACTTTCATTTTGGGTTATTTTAGCGGCTCCTGTGGACAAAAGCGGTAGTGTTCTCACGGAACGAAGAACTGCATTTCCTGAACACCGAGTCTCCTGTCTTCACCGGGCTGTCGGAGCGGCTTCTCCGAGTCAGCGAGTTGTATTTACTGCAGAAGGTTAACGCTATTGGTTCATTTGTCTTTCGTCTACAGCCGCATCATTTGTCTTTCGTCACATCTTGACACACGTGACGTGTCAAGATGGCGGATGGAGCACAGGAGAGGTGCAGACGCCACGCTGAGAGCAAAGCATGACAAAGCCAAGAGAAACAAAAGGGTGGAACTTGAGAAGTGACACAGAGGAAGACAAAGACGAAAAAGCAAAAATGCCCGCAAAAACTAAATCCGGAGTCGAAGGAGAGCTGGAGGAGATCAAAAAATCTCTTCACAACCTGTCGGAGGAGCTTAGCGTGGTTGCTAAACAGCAAGCTACGCTGCTTACCCTCATGGAGGAAGTTAAGCAACTAAAGACGCTGGTGAAGGAAAAAGATGCGAGAATTGATGGTCTGGAGCGAAGAATGGAAGAACTGGAGCAATATACAAGAATGGAGGACGTGATTGTAACAGGCCTGGAAACGAGGCATCGCTCATATGCCTCAATGGCTGGAGAAAAGGGATCCGCCGGGGAATCCCGGCCCGAAGAGCTGGAAACGTTGGAACGGCAAGTAATAAAGTTCTTTGAATCAAAAAATATAACGATACAGAGTACCAATGTTGCGGCTTGCCATACGCTCCCAAGGAGGGACAGAAACACAAAACCTGCCATAATCATTCGTTTTGTAAATCGGAAGGACAAGACTGAGCTGATGAAGCAGGGCAAGAAGCTGAAGCACACAGGAGTGTACATGAACGAGCACCTCACCAAGAAGAATTCAGACATCGCCTGGCATGCACGTCTGCTAAGGAAAGAAAACAAGATTCAAGGAACGTGGACGCGCAACTGTAAAGTGATGATAAGGCTAAATGGATCGCCGGAGGAGGCCAAAATCATCACGATACGAGAGCTCAAGGACTTGGACCCATACAGATGAGTTATGCCAGTGTTGATGTAGCCTACGGACAATTATTTTTCTTTCCCCTTTTGGACAAATTGCTTTTTTTGTCTGTTTTTTCTTTTTCTTTTTTCTTCTTTTTCCTATTATCAAGATCGGATTATTGGACGATGGATACATGTTTGGTATGGATTGTCCAGACGAGCGGACTGGTCTTATCTTGGACACGGATCAGCGCACCAGCAGAGAACCTGCAGGCGGTCTGGTCTACCGGGTTACCGTCCGTGGTGATGCCTGCAGAGCTGGCTGGAAATGAGGAATCTGACGGGTAAATAAAACATTGACTATAATGACTGAAAATGATGCCAACCTATTGTTTCCGTTTGGAAACGAGTCAGACGACGATGAAGAGGATTTTGCTGATGCGGCTGTAGGCAGCACGCACGAGAACTCTATAAATGGGTATGATGACGAGCACCAGAACGAGTATAAAATGTATGATATAGCAAATGACATTGACCCTGAAAGCCATTTCTACAGTAATATAAATATAAAATGTGAGTACTATACAGAGGAGGGTTTCAATAATCATATAAAAATGGATGGTGCCTTATCATTAATTCATTTTAACACAAGAAGTCTATACACAAAACTAAAGGACATGAAGGATTATTTGAGTAAGTTTAAAAAATTTAATGTAATTGCAATATCTGAAACTTGGTTGGACGAGGAAAAAGTTAATGATATGCAACTAGATGGATATGAGTTGTTCACTACCAATCGAGAAGGTAAAGGAGGTGGTGTGGCCTTATATATTGACACTGCTTTTAGATGCAGTAAGGTGAAATCTATGTCAAAAACTATAGAAAACATTTTGGAATGCGTAACGATTGAAATAAAACTTGAAAAAATATCAAACATAATTATTAGTTGTGTATATAGAACACCAGGAACTTCTGTGAACACTTTTAATGAACAGTTAGCAAGCATATGGGATAAAGTGAGTGATAATAAAGTCAAGATATTGTGTGGCGATACCAATGTAAATCTTTTGAATTTACATGGGGACAGAAACACAACAGACTTCATTAACACAATGTACAGCCATAATCTATTTCCAGTCATAACAAAACCTAGTAGAATCACAACAGATACTGCCACGCTGATTGATCATATATTTACAAATAAGATTGAATTAAATATCGAAGCAGGACTACTTTTACATGACATAAGTGACCATCTTCCTGTATTTGCAGTTTTCCAGAATGTCTTTAAAACAAAGACGGAAAAAAAGATAAATACATGCAATTTCACTAGACATAGAACACCTGAAGCCATTGCTGCCCTTGAGCTGGACTTGAGTACTAAAAACTGGAATGAGGTATATGTAATTAGCGATCCCAACCAAGCATATGAAGTGTTTTTGACCACATTAAGGATGGCCTATGATAAACACTGCCCACTAAGAAAACACACCAGACAGCACCTCCTAGTGGACAAACCTTGGATCACAAAGGGGATAGAAATTGCATGCAAAAAGAAGAATGTCCTATATAGAAGATTCTTAAAATTAAGAACCAAGGAAGCTGAAAATAAATATAAGATATATAAAAATAAATTAACAAGTATTATGAGATCAAACAAAAAAGATTACTATCATAAATTATTGGAGCAAAATAAAAGTAACACCCAGGGTATGTGGAAAGTGTTAAATAACATAATAAAAAATGGTGCTGGAAAAGTAGAGATACCAAACTATTTTGTTAAAGATAATAATAAAATTATAAATAAAACTATAGATATAGCAAATGAATTCAATAACTTTTTTGTCAATGTTGGTAACAACCTAGCAAATGAGATTGTGGAGCAGAGTGATGGGGCTGGAACGTGGAAAATTGGAGACACCATGCAAAACAATCTACACTCCATTTTTGTTAGTAGGGTTGAGGAACAGGAAATTATTGATATCGTGAAAAAATGCAAAAACAAAAAGTCCACTGACTGGATGGGTTTTGACATGAAATTAGTAAAAGATATTATACAATATATTGTAAAACCACTGACTTATGTATGTAATCAATCCTTCCAAACAGGTATATTCCCAAACAGCATGAAAACAGCTAAAGTAATTCCAATTTATAAAAATGGAGATCGACACTTATTCACAAATTACAGACCCATTTCTCTACTTCCACAGTTCTCAAAAATTCTAGAGAAATTATTTGTCCACCGACTGGACGATTTCATTGGAAAAAACAATCTATTGTGTAACCAACAGTATGGCTTCAGAGCAAATCGGTCCACCTCCATGGCAGTGATGAAACTGACAGAACAGATCTCCACTGCCATTGATAATAAGCAATATACAGCTGGTGTGTTCATAGACCTTAAAAAGGCTTTCGACACGATTCATCATGAAACATTACTGACAAAACTGGAATATTATGGTATTAGAGGGGTAGCACATTCCTGGTTAAAAAGTTATCTTGAAGATAGATATCAACATGTACAAATTAACAATGATAAATCGGATATGCAGAAAGTAAAATGTGGAGTTCCTCAAGGATCAGTTTTGGGTCCCAAACTTTTTATTTTATACATTAATGACATCTGTAATGTGTCAAACCTTTTGAACTATGTTTTGTTCGCGGATGACACAAACTTATTCTGCCATGGGGAAAATCTGGAAGAGCTTCTGAAGACAATGGAAAGAGAATTGAACAAACTTAAGGCTTGGTTTGATGTAAACAAATTATCTTTGAATATAAGTAAAACAAAACTCATGATATTTGGAAACAAAAAAATAGAGAATGAAGTCACACTGAGGATAAACAACATCAAAATTGAAAGAGTATATGAATATAAATTTCTGGGAGTGTTAATTGACCATAAATTAAGTTGGAAATCTCACATAAATCTTGTCAAAAGAAAAATGTCTAAAACCATTGCTATACTTTACAGATCAAAAGACATCTTGAACCAAAACTCATTATACCTACTATATTGTTCCCTTATAGTCCCATATATGGCATACTGTGTGGAGATATGGGGAAACACTTACAAAACCAACATTGAGCCAATTTTTATCTTGCAAAAAAGAGTTATACGAATAATCAAAAGAGCAGAGTACCGTGAGCCTACCAATGCCTTATTTATAAACTTAAACACACTAAAATTCTGGGATATAGTTAAGCTTCAAACCTTGTTAATAATGTTCAAGGCTAAACATAATTTACTTCCAGAATGTCTTCAGACGCTGTTTGAGATTAAAAATACCCAGTATGATCTTAGAAGCACTGGCAATTTTGAAACAACACGGGCAAGATTAAACACTAAACAACACTGTGTGTCTGTGAAAGGGGTAGGCTTGTGGAATTCCTGTGAGGGGGACTTGACGATGTGTGGTTCGATCAGTGCATTCAAAAGATTGTTTAAAAACAAGACGATAAGTAGGTATAGAGAGCTAGACTAATCATGTATTATTGTCATTATTTGTGGATCAGACTAATCATGTATTATTGTCATTATTTGTGGATTATGAAGCAGACTAATCATGTATTATTGTCATTATTTGTGGATTATGAAGCAGACTAATCATGTATTATAGTCATAATTATGGATCATGAAGCAGATTAATCATGTATTATTGTTATTATTTGTGGATTATGAAGCAGACTAATCATGTATTATTGTTATTATTTGTGGATTATGAAGCAGACTAATCATGTATTATTGTCATTATTTGTGGATTATGAAGCAGACTAATCATGTATTATTGTCATTATTTGTGGATTATGAAGCAGACTAATCATGTATTATTGTCATTATTTGTGGATTATGAAGCAGACTAATCATGTATTATTGTCATTATTTGTGGATTATGAAGCAGACTAATCATGTATTATTGTCATTATTTGTGGATTATGAAGCAGACTAATCATGTATTATTGTCATTATTTGTGGATTATGAAGCAGACTAATCATGTATTATTGTTATTATTTGTGGATTATGAAGCAGACTAATCATGTATTATTGTCATTATTTGTGGATTATGAAGCAGACTAATCATGTATTATTGTCATTATTTGTGGATTATGAAGCAGACTAATCATGTATTATTGTTATTATTTGTGGATTATGAAGCAGACTAATCATGTATTATTGTCATTATTTGTGGATTATGAAGCAGACTAATCATGTATTATTGTCATTATTTGTGGATTATGAAGCAGACTAATCATGTATTATAGTCATAATTATGGATCATGAAGCAGATTAATCATGTATTATTGTTATTATTTATGGATCATGAAGCAGGAAAAAAATATGGAAAAAAAATAAAATAAAATAAAATAAATAAATACATAAATAAATAAACAAAGACAATTAAAAAGAAAAAAAAAAAAAAAAAAGTAAAAAATAAATAAATAAATAAATAAATCATGTACAACTATTAAATATGCATTATAAAGTATGAGCAGGAAGCATGTTCTTTTTTGTTTTTCTCCTTTTTTGTTTTCTTTTCTTATAAAGATTCACACTTGTTTTTCTTTCTTTGTCATGTGCTGTATGTGAATAGGGTGGGCAAAATAAGCTTTTAGCTTCAGCCCATACCTTTTTTTGGTCAAGATCCATGTAAAATGTGTTATGTCTATTGTTTTGATTATATGAAAAAGAGGTATTGTACATGGTGTTTGGATGACCAAAAATAAAAAATCTGCAATCAATTTACCGGCCGGAACAAAAATGACAACCAGTTTCACACAGAGTCACATGACATCACACAGACATGAACACAGGAAGTCCCGCTGTACACTGGTCGTGCACAGGCATTTAGAAAACCAATCTAGAAATCACTGATCTCCTTGCATTTGTAGGTACTGTAAGAATTGAGGCATTAGTATGACATTTTGAATGTTTCATAACCAGTTAAAAGTTCCTCGTAGCTGCTTTAAGAAATACACTGAGTTCTGGCCAGATACACCAAAATCATCTGTGTCCCCAGTAGATCATCTCCTCTGCTGCACCATGCTAACACTTTAGCTGACTTTATGCTAAAAAGTTTTTAGCATACACTGTTTGAGTAAAAGTAGCCTCCATGCTAACACTTTAGCATACATGATGTTGAGTGAAAGTAGGCTCCATGCTAACACTTAGCATAGACTATGTTGAGTGAAAGTAGCCACAATGCTAACACTTACCATAGAGTATGTTGAGTGAAAGTAGCCTCAATGCTAACACTTACCATAGACTATGTTGAGTGTCACGCCAACAATCTACCAAGGACAGATATTTCAGATGTCTATGTTCTCATTACTTCACAACGAAAGCTGACCGTCACCAGCAGGCCTATCTCCCAAAACCTTCAATGAAGCAGAAAACGTACCTCCAGCCTCTGGATCAAAGACCGCATATCTCTCAGCAAGTTCTCAGCCAACTGCAGCCTCATCCTCGGCTCGCTCTGCAGGGATTGGTCCAAGTTTATTTGCACATCCACCAAGCCATTGCTCTACAATGAGAAACAGCTTCCATTAAGTTACTGGATGACAGAGCCAAGTGCCAAGGTGGCAACCATATGAGCCAAGTTGGCAACCATATGAGCCAAGGTGGCAACCATATGAGCCAAGGTGGCAACCATATGAGCCAAGGTGGCAACCATATGAGCCAAGGTGGCAACCATATGAGCCAAGGTGGCAACCATATGAGCCAAGGTGGCAACCATATGAGCCAAGTTCAGAATGGTTCACTCCCTCACTATTCCCCACGTAGCGTTTATCATATAGTCAGTTAACTATATGTAGTGAACCATATGTAGTGTTGATCATATAGTGAACTATATGTGGTGTTTATCATATAGTGAACTATATGTAGTGTTTATCATATAGTGAACTATATGTAGTGTTGATCATATAGTGAACTATATGTAGTGTTGATCATATAGTGAACTATATGTAGTGTTGATCATATAGTGAACTATATGTAGTGTTTATAGTGAACTATATGTAGTGTTTATCATATAGTGAACTATATGTAGTGTTTATCATATAGTGAACTATATGTAGTGTTGATCATATAGTGAACTATATGATCAACACTACATATAGTTCACTATATGTAGTGTTGATCATATAGTGAACTACCGGTATATGTAGTGTTGATCATATAGTGAACTATATGTAGTGTTTATAGTGAACTATATGTAGTGTTTATCATATAGTGAACTATATGTAGTGTTTATCATATAGTGAACTATATGTAGTGTTTGTTGATCATATAGTCAGTGAACTATATGTAGTGTTGATCATATAGTGAACTATATGTAGTGTTTATCATATAGTGAACTATATGTAGTGTTTATCATAGTGAACTATATGTAGTGTTTATCATATAGTGAACTATATGTAGTGTTGATCATATAGTGAAGTATATGTAGTGTTGTGTAGTGTTGGTATATGGGCGGAAATGTAGGTTACATTCGCAGCGAATGAATGTGAATGATTCACTGTTCAGTAGCAACTGCAGTGCATTGTGGGTATATAGTGGACTACTGTAAATAGTAGGGGTGTCACGATACACTCAGTTCACGATACGATACGTATCACGATACTGGGTTCACGATAACGATACGATACGATACGATTTTAACAATATTTTTTTAAACTTGAATAATGACAATATATGACTGGAAAAGTAGTATTTTATTTGAAATGCACAAATACAAAACATGCTGTTGTGGGAAATTGTTATTACAATAACAACTAGAAAAAACATGAGATTGGAGATAAGGCTTATCTTGAAATAGAATGAGTTACACCGTCACTTAGATTTACTTTGAACTAAAAGGTTTCTCAGCAGTATAAATTCTCATGCATCTTCAGTTTTTCTTCAAACTCAAACAACAAGACTTTTCTTAATCTATTTTTTATGCATCTTCAGTTTTTCCTGTCAAGTAAACAGTTTTGCCAGAAACTCAATTGAATGGTTTCTCTCCTGTATAACTTCTCATGTGTCTCTTCAGAGAATTGTTCAACTGAACTACTTTCCACACATTGAACTTCAACAAACAAAGACGTTTCTTAGTCTATTTTTTGGAGAATTTTTTTTTTTTTTTTTGAATGCCTGGGTCAGAAGCTGCAGCGAGTACTTCTTGTGCTGCGCACTTCTAGCCCCTCCATTCACCCAGGCAGGGAAGAGTAAAATGACCGAGGCGAGGGTAAACGAATGTCACCGAGCAGTGACTAGTTTGTCTGACATGCCAGCTAAAGTAAAATGTCAAAGTTGCATGTTGTCATTCTAACCACTAGTTCTGTTTCATTCATTCCCACTATATATTTTCTATAGGGAGATGACAAAGATGCTCAACCCTAAATACAAACCCCCAAACAAAGCCAGTTTAACAGACACTGATCCCTGCTTGGTATGGGATTGAAAAGAGCAATCTGATCTCAGAGCTGAATAAGAATACATAATTATAATGATAATAATATAAAAGAAAATTAATGTTAATAAACCCGTTTGTACTCTTTTTTTTTTCCCTTGCCCAATGAGAATCGATAAGAGAATCGATAAGGAATCGGATCGATAAGCAGAATCGAAAATGGAATCGGAATCGCTAAAATCTTATCAATTCCCATCCCTACACACTATAGTCCAGTGTTTGTGTAACAGGGAGCGGTTATATCCTGACAGTAAGGAGCCTTACTTACCCCAGTGCTGCTGCTGACCCTGGTATTCCTTCCTGCTTCACTCACTCCTGCCATCATCTGCTGAACTGACATCTGAAACACACATCCCAATCATCACTAACTAGGTCTGGATTTTTATCCGCAAACACAGTCACTTTTGGTGCGCAAGCCTGCTGTTTTGGTCCCATCACTGATATACTGAAATACAATTAGATTATTTCAACATAAATAAATCATTAGCACATTCATTTTGACACATTCGTATAATTACCATAAACGAACAAGCAATACTACTATATTGTTTAAGACCACTTTAAACTGAACATGTTACAGGGTTGCCCATGACGGTGTCCATTCCGTCCGTTTAATTTTCATTCTCCATTGAGGACATTTGTGAACAATAGTGTGCACGTTTTCTGAAACATAGAAGTTGCAACTTTTTTTCACTGATGGACATGAATTTACACTAGGCCTGCACGATATGAGGAAAATCTGCGATGTGCGATAACATTGTTCAATATAGCGATGACGATACGACTTGCGATAAATAAACAAATATTAAAGTATGCATATTAGCTATACAGTTCCTATGTCTTTCTGCTTTAATAATGCTAACATAGACCCCAAACATAGCCTGTGCCCACTGAATAAATAAATGAAATACACACTGACTCTAGCTGAAACTACACACAGCGTGTTTGGGCTTTGGCAGAGGGGCGGAGTGCACTGTTGCAAGGGAAAGGTGTACGCTGGATTTACAACACAAGACAAAATGATCAGATGCTGAGTGGGAATGCATGACGCATGTAAATAAAACCACTTTTGTTATTCATTGCGTTTCAGGCAGTCTTTGCGACGTGTTCATTGCGCATGTTCATATTGCGATGACGATGAAAATACTTATTTTGAGGTAGAAAGCCAAGCCTTTGGCTCCCTATGCAGTCAAAGATGTGGAAGCAACAGGGTTTATGGGAAATGTAGTCTTAAATTTGAGAAACCATAGCAATGACAACACTACTGGTGTGAGATAGAGGCTACCAATAATCTTGACGATGTTCTCACTGATTTTCTGCAATCATACCAAGGTGTGGAAGTTAATCTAACACTGACTGGTATATTGATGGTTAAAGAACAATACACATAGCACATTGAATATATTCCCATTAAAATTTAGTTTTCAAGTGCAACACCTAGGGATGTCAACGGTTAACCGTTAATCGATTAACCGTCGCTAACGTCGTTGTTCGGTTATTGCTGTCGGTCTATCAGTTAATATTAAAAAAAAAAAAAAAAAAAAAAAATTTTTTTTTTTTTTTTTTTGGTCTATTTACTCAATGAGCTCATGCCCAAACAAGGCGTGTCTATTTAGATGCTGAAATGTTAATGCTTTTTGTGTTAGAAATTCTAACACAAAAAGAATTTGTGTTGAAATGTTGATGCTTTTTGTTAATGCTTGTTAATGCTTTTTGTGTTAGAAATTCTAACACAAAAAGCATTAACATTTCAGCATCTAAATAGACACGCCTTGTTTGGGCATGAGTTCATTGAGTAAATAGACACAAAAAAAAAAAAAAAACATTTTTTTTTTTTTTTATTAAAAAATTATGAATTAACCGATAGGTTAATCGATTATTAGCGTCGGTTAATCGAAAGTGAAATTAACCGAAAATTGACATCCCTAGCAACACCTGTATCTGCTGAGGATCCATAATGTTGACAGGGAGGTTGAAGGTGCCCAGCATCACATAGCTGTTTCCGTTGCGGTCGTGCGGCGCCCCCTGGGAGGCGGTGGAGGTGTGACTGGTGCTGGGTCCACCGTCTGGCCCCCCGCTGGACACTCCTCCACCCCCCGAGCCAGACATGCTGGTCTGGGGCGGGGCTCTCTCCACCAGGTGGATCACCTTGCCGTCCACATCTGAGGGAGAAGAGAAAGGGTGGATGAGGAGAGACAGAATGAGCATGAGGAGGGTCAAGGGCCCGGACACCAAACACACATCAGAGAAGGATACAAATTACTAAAATGTGACTAAAACTAATAAGCATTTAGTCTAAAGCCTAAGACTAAAACTAAATCTAAAATAGCTGCCAAAATTAACACTGATGGGAGAGTATACAGACGGCCAGACAATGATCGGTGGCCCAGTGTGTCTGGCACTCTGCCCTGTTACTCACTGTACTCTGTCAGTGTTCTGTCATCCTGCAGCACTCTGCCCTGTTACTCACTGTACTCTGTCAGTGTTCTGTCATCCTGCAGCACTCTGCCCTGTTACTCACTGTACTCTGTCAGTGTTCTGTCATCCTGCAGCACTCTGCCCTGTTACTCACTGTACTCTGTCAGTGTTCTGTCATCCTGCAGCACTCTGCCCTGTTACTCACTGTACTCTGTCAGTGTTCTGTCATCCTGCAGCACTCTGCCCTGTTACTCACTGTACTCTGTCAGTGTTCTGTCATCCTGCAGCACTCTGCCCTGTTACTCACTGTACTCTGTCAGTGTTCTGTCATCCTGCAGCACTCTGCCCTGTTACTCACTGTACTCTGTCAGTGTTCTGTCATCCTGCAGCACTCTGCCCTGTTACTCACTGTACTCTGTCAGTGTTCTGTCATCCTGCAGCACTCTGCCCTGTTACTCACTGTACTCTGTCAGTGTTCTGTCATCCTGCAGCACTCTGCCCTGTTACTCACTGTACTCTGTCAGTGTTCTGTCATCCTGCAGCACTCTGCCCTGTTACTCACTGTACTCTGTCAGTGTTCTGTCATCCTGCAGCACTCTGCCCTGTTACTCACTGTACTCTGTCAGTGTTCTGTCATCCTGCAGCACTCTGCCCTGTTACTCACTGTACTCTGTCAGTGTTCTGTCATCCTGCAGCACTCTGCCCTGTTACTCACTGTACTCTGTCAGTGTTCTGTCATCCTGCAGCACTCTGCCCTGTTACTCACTGTACTATGTCAGTGTTCTGTCATCCTGCAGCACTCTATCTGCCCTGTTACTCACTGTACTCTGTCAGTGTTCTGTCATCCTGCAGCACTCTATCTGCCCTGTTACTCACTGTACTCTGTCAGTGTTCTGTCATCCTGCAGCACTCTATCTGCCCTGTTACTCACTGTACTCTGTCAGTGTTCTGTCATCCTGCAGCACTCTATCTGCCCTGTTACTCACTGTACTCTGTCAGTGTTCTGTCATCCTGCAGCACTCTATCTGCCCTGTTACTCACTGTACTCTGTCAGTGTTCTGTCATCCTGCAGCACTCTATCTGCCCTGTTACTCACTGTACTCTGTGAGTGTTCTGTCATCCTGCAGCACTCTATCTGCCCTGTTACTCACTGTACTCTGTGAGTGTTCTGTCATCCTGCAGCACTCTGCCCTGTTACTCACTGTACTCTGTGAGTGTTCTGTCATCCTGCAGCACTCTGCCCTGTTACTCACTGTACTCTGTCAGTGTTCTGTCATCCTGCAGCACTCTATCTGCCCTGTTACTCACTGTACTCTGTCAGTGTTCTGTCATCCTGCAGCACTCTATCTGCCCTGTTACTCACTGTACTCTGTCAGTGTTCTGTCATCCTGCAGCACTCTATCTGCCCTGTTACTCACTGTACTCTGTCAGTGTTCTGTCATCCTGCAGCACTCTATCTGCCCTGTTACTCACTGTACTCTGTGAGTGTTCTGTCATCCTGCAGCACTCTGCCCTGGTAGATCAGCCTCTGCTTGTCCACTGGGATCTCCACGGAGGAGGCTATGTGCTCCTTGAACTCCTTCACTGTCAGCTGGGAGGGAAACACAAGCTTAATACATTTCCTGCAACAGCAATGATGAGATGGGGGGAAATCACAATTTTCTGGACAATTGATAGGCTACACCGTGGAAGTATACAGATTATAGAGGTTATAGATTATATGCAGATACAGCACAATAGTTATAAAAGCATTACCTCGCCTCTAACTTTGTAGCTCCTGCTCTGGGAGTCCAGAGTCTTGACAGTCACCTCAATCATGGTATCCGACTCGGCCATATTTCTGAATGTGTTAAATAACATACCAGACACTGTTATACTACCGTACGGTAAGAAAACCACAGCAAAACAAAGACTGGATTTGGGAGAAGGGAATGGGAATCCACCATCAAAAGAAATGCATGAAGTAAAGAGGCAGGCAGTACCTTGTAGACCGCGCTGTAGCCTTGTTGTTGTTATTAGCTAGTTAGCCAGCTAGCTAAGGTAGCTAATCCCAGAAGCAGGAGGCTAACGGAGCTAACCAGCTAACGGTGCCGATAATCTCCCGGGGGAGCTCGTTATCCACATTCAACGGAAGACTGGGTACAAGCTTTGTTTTTCCTGATTACTGACGAAATACGGACTGACAAGGCGAGTTTATTTTTGCAATAAACTCTTGGTTTGCGTGCTAGTGTGTGTGAGCATCCATCCAATGGATCATTAGCTAGCTAGCTTAGCGCGACATCAATGCAAAGTATTAAAGGACCCGTATGACGCAAACTAGGGAGCGTCCATTCCAAATGCCTGAGCGCTTTTATGTTTTGATGATGATTACACACGGGGGTTTGTATTTGTATCTGGAGGCTGATGATGTGTTCAACTAACCAACGTGTTGAAAATTCAAATAGTCATTCGCCTTTCTTTTACCATATCATTGTGATACATTTCAATTAAAACATTAAATAAAGAAATAACTTGTTCATTAAAAAAGAATACTCCCTCCCTCAAATTGGGAAATTCTAGGTGTAGGCTACTGCTTCTTGGATGTTTACTTATTAATAACAACAACATTAATAAAAGTATTATTGTTGCTGTTGTGTTGTTGTTCATCTCCTCTGGGGGGGGGGGGGGGCAGACAGTTTTCGTCAAACTTCCCCAGACAGTCTGGCTGGAGGTCTTTTTCCAGGACACACCCGTTTCCATGGGACACACCTATTTTATGAATGAATAATCGACAGTGACTGGTGGTGGTGGGGCAGCTAGGCGGCTCAGCTCGGGCTGAACGGGCACGTTGAGACAGACTGTACCGAGGCAAAGGTGTGGCAGCAGCAGCAGCAGGAGTCATGCGTCTTGTCGGCTTCAGGGAGAAAACTCGGTGGAACTTTTCCTGGTTGGAGTTCGCTTTGAACGGACTGAAATCGGCGCTGCTGTATTGATTCCCCCCCCCCCGGAGCCTTGACTTGGTGGGACAGGAGGACATGCCGCCCATGGGACCTGTTGTTGGAAGCCACACACCGAGCATGGACACCGCCGAGTAACATCAGGACGAGGAGGTAAAGTCTCTCCCATAGGCGTCAATTAGGTAGCCTACTACTGTGTGTGTATGCAAGTCTGATCTTGCTCTTTCCATTAACGTTATAATGGGTAGAAATCTATTTGGAAGCCACCTACTGCAGTATCTAAAAACAATTAAACCACATAGAGTGCATGATCAGGACTCATGTCATGTTCCCTCTAAGCTGCTAGTTAGTGAAAAACATTTTTTTATTTTTTATTTTTTTACCGATGGGTTCCCAGATTGGATGTCTAATAACAACAGGCTCCAGGCAGTCTCCCTCATACAGAGGAAGACTGCCAACAAGCTCCGGCAGTCTTTCCTAATCCCTATACAGAGGAAGACTGTGATTGCAGCACGGGTGGGGTTGCTAGCCACGCCCACGCCCACAATTTTGGATTGCAATATACACTATTACATTTGGATATATTGTGCCATCCCTACCATACAGTCATGTGAAGCAGTTCACTATGTGAAACCAACTTTTCTAATTGTCCAATTCCATCTCCTCCCCCCAGCCCCTCTTCTCTCAATAGGTTGTGCATCACTGCAGCTCTGTTCTTAGACAAGTCTCAGTCCTTCCTGTCCCCTTCCTGTCTGTCCACCTGTCGTCCCTCCTTGTCAAGCTGCCATGCGTCGGTTCAGCTCAGAGGGGTCCCTCCTGGACCTGGACTTTCTCCCGTGGAGGCGCGTGGTGCTAAAGGACCCGGGCTGTGCGCGGGACAGGGAGTCGGGCACCTACACCCCTCACCCGGAGGACGAGCGGGACGGGCGGCCGGTGACCCTCCCCGCTGTCTTAGTGGCGAGTCCCGACAAGGAGCTGGACAAGGAGCACAGCGTGAGCGTGGAGAACCTGACGGAGCTGGGCAAGCAGGAGAAGCACCGGCTGCGAGTGGGGAGCATGGGCGAAAGCTACAGGTTAGTTTTAGAGTGTCTGGGGTTTCTTGTTCTGTGCTCTCTCTCTCTCTGCTCTCCTCTCTCTGCTCTCCTCTCCCTCTCCTCCCCCTCTCCTCTCTCTGCTCTCCTCTCCCTCTCCTCTCTCTGCTCTCCTCTCCCTCTCCTCTCTCTGCTCTCCTCTCCCTCTCCTCCCCCTCTCCTCTCTCTGCTCTCCTCTCCCTCTCCTCTCTCTGCTCTCCTCTCCCTCTCCTCTCTCTGCTCTCCTCCCCCTCTCCTCTCTCTGCTCTCCTCCCCCTCTCCTCTCTCTGCTCTCCTCTCCCTCTCCTCTCTCTGCTCTCCTCTCTCTGCTCTCCTCTCCCTGCTCTCCTCTCCCTCTCCTCTCTCTGCTCTCCTCCCCCTCTCCTCTCTCTGCTCTCCTCTCTCTCCTCCCTTCTCCTTCTCCGGTCTTGTCCTCTTCTCCCTCCACTCCACTCTTTTCACCCTCTCCTATCTTCTCTTGCCAGGTTTTCTTTTTATGCCTCTGCCGGCGATAGCCGAGCCGGAGGCATAATGGTTTCGGGTTGTCTGTCCGTACATACGTCCGCTTGTCCGATGTTCGTTAACGCGATATCTCAGGAACGCCTCGACGGAATTCTGTCAAATTTGCCTCAAACGTCCAGTTGGACTCAAGGATGAACTGATTAGATTTTGGTGGTCAAAGGTCAAGGTCACTGTGACCTCACAAACGCCATTTTCAAGCTCGTTAACGCGATAGCTCAGGAATACCTTGACGGAATTTCGTCACATTAGGCTCAAACGTCCACTTGGACTCAAGGATGAACTGATTAGATTTTGGTGGTCAAAGGTCAAGGTCACTGTGACCTCACAAACACCATTTTCAAGATCGTTAGCGCGTTATCTCAGTAGCGGAATTTCTTCACATTTGGCTCAAACGTCAAAGTCTGGACAGACACGGATGTCGACTGCTCACTTGTTGGCGGAGGCTTATATCCACGGTGCGGTCGCTCTAGTTTTAATATAAGCTTTATATAAGTTGTAGAATTTTTGTTTCATGATTGTCGATAGCTAGACCTAGCTAGACACATTCTGTAAAGTCTGTAAAGTCCTCTGAGACATGCTTGTGAATTAGGGCTATACAAATAAACTTGACTTGACTACAGGGCCTACAGTGATGGCCAGCTGGCCCCAGCCGCCAAGGGGAGCGTGGAGAGCGTGGAGAGCGTGGAGAGCGTGGAGAGGGACGACCAGCCTCCTCTCTCCCCCTCGTCCCCCACGGGCACCTTCTCCTTCAAGCCACAACACAGACAACACGCCAAAGCCAAACTGGCAGCAGCCAAACTGCACCTGAAGAGTCTGTTTGGGCAGGTGAAACCCCCGTCCAAATGTTGACTTCAGTGTTAAATATTCAATGGATAACATTTGGTCCTAGTGTCCCCCACCTGATAAGATTTTTGCTTTTAGATGTTTTATTACAGAAAGTGTATGAAACCCACGACCAACATAATCATACATTTTGTCATTGTGTTACTTATGGATGGAAATATAGTGAAAATAAATGATCCCCCTTTTTGCTGAAGACCCAGAGCACGGTATACACAGGTCCTATCAGAAAGTCTCATTTAAATTGTCTAAAGCTAAGATGTTAAGAAGTATTCAAATATAGAAATACAGTATTAGAGGTGTTTCTTTTTCACCATGTAAAGGCAGGTTTATTGTAAGTTTCCTTTTGACGTAACTATAACACGAGATACTGGTATTGACAGATTCCTCACTATAGCCTAGGCTGATTTGGAAAGTAAGATAAGCAAAGGTCACACATTGTGTAGTTTCACCAAACAGTGTGAATGGAGCCAGCAGCAGGAGTGTTTGTTTTCCTTTCTTACACTTTGTTGCATTGCTGCACGTCCAGCTTATCACAGTCAGTTTGCACATTTCATTTCCTGCTGTCCTTTCTCTTAGACTGCTCATTTAAAGTGCATGTGCTTCTGAACTGTCATTAGCTGGAGTTTCATTTAAAGTTCATGTGCTTCTGAACTGTCATTAGCTGGAGTTTCATTTAAAGTTCACGTGCTTCTGAACTGTCATTAGCTGGAGTTTCATTTAAAGTTCATGTGCTTCTGAACTGTCATTAGCTGGAGTTTCATTTAAAGTGCATGTGCTTCTGAACTGTCATTAGCTGGAGTTTCATTTAAAGTTCATGTGCTTCTGAACTGTCATTAGCTGGAGTTTCATTTAAAGTGCATGTGCTTCTGAACTGTCATTAGCTGGAGTTTCATTTAAAGTGCATGTGCTTCTGAACTGTCATTAGCTGGAGTTTCATTTAAAGTTCATGTGCTTCTGAACTGTCATTAGCTGGAGTTTCATTTAAAGTTCATGTGCTTCTGAACTGTCATTAGCTGGAGTTTCATTTAAAGTTCATGTGCTTCTGAACTGTCATTAGCTGGAGTTTCATTTAAAGTTCATGTGCTTCTGAACTGTCATTAGCTGGAGTTTCATTTAAAGTTCATGTGCTTCTGAACTGTCATTAGCTGGAGTTTCATTTAAAGTTCATGTGCTTCTGAACTGTCATTAGCTGGAGTTTCATTTAAAGTGCATGTGCTTCTGAACTGTCATTAGCTGGAGTTTCATTTAAAGTTCATGTGCTTCTGAACTGTCATTAGCTGGAGTTTCATTTAAAGTTCATGTGCTTCTGAACTGTCATTAGCTGGAGTTTCATTTAAAGTTCATGTGCTTCTGAACTGTCATTAGCTGGAGTTTCATTTAAAGTTCATGTGCTTCTGAACTGTCATTAGCTGGAGTTTCATTTAAAGTGCATGTGCTTCTGAACTGTCATTAGCTGGAGTTTCATTTAAAGTTCATGTGCTTCTGAACTGTCATTAGCTGGAGTTTCATTTAAAGTTCATGTGCTTCTGAACTGTCATCATTAGCTGGAGTTTCATTTAAAGTTCATGTGCTTCTGAACTGTCATTAGCTGGAGTTTCATTTAAAGTTCATGTGCTTCTGAACTGTCATCATTAGCTGGAGTTTCATTTAAAGTTCATGTGCTTCTGAACTGTCATCATTAGCTGGAGTTTCATTTAAAGTTCATGTGCTTCTGAACTGTCGTTAGCTGGAGTTTCATTTAAAGTTCATGTGCTTCTGAACTGTCATTAGCTGGAGTTTCATTTAAAGTTCATGTGCTTCTGAACTGTCATTAGCTGGAGTTTCATTCACTTGGGGAAGGAGGAGAAATGTTCCAGTCAACCTTTTTGTTTCCTTTCCAGAGTCCCCATTCATCAAACTCTAATCTATTCAACGCAGCACAGACAGACAGGTGATTATCACATTTCATTTCTGTTGCACGCGTTGTTCATTCTTTCCAAAGATAGATGACATTAACTCAGTCAGCCAACTTGACATATACAGTATTATTATTTTTTCAACTGGTCTTCAGTCGTAGGACTTAAGACTTAAGCCTAACATGGCACACATTTAAATATTGTACTTGATTATGAAGACCGAATGAATATCTCACCCTTAAGAGAATGCTGTGAGGTTTGTTTTGAGAAGTTACTGACTGAGTAGGTGTGGGATCATGAAATTAGATCTTCCGATAACGTAATCTTCTTGATCTGTATTTCCTGGTTTGTGTTACCTCTCCCTCTCATCTCTGCTCCTCACAGCGCTAAAGAGAGGAGGTCTCGTCTCTTGTTCATGCGCCAGTGGAGCCAGGTGGGCCACAGCAAGGGCAAGTTTAGTCGGGAAGAGCTGGAGAAATGGGCCGAGTGCCTGAACGCCCTCCTGGCCAGCCGAAGTAAGTTCTGCTTTACTTGGCAAACTAGTTTTAGTTACAGAAACAACAGAAATGATCTATTTGTCGAGTTAAACATCATTGGACGGAGCCTAGGACCACACATTGTTGTAGCACAAGTTAGCCAACTGGCAAACCTGAATGGCAAAGAAGGAATTCTGGTCAAAATAAAAATAGAAACCATTGTATTCATGTTCTTGGAATGTCAGCAGGCTAGCTAACAAGCTGACCTAGATAGCTATGGGCTAGTTTGAAAGTGAAAGGTCCGGGTCGTACCTATGTTCCCTCAGCCCCATCCATGTTCCCTCAGCATCTGAGCCGCTGTTCTGACAATCTGTACTACCTATCCAGATGTGCTTCAATCTGTACTACCTATCCAGATGTGCTTCAATCTGTACTACCTATCCAGATGTGCTTCAATCTGTACTACCTATCCAGATGTGCTTCAATCTGTACTACCTATCCAGATGTGCTCTTCCCTAGCACGAATCGACAGCAGCACAAATCGATATCAGAGTCTAATGATTCGCGCTACCCTATTGAAAAATGCTACCTTTGCTAAATGCTATCAGTAAAGGGGAGACTACCCTATTGAAAAATGCTACCTTTGCTAAATGCTATCAGTGAAGGGGAGACTACCCTATTGAAAAATGCTACCTTTGCTAAATGCTATCAGTAAAGGGGAGACTACCCTATTGAAAAATTGCTACCTTTGCTAAATGCTATCAGTGAAGGGGAGACTTGTGGGTACCTATAGAACCCATTTTCTTCACATATCTTGAGCTGAGAGGTCAAGGGACCCCTTTGAAAATGTTTTTTCCCCTCACCAACATTGTGTCTACCTTTTGGAGCATAGCCCCCTCCCCGTCAAGCCAGCATGACATGGATGGTACCAATAGATGCTTTAGTTTAGTTCTTCATCTTTCATATGATACCAGGTACGGTACTTCACCCTGGCTTTAAAACGGAGCCCGCTACAGCCTCTGAGAACAGTCATGTCTTGTGTTCCCTCTCGAGATGTGCTACCTATCTATGTGCTACCTATCTATCAAGATGTGCTTCTCTTGCTGCATTCCTGACAACTTGGAGGTCGGAATTTCGCAGTTTCTGATTTCTGACCTCCAAGCATTTCAAACCTCCGAGTTATGACTTTAGCGATCAGGCGCGCCTGCCAAACCTGACTCTGTTGACTTTTGAAAAGGAACCACTCTCTCAATTTCGACCCCTAGACCCGCCCCCCAAACAGCAGCAAACTGGCACATACTGATTTATGTAGCATCCGGATTCAACGTAATATTCAAGTCAGGGGGGAGACTTCAGTCTAATGTTACTTAGCCAGAAATACTGTAGGTCTTTTGCTCCTCCCGTTCAAGTTGATTATCTCTGTCTCTGAGAAGTGTTTGTGGAACTAAGACTCCAGCAGCACTGCCTCCAGTTCTCTGTGTTTATCTGACCTGGCATGTTGCTGTTGTGCTGTGTGACAAGCCGTCTCAGCTGACGTCACGCTTTCTGTGTGCTGTGCAGTAAAGCAGAGAGCTTTCTGTGTGCTGTGCAGTAAAGCAGAGAGCTTTCTGTGTGCTGTGCAGTAAAGCAGAGAGCTTTCTGTGTGCTGTGCAGTAAAGCAGAGAGCTTTCTGTGTGCTGTGCAGTAAAGCAGAGAGCTGCTGCTGCTATGAATAGAACAGATTGTAAACAAGCAGAGTATAAATCACTCACTGCCATTACAGGGAGTAAGGTCTGACTATTCTGACAGCCTCTTAACCCATTGATACCTGATGCAGCATTTGTGTGTATTTGTGTATATTTGTGTGTATCATTTTAAGACTGCGAACGCGGTTCGCAGTCTTAAAGGGATACGCACACAAATGAGGGATATACACGCAAATGCTGCATCAGGTATCAATGGGTTAAAGTAAAGGCACATTCGGTGCTGTCTAAGAACTCACAAGGGTTTAGGTTTTGGGGAAACATACATGTCTACGCAAGAAGATTCCTTAATCACTTCTCTGTTTCCTCACAGCATTTTCTATCTACGTCTGTTGTTCCTTCAGTCGTGAGATGTTGTCGTCACCCATATATCAGTATTAAGTAGAAGGGCACTTGGAGAGCTCAGACCACTGCCATGGCCATAGTCCAATCTGCTATGATTCGTGTGTCGGATCGGATCCGCTCTGAAATTTAATTAATCGGCCCAGTCGTTTTTTTTAAATCCGTCTAACATACAGACAGAGAAACAAACAGCACAGACAACATCATATGCCTCAAGAATACTTCTAGGAGATGACGTGATATACTCGATGACATGGTACCATAATGTGGAAACATCAAATAGATCTTGTGTTAAGTCTTGAGAACTGCAACAGTTCCCCAGTTCACCTTCAAAGTCAAAGCTGCTCAACATGTATATTCAGCAACTCCTTGATGTTTGAGTTCTTTCAGTTGAAATACTTCACACACGTATATGAATGGATAAGATAAGAAATGGCCCGGGGCGGGCCTTGTTGGCAAATACGTCTTCTATCTAATCCGCAAATAAATCGCGAGAAATAATTTATGCAGAAAGGTCCTCAGTTGTGGGTAGAAAATCAGGTGCATTAAAGGAGGAGTTCAGCAAAAAAAACAATGCTGATTTATTTTGCACATGCTCTCACACGTAAACTATCAAGAGTTTAGCAGGCATTCAGTTAAGTTGTGGACCAGTGATGTCATTTGTGCATGAACTGGTCCACAACGTAACTCTCAAACTAAATGAATGAACTGGTCCACAACGTAACTCTCAAACTAAATGAATGAACTGGTCCACAACTTAACTCTCAAACTAAATGAATGAACTGGTCCACAACGTAACTCTCAAACTAAATGAATGAACTGGTCCACAACGTAACTCTCAAACTAAATGAATGAACTGGTCCACAACTTAAAGGAACACTCTGCCCATTTTCAACCAGCTTTGTATCAAGATTCAAGATCTCAAGATTCAAGATTTTTATTGTCACTCCATGGTACAAGTATCACGTGTGAAATTCTTGTGCTGAGGACTCCGTTTACAACATAGTACAAATGTGACAGGGCATATGAGTGCAAAAACAACAAGAGACACAACAAGCAATAAGGCAGTATAGTGATAAGACAAGTCAGAGACAGTGGCATATTCACTGCACATAGGTGCACATGTCATGTGCATACTTTAGACGTGCTTAAACATTTTAAATTCGGCGTATTTGACATATAGGTGCAAATAGCATATTCCTATATCATTAGAACATCAGTAGTATATCAGAAAACTGTAAACGGTTTTGAAGTCTGTCATTTAATTTGACAGTTATTGAGTGTTAAAGTGTGGACCAGTGACATCACTGGTCCACACTAACTCAAATTAATAACTCATTAACTCAAATCAACTCTCAATAACTGTCAAACTAGATGAATGATGAATAGTTTGACAGTTGTTGAGTTGAGTTAATGAGTTATTAATTTGAGTTAGTGTGGACCAGTGATGTCACTGGTCCACACTTTAACACTCAATAACTGTCAAATTAAATGACAGACTTCAAAACAGTTTACAGTTTTCTGATATACTACTGATGTTCTAATGATACAAAGCTGGTTGAAAATGGGCAGAGTGTTCCTTTAACTCTCAAACTAAATGAATGGCTGCAAGCCACACAAATCAAACCTTTCTGATTTGTGTGAGATCACGTGCAAAATAAATCGGCATTGTTTTTCGCTGAAGTTCTCCTTTTAAGCATCAGTAATTGCATTGTTTTGGTGGTTCATTGCATTGATTTGTGAGGACTCTTTTGTACTGTACAGTATTAGTGCTTGTCTGAGGCCTGTGTTCATTTGGAGTTCTGTGAACTATGACATGTTGCAACTGTGGTGTCAGTGCTCTTCAGCCTCCCTCCTCCCTTCCTTTACGCAACATCACAAACCAAACTCAACACCCAAAAAACCAGAAGTGGTTGAAATGAGCGCGTGAGCATCAAGCCAGCTGCAGCACTAACATGAGGGGTGTGTGATGAGCGCGTGAGCAACAAGCCAGCTGCAGCACTAACATGAGGGGTGTGGCCAAAAAGTGTGTTTTCACAAGCATCCTGCAAACGTTTGCTTGTCCTTATTAGGACTGTGGGACTGTGTGAACGTTTGGTGTGTGTGTGCGTGTGTCCTCCTTGTCATGTGACGCAGTGTATGCTGTATGCTGTAAACCTACAGATGGGAAAAATACACATATTCTTTATTTAAGTAGAAGTGCAGTTACTTTTGTAAAAAAAAAAAAGTAAAATTAGTACTGATTCAACTTGTTTGCTCAAGCAAAAAAGTACAGGCTCTGAAATCCTATATTAAGAATGAGAAGGTGTGTGTGTGTGTGTGTGTGTGTGTGTGTGTGTGTGTGTGTGTGTGTGTGTGTGTGTGTGTGTGTGTGTGTGTGTGTGTGTGTGTGAGTGAGTGAGTGAGTGTGAGAGTGTGTGTGTGTGTGTGTGTGTGTGTGAGAGAGCGAGTGAGTGTGCTGAGGTAAAGCCTGTCTCTCTCTCTCTCTCTGTCTCAGCTGGTGTGTCTGTGTTTGGAGCATTCCTGCGCTCTGAGTTCAGTGAGGAGAACCTCCAGTTCTATCTGGCCTGTGAGCAGTACAGACAATCCTCCAACAACTTCAGCCTGCAGAGGCGAGGCAAGGACATCTGTGCCACCTACATCCAGCCCGGCGCCCCGCGGGAGGTACAGGCCTACTTTCTATGTCGGCTATGCTGCCTTTTACATCTGATCCAATGTGCCACGTCCCTCCTTGAGGCAGGAGTCAAACCTGGCCATGTTCCATCACTGCTTATGGATGAGCATTCTATTATCTGCTGCATGCTGTCAGGTCTGCTTAAAACACAGCATAGCTAAAACGAATGAATTATGTAGCATGTAGGCTACTGTATTATCCTCACTCCCTTATCTATTAAAATACAGTATCAGCATTGATTAGTTGACATCATTATTAGACATCCCCTTAATGTTAATGCGCCAAATTAAAGTCTCGAGTTGCACGGGTTAAGTATGACTCAAGTCCAAGTCCCAAGTCCAAGTCTCCATCTCTGGATGACACTGATTTGATATGATAATACTGTCTATTGTTTTTAAGCCCAATAAACAGATCATATATAAGTCGGAATGAAATGACCTGTAGGTACTCAAGTGTGCAAATCCTTGATATAAGCCCACAATACCCCCCCTCCCTAATATGAACTAACCTAGATCGTTAGATTTTCGTTCCTACCTGACATGTTTCGACGGCAATACTTCCGTCTTCATCAGAGGTGTCACTAGATGGTGTGTGACGTGTCTTAAACAGCTGATGTTGTTTACAGAGGCGTGATCGTCCTGTCAGATTTGACAGGACGATTGTCCTGTGTGAGACCACCTGGAACGCTGCTCCAGGTGGTGGAGCACTACAAGAAAATCTCAAATCGGCAATCACAGATCACTGCAAAAGGGAGAACCACATTATGGACTGGGATAAGGCCAAAGTCATCCGCACCCAGGACAACAAACACCAGCGCTGGATCATGGAGGCGGTGGAGATCAGGAAGCGGGCGCAAACGACGATGAACCGGGACGAGGGGGCTTACATGCTTTCCACCACCTGGAGCAGCGTTCTCAAACGGCCAAATGACAGCGGGGGGCGTGGTCGTCCTGTCAAATCTGACAGGACGATCACGCCTCTGTAAACAACATCAGCTGTTTAAGACACGTCACACACCATCTAGTGACACCTCTGATGAAGACACGTCACAACACCATCTAGTGACACCTCTGATGAAGACACGTCACACACCATCTAGTGACACCTCTGTTAAAGACACGTCACACACCATCTAGTGACACCTCTGATGAAGACACGTCACACACCATCTAGTGACACCTCTGTTAAAGACACGTCACACACCATCTAGTGACACCTCTGATGAAGACACGTCACACACCATCTAGTGACACCTCTGTTAAAGACACGTCACACACCATCTAGTGACACCTCTGATGAAGACACGTCACACACCATCTAGTGACACCTCTGATGAAGACACGTCACACACCATCTAGTGACACCTCTGATGAAGACACGTCACACACCATCTAGTGACACCTCTGTTAAAGACACGTCACACACCATCTAGTGACACCTCTGATGAAGACACGTCACACACCATCTAGTGACACCTCTGTTAAAGACACGTCACACACCATCTAGTGACACCTCTGATGAAGACACGTCACACACCATCTAGTGACACCTCTGTTAAAGACACGTCACACACCATCTAGTGACACCTCTGATGAAGACACGTCACACACCATCTAGTGACACCTCTGTTAAAGACACGTCACACACCATCTAGTGACACCTCTGTTAAAGACACGTCACACACCATCTAGTGACACCTCTGTTAAAGACACGTCACACACCATCTAGTGACACCTCTGTTAAAGACACGTCACACACCATCTAGTGACACCTCTGAAGAAGACACGTCACACACCATCTAGTGACACCTCTGATGAAGACACGTCACACACCATCTAGTGACACCTCTGATGAAGACACGTCACACACCATCTAGTGACACCTCTGAAGAAGACACGTCACACACCATCTAGTGACACCTCTGATGAAGACACGTCACACACCATCTAGTGACACCTCTGAAGAAGACACGTCACACACCATCTAGTGACACCTCTGATGAAGACACGTCACACACCATCTAGTGACACCTCTGTTAAAGACACGTCACACACCATCTAGTGACACCTCTGATGAAGACACGTCACACACCATCTAGTGACACCTCTGATGAAGACACGTCACACACCATCTAGTGACACCTCTGATGAAGACACGTCACTCACCATCTAGTGACACCTCTGATGAAGACACGTCACACACCATCTAGTGACACCTCTGATGAAGACGGAAGTATTGCCGTCGAAACATGTCAGTTAGGAATGAAAACCTGTGTCTGATGTAGAAGAAAATCTAACGATCTAAGTAAAGTATAGACACTATGAACCTCTTTGGATTATGAACAAACCTAATTGAGCAGACATGGTCTCTAGGGTCATGTGTAAAAAGTTGCATATTGCAGGTTCTTGTTTGAAGAGCTCATTGCGTGTTCTTGTCCTGTAGGTGAACCTGGACAGCAAGACCAGAGAGCTGACGCTCCAGCTGCTGCAGGCTCCCTCTCACACCTCTTTTTCCCACGCTCAGAAACGCATCTACTCCCTGCTGGACACAGACTGCTACCCCCGCTTCCTCCAGTCCACCATCTACCTCTCCCTGCTCAAAGAGGCAGACTAGACTTCCGGACATTCGAGTTTGGACACTACAGTTTTTACTGAACAGTCTACACTGTAAAGTTAAAGGATAAGTTGAGCAAAAAATTAAAATTCAGGCATCATCTACTCACGCCCCCTGCTGGTGGAAGGCCGGGTGACGTTTTTTTGTTGTCCACAAAACATTTGTGGAGCTTCACAGCAAAACACCGTTGCAGAATTCTCCTAAACAATTGAAGTGAACGGTGACCAACTTTCAAACGTACAAAGAAAAAGCTTCCATGCTGCTCACCTGACGTAATCCAAGTCTCCACAAGCCCTGAGATGCCAAGTTGACTTGAACAGACGTCATTTAGTTCTTAGGTGAAATCGTCACTGTAGCAGGCTACAGTAGCAACTGCCCTTCTTCTTGCTTCTCACAGCTAGAAGAAGGGTTTGATCCTCCCACGTGCTACATTTCCCCGCTGTCAGGTGAAAAGAAGCGGCTGGCAACTGTGCATGTGTCAGAGGAAGCATGGTGCTAGTTTATGGCTCTCTCCAGATTGGCAGAGGGTGGAGCAGCGACCGAGGCAGCAGGGGGAGAATTAGCCAAGTATAATTGGGGAGAAAATGATGTAAATCATGTCTTTTCAAGTCAACTTGGCATCTCTGTGCTTGAGGAGACTTGGATTACGCCTTATTTTTTTTACATTTGAAAGTTGGTCACCATCCACTTCACTAAGTTTACTTAAGGAGAATTCTGCAACGGTGTTTTGCTGTGAAAGTCCACAAATGTTTTGTGGACTAAAATAAACTTCACCCGCCCTTCCAGCGGCACGGGGGTGAGTAGATAATGACTGCATTTTCATTTTTGGGTGAACTTATCCTTTAAACTGTGTGTTTCAAAAGGGAAGGGGGGGGGGGGGGGGGGAGTACTGTCAGTGTTGCATTGTGGGGGACATACTGTCCGCGGTGTGTGGGAAAATGTCAGGAGCAAACGACGTTGCACATTGGACACCGTGTGAAGCGAAGCAGGAAGTGCGAGTGGAGAGGCTCGTAGTCGAGGTTTGACTCAAGTGAGTGGAAATGGAAATGGAGGCGACGGCAGTCGGTTCCCTCCGTTTGTGACCCGTGAAACTACGCAGATCTTTTAATGATTAAACATCCTGGTTCCAGTCTCCACGCTCCAATAAGCACGCTGCCACTTTCCTTCACTGACTGAAAGGAAAAACAAGTTGAGCAAGAATGAGCTCTTTGCTGAAAAGGTCAAAGTACTATGTTAGTTACTTATATGACAAAGGTGGGAAACCTGAGGAAATGGACTCTGGCAGGCGAAACCTCTCCACTGTCTTCCTGAAACAAATCACAAAAACAAACTATGTACGACACACGTAATGGCCTCCTGGAAAACACCAAACAGGCAATTTATGTGGGTTTATTTGATGGCGTTTGTAAATGTTGAGTGTCATTTCCTTGAATGTTGATCTTGTAAAACTTAAAACTCCCTCATGTATGCCTAATGGGACATTTAATAAAAAACAAAGAATAGTATTTAAGTTCACTAAAGCGTTCATCAGGTTTTGAATTAGTTTGAGAATGAGTTGGACCCTGTGAGATTCTTCAGTGGTCACACAGGCAGAGCCTTGGAGAGTAGCATGTTCTGCGATGGGCTGTGCAGAGCTTAAAGGGACCCGGTTCTGGACGGGTTGCTGTGACACTGAGGCAGATGGAGGATGTGTTGTGGACCAGAGGAAACATGACGACAGCGCTGCGGCCCTCGCACCTTTGTGCACGTCGGTGCCATCACCGACGTGGGGGCGCTATCGAGCCATCTTGCCACACCCGAGCTTCAAGGCCCATATCAGATAAAAAATATCCACCCCAGGGCATCTGGGTAGTGTCGAGGTAAAAGCACTCTCCTACAGTACCACCGCGGAGACCCGGGTCCAATTCCCGGCAGCGGTACTTCCGTCTTGGTCAGATGTTCCTGTGTCTGTGGGTGGGAAGCTGTTGGGGTCTACCCTGGTCGCTGCATTAGTGCCTCTTCTGGGCGGTCAGGGCGGCTGTTTGTGGGGGGGGGGGGGGGGGACTGGGGGACTGAGATGATAGCATAATCCTGCAATTGGCCAAGTACAATTTGGGGAAAAGTGTGTGCCTGGGTGGGGGGGGAGTGTAGTGTCAAGCTTGGCCCAGGACTACAGATGGAAATGAGCATCCTTGCTAAATTTACATCTGGTTTGATGTTCATTAATGTGCATTGTCCTTCGGGACCGTTCATTATTTATGGAAGGGGTCACTGGAGGAAAATAGGCGAGGGTGATGCTTTAAAAAAAAAAACTCAGGGAGGGTACACTTATTAATTTGAGTCCAGAGAAGGGTCATACAAATTTGAATGGATCAAATATATATTTAATATTTTATCTATTTATTTTTGCATTTTGGAATTCAGCAACTATACCCAACAACAAACCCTCCTGGCCAATCATTTTGGTATGACCCGGTGTATCGTTCTCGTGGGGGGGGGAAAGAGAAAAGACTCAAAGCCGTCCTAGTCTACAAGCAAGCAGGGAGAGAGGGAGAGAAACGCTGCGGCAATAGGACCCCAAATTCATGTATAATAAACACTGGCTATTAAAAACATGTTAACATAGCATTTTATTAATCATCTACAAATGTATATTCATGTTTTGTAAATGGTTAGTTCATTAACTAAAGGCTTATAAATCACTTATGACTGAACGTTATTATAAAGTGTTACCAAAACGTTACAAAATGCACTAGTCTTTCAGGGTCCCCACTGTGGCACTGAGGTCAAACTCTTGACCTCCAAATATTCTCACTCGTCTAAAAGGGTATCAGTTTCAGGGTCTAAAAGGGTGAACAGCGCTCGCCTCCCTCCAGCAAAGGTCTGTTTACAGAAGATGGCAGATCAAATGGTTTACAAGAGCGTCCAGTTAACTCAACAGCCAGCACTTACATTCCTGTCATTCTGCACCAGGCCGGCCATTACATCCCTCTGTCATCAGCCAGCTGAGTCCAACTCAGCACAGCAAGTTCCACCAGCTTGGGCCAAATAGATACTGTAGTTCTGTAGGCTATAGTATGCAAAATAACCATAATAATAATAATACATTTATTTTATAAGGTGCCTTTCACGGCACTCAAGGTCGCCGTACAACAAGTAAAAACAGTTACAAAATTACAATCAAAACAGTTAAATTACATGACAGAAAAAGCACAGAGCTTGCAGCAGAGCAACCAACGGGAAAAGTGTCTCAGACATACGCCTGCCTAAACAGGTGTGTTTTGAGGTTTGTTTTGAATGAGTTGATGGCGTCGATGTTCCTGATGTCGGGGGGGGAGGGAGTTCCAGAGGCGAGGGGCAGAGAGGCTGAATGCTCTTGCCCCCATGGTGGACAGACGGGCAGGGGGGACAGTGAGGTTGATGGAGGAGGCAGACCTGAGGGACCGGGTGGGGATGTTGAGGTGGAGGAGGTCGGACAGGTATGGGGAGGGCGAGGTTGTGGATGGCCTTGAATGTATGGCGCAGGATTTTGTAGTCTATGCGTAGTTTGATGGGGAGCCAGTGGAGTTGGTGTAGAACGGGGGTGATGTGACTGATGACAGGGGTTCTGGTGATTATACGGGCAGCAGCATTCTGGACCAGTTGGAGCTTATGGAGGAGTTTGTGGGGGAGACCAAAAAGAAGGGAGTTGCAGTAATCCAGGCGGGAGGTGACAAGGGAGTGGACCAGGATTGTGGCGCTGTTGGGAGTGAGTGAAGGGCGGAGGCGGTTGATGTTGCGAAGGTGGAAGTAGGCGGACCGGATGGTGTTGTTGATGTGGGTATGGAATGATAGGGTGCTGTCGAGGACGACACCCAGACTCTTGACCTGAGGGGAGGGGGAGACCAGGGAGTTGTCTATGGTGAGGGTGAAACTGGGTTGCTTGGAGAGTGTGGACTTGGAACCAATGAGGACTACCTCTGTTTTGTCACTGTTGAGTTTGAGAAAATTGGAGGTGAACCAGGATTTGACTTCCTGTAAACAGGCACAGAGGGAGGGAGGAAGTGAAACCATGTTTCACTTCCCTCCATCTTGCCTGGACCAAGAGCTCCCTGTTTATTCACAGAACCTCCAGGTCCAAATGATGTCATAATGATGTCATTTTGGAGCAGTTTTGCCATGTTGTGTCACCATTACTGTCACTATATTAGGCTGAATCCAAATGTCCAGACTTCACCACACTTGCAGACTCAGACATTGCGGGTGATAAGAAATAGCAGATTTATTTAATCATAGTCCGGTCCTTATTTACAAACACGTGTGACATGTGTATAGTCTATTATCTTGTATATTAATAAAGCTGCTTATATAACCTCATGGTAAGTACATCTGAAGTCCAGAGGGTGGACATTTGGATTCAGCACGACTGTCATTATTGCTCTCTCCTCCTTCAGTGAATGAAGGGGGCGGAGCTCTCAGTCCAGCCTGCTCTCTCCTCCTTCAGTGAATGAAGGGGGCGGAGCTCTCAGTCCAGCCAAGATGGAGGCAAGTTAAATATTTGGACTTGGATAGTTCTAAGGGTGCATTCACACCAAGCAAGTATGGAGCCGTTTATTCAAATTCAGAAGCATTTGCTGTAAGTTTGGTTCATATTGCCAGGTGTGAACCAGTGTGAATTCCGTTGACTAACTAAAACTAGACTAAAACAAAACAAAAATCACCGACAAAAACTAGACGTTAACTAAATAAAAACAAAGTTATCATGACAAAATCTACGAGGAAATCTATCGACATTTTCTTCATAGATTTTGTCGATTACTACAATCTTATAGTCAACTAAAACGAGACTAAAACTAAACATTTCAGATGACTGAAATATGACTCAAATGAAATGGCATTTTAGCCAAAAGACGATGAACTAAAATGAAATGGAAATTTACTGTCAAAATTAACACTGGCGAGAACAATGCCACTTGAACTCTGGTGCCACCAAAACACCTGAAAACACCTGACAGCTTCCTGTCACCTGACAGCTTCCTGTCATACTCTGCATGTGCCCATGTGACCTTTGTTTACAAGCCCTTGTTCACCTGTAATTGAGCAGTGTGAACCTTAACCAAGCAAATACAAAAGCACAATAAAGTAAACCTTTTCATTATGGCTCAGACCAAAGTGTAGACAAAACCAAAAACAACAGCGACAGATGTCTGGCACTGCTTACATAATTGGCCTGTTGACACAAATAAGAGTCACATTTAATCACAGTAAGCTAGTTAATTGGAGAGGATTGAAGCTAGTGTTCTTTTGCAGAGGTCCTGACGTATCAAAGTTCTGGTTATCGTGACGACACTGGAGTCCCCGTCACGTCACCAGGGCCGGGTGCTCCTGTACTCCTGCTTGTGCTTCACCCAGAGGGCTGTGTAGCAGTTCTCTCCCACAGTCCACGACCAGCCTCTCCTGGCTCTGTCCTTCTCCAGGTCACACACAGCTTTGCCTCCCGCCGGGCACCGCGCCTCCATCTCCTCCTGAACACCACGGGCTTCGTGGTCCTGGTCCACCTCTCTGGGCCCTGTGGAGGTCTGGCTACAGGTGTGGCCCATCTTGGATGCAGACAGCGGTGGAAGCCAGATAGCCTGGGACCTAGAAGAACAATGGGGAGTGGGAGATGAAGAGCTGTATGATGAGAAGCGTCAGATGGCAGGAAGACATCAGCCAAAAATGCAGGAAAAGAAATCTGTCACAATGAAAAGCTTTACTTTATGGTCGGATTGCCCAAGCTCCGATCTCAGCCTTTTAAATACCAGGTCTGAACAGATCGGATTATGAAAATAAACACGTAAGCTAGATGACGTCCGTTTGCAAAGACCAAATGCGATGTTCTTTTTAACCTCATATATCACAGCACGTCTCTGCTGTCATACAAACACGTTTTGTGTTTCAGTCAGCACACATGATTCAGCATTATGTCCAACCAGTGTTTCCCCTTCTACTGTGGCAGGTCGCCTCCGTAAAGTCCAGACCTGCCCTACTAAAGATACAGTGAGCAGTGTGTTAGTGTGGACCTGACAGTGAGCAGCAGTGTGTTAGTGTGGACCTGACAGTGAGCAGCAGTGTGTTAGTGTGGACCTGACAGTGAGCAGTGTGTTAGTGTGGACCTGACAGTGAGCAGCAGTGTGTTAGTGTGGACCTGACAGTGAGCAGTGTGTTATTGTGGACCTGACAGTGAGCAGCAGTGTGTTAGTGTGGACCTGACAGTGAGCAGTGTGTTAGTGTGGACCTGACAGTGAGCAGTGTGTTAGTGTGGACCTGACAGTGAGCAGCAGTGTGTTAGTGTGGACCTGACAGTGAGCAGTGCGTTAGTGTGGACCTGACAGTGAGCAGCAGTGTGTTAGTGTGGACCTGACAGTGAGCAGTGTGTTAGTGTGGACCTGACAGTGAGCAGTGTGTTATTGTGGACCTGACAGTGAGCAGCAGTGTGTTAGTGTGGACCTGACAGTGAGCAGCAGTGTGTTAGTGTGGACCTGACAGTGAGCAGTGTGTTAGTGTGGACCTGACAGTGAGCAGCAGTGTGTTAGTGTGGACCTGACAGTGAGCAGTGCGTTAGTGTGGACCTGACAGTGAGCAGTGTGTTAGTGTGGACCTGACAGTGAGCAGTGTGTTAGTGTGGACCTGACAGTGAGCAGCAGTGTGTTAGTGTGGACCTGACAGTGAGCAGTGTGTTAGTGTGGACCTGACAGTGAGCAGCAGTGTGTTAGTGTGGACCTGACAGTGAGCAGTGTGTTAGTGTGGACCTGACAGTGAGCAGCAGTGTGTTAGTGTGGACCTGACAGTGAGCAGTGTGTTAGTGTGGACCTGACAGTGAGCAGCAGTGTGTTAGTGTGGACCTGACAGTGAGCAGTGTGTTAGTGTGGACCTGACAGTGAGCAGTGTGTTAGTGTGGACCTGACAGTGAGCAGTGTGTTAGTGTGGACCTGACAGTGAGCAGTGTGTTAGTGTGGACCTGACAGTGAGCAGTGTGTTAGTGTGGACCTGACAGTGAGCAGTGTGTTAGTGTGGACCTGACAGTGAGCAGTGTGTTAGTGTGGACCTGACAGTGAGCAGTGTGTTAGTGTGGACCTGACAGTGAGCAGCAGTGTGTTAGTGTGGACCTGACAGTGAGCAGTGTGTTAGTGTGGACCTGACAGTGAGCAGCAGTGTGTTAGTGTGGACCTGACAGTGAGCAGTGTGTTAGTGTGGACCTGACAGTGAGCAGTGTGTTAGTGTGGATACCTGCTTAGTGGTGTGTGAATGCAGGCCGATCTGTCTGTGTGGCCCAGTGCGTATGGCTCCTCCCACACGGCTCTCACACCTGAGGAGGCACAAGGTGTTCACACATGAGTCCTACTCCTCAGCAGGTAGGTATCAGTGCCTGGCTGGACTGATACCTACTCCTCAGCAGGTAGGTAGGTATCAGTGCCTGGCTGGACTGAGACCTACTCCTCAGCAGGTAGGTAGGTATCAGTGCCTGGCTGGACTGATACCTACTCCTCACCAGGTAGGTAGGTATCAGTGCCTGGCTGGACTGAGACCTACTCCTCACCAGGTAGGTATCAGTGCCTGGCTGGACTGAGACCTACTCCTCAGCAGGTAGGTAGGTATCAGTGCCTGGCTGGACTGAGACCTACTCCTCAGCAGGTAGGTATCAGTGCCTGGCTGGACTGAGACCTACTCCTCAGCAGGTAGGTAGGTATCAGTGCCTGGCTGGACTGAGACCTACTCCTCAGCAGGTAGGTATCAGTGCCTGGCTGGACTGAGACCTACTCCTCAGCAGGTAGGTAGGTATCAGTGCCTGGCTGGACTGAGACCTACTCCTCAGCAGGTAGGTAGGTATCAGTGCCTGGCTGGACTGAGACCTACTCCTCAGCAGGTAGGTAGGTATCAGTGCCTGGCTGGACTGAGACCTACTCCTCAGCAGGTAGGTAGGTATCAGTGCCTGGCTGGACTGAGACCTACTCCTCAGCAGGTAGGTAGGTATCAGTGCCTGGCTGGACTGATACCTACTCCTCAGCAGGTAGGTAGGTATCAGTGCCTGGCTGGACTGAGACCTACTCCTCAGCAGGTAGGTAGGTATCAGTGCCTGGCTGGACTGAGACCTACTCCTCAGCAGGTAGGTAGGTATCAGTGCCTGGCTGGACTGATACCTACTCCTCAGCAGGTAGGTAGGTATCAGTGCCTGGCTGGACTGAGACCTACTCCTCAGCAGGTAGGTAGGTATCAGTGCCTGGCTGGACTGAGACCTACTCCTCAGCAGGTAGGTAGGTATCAGTGCCTGGCTGGACTGATACCTACTCCTCAGCAGGTAGGTAGGTATCAGTGCCTGGCTGGACTGAGACCTACTCCTCAGCAGGTAGGTAGGTATCAGTGCCTGGCTGGACTGAGACCTACTCCTCAGCAGGTAGGTAGGTATCAGTGCCTGGCTGGACTGATACCTACTCCTCAGCAGGTAGGTAGGTATCAGTGCCTGGCTGGACTGAGTCCTACTCCTCAGCAGGTAGGTAGGTATCAGTGCCTGGCTGGACTGATACCTACTCCTCAGCAGGTAGGTAGGTATCAGTGCCTGGCTGGACTGATACCTACTCCTCAGCAGGTAGGTAGGTATCAGTGCCTGGCTGGACTGATACCTACTCCTCACCAGGTAGGTATCAGTGCCTGGCTGGACTGAGTCCTACTCCTCAGCAGGTAGGTAGGTATCAGTGCCTGGCTGGACTGAGTCCTACTCCTCAGCAGGTAGGTAGGTATCAGTGCCTGGCTGGACTGAGTCCTACTCCTCAGCAGGTAGGTAGGTATCAGTGCCTGGCTGGACTGAGTCCTACTCCTCAGCAGGTAGGTATCAGTGCCTGGCTGGACTGAGACCTACTCCTCAGCAGGTAGGTATCAGTGCCTGGCTGGACTGAGACCTACTCCTCAGCAGGTAGGTAGGTATCAGTGCCTGGCTGGACTGATACCTACTCCTCAGCAGGTAGGTATCAGTGCCTGGCTGGACTGATACCTACTCCTCAGCAGGTAGGTAGGTATCAGTGCCTGGCTGGACTGAGACCTACTCCTCAGCAGGTAGGTAGGTATCAGTGCCTGGCTGGACTGATACCTACTCCTCAGCAGGTAGGTAGGTATCAGTGCCTGGCTGGACTGATACCTACTCCTCACCAGGTAGGTAGGTATCAGTGCCTGGCTGGACTGAGTCCTACTCCTCAGCAGGTAGGTAGGTATCAGTGCCTGGCTGGACTGATACCTACTCCTCAGCAGGTAGGTAGGTATCAGTGCCTGGCTGGACTGATACCTACTCCTCAGCAGGTAGGTAGGTATCAGTGCCTGGCTGGACTGATACCTACTCCTCAGCAGGTAGGTAGGTATCAGTGCCTGGCTGGACTGATACCTACTCCTCAGCAGGCAGGTAGGTATCAGTGCCTGGCTGGACTGAGTCCTACTCCTCAGCAGGTAGGTAGGTATCAGTGCCTGGCTGGACTGATACCTACTCCTCACCAGGTAGGTATCAGTGCCTGGCTGGACTGATACCTACTCCTCAGCAGGTAGGTAGGTATCAGTGCCTGGCTGGACTGAGTCCTACTCCTCAGCAGGTAGGTAGGTATCAGTGCCTGGCTGGACTGATACCTACTCCTCAGCAGGTAGGTATCAGTGCCTGGCTGGACTGAGACCTACTCCTCAGCAGGTAGGTATCAGTGCCTGGCTGGACTGAGACCTACTCCTCAGCAGGTAGGTATCAGTGCCTGGCTGGACTGAGACCTACTCCTCAGCAGGTAGGTAGGTATCAGTGCCTGGCTGGACTGATACCTACTCCTCAGCAGGTAGGTATCAGTGCCTGGCTGGACTGAGACCTACTCCTCAGCAGGTAGGTATCAGTGCCTGGCTGGACTGAGTCCTACTCCTCAGCAGGTAGGTAGGTATCAGTGCCTGGCTGGACTGAGACCTACTCCTCAGCAGGTAGGTAGGTATCAGTGCCTGGCTGGACTGATACCTACTCCTCAGCAGGTAGGTAGGTATCAGTGCCTGGCTGGACTGATACCTACTCCTCAGCAGGTAGGTAGCATACAGCAACTCACATCAGGATTTGACCAATAGAAGCTTTTGAAGGCCTTTAACACAGGTTCATATGGGTTGATACAGTATGGATTTCTTGAAGGCAAATATCAATATTCAGTGTTTTGTCCAGAATGTTGTTCTTCACAGGCTGGAAAAGTCTCTGAAATAGCATTTAGACGATGGGACACTAAAACGCTAAAGCTGTGTTCACACCGAGATATTTATTGTTCTCCCTGTCGCTCGATTCAACCCTTTGGAATCGCTCTGTCGCTGTGTTTAAATCGCTCGTCAACAGGCACAAGAATTGACGGACATCTGGGGGCTAACGTCAGACAGGATGAAAACGCAATGTCATGATGTTTGTCCACTACGAGCCACCGTAGTTGTTTACAAGCTAAGCCTATCAGCGTGCTCCTAACGCGAGCTTGTGTATCTATACCGGTAGTACAGACTTCACTTGATGTCAGCTGTCAGCCTGTCAATGCGGTTTGTTGCCACACTAATAAACCAGCGGTTTGTTCCAAGCCAGTGTGATCCTTGACTCACACAGCAGCCAAAATTTCGCTTGAGTTGGGATATTTCATCTCGGGCGACGAGCGAATTTTCGCCCTATTGCTCTGTTTCTGTCGCTCGGACGCCCAGCGATTTTTCTCCCGGGCGAATATACTGTACACTCATTCGCTTGTTTGCATTGACTTTGTATGTAAACTCGATATCAGCGAAAAACTTTAATAGGTCGGTGTGAACGCACCTTAAACTGAAAACCAGGATGATGACAATAATCTCCTTTTTTTTTCCTCCCAAGATGATCATGACAATAATCTATTTTTTTATTTATTTTTCCAGGATAATGACAATAATCCTTTTTTTCTGATTTGAGGAGTTTCACCGGCAGAACGTAGCGCGTGGATCACACTATTCCCCCCAGTTCCCCTCCTCCCTCGAACAGGCGCCCCGACCGACCAGAGGAGGCGTTAGTGCAGCGCACACATCCGCAGACATGGCCAATTGTGCCTGTATGGACGCCCGACCAAGCTGGAGGTAACACAGGGGCTCGAACCTGCGGCCCTCGTGTTGGTAGGCAGGGAATCTACCGCTGCACTTCCCAGATGCCGAAACCAGTGTAGTAGTATTGATTGATTATGTAATAATCAATATGTAATCAATCAAACTGCAAACTTGCATCACGAGACCAGATCTGATTTAATACAAGACCAATATCCAGTAGGGGTGCACCGATCGATCGGCAAGCAATCTGTATCGGCTGATTTTGACCTCAAATATGCGATCGGCTGATTGCCGATATTTCGGCTGATTGCCGATATTTTTTTATATTAATCTTTTATTTTTATTAATAAAAAAAAGCCCTATCACTAATCAGGCTTTCAAACGATATAAAATACAATGCCAATTGGTATTATTAAAGGGGAGAAATAATCGACCGAAATAACGTTTCCAAACTTTTTTTGAGGAGTTTATATATCGGTGATCGGTAATCGGTGATCGGTCGGGCAGATATTTCCCATAGGCGATCGGCAATCGGTGATCGGTGGCAAAAAACGTGATCGGTGCACCCCTAATATCCAGATATCAGTCTACACTCTATTTCCCAATGCCATTAAGCTCAACACTGAAGCTTACCTGCTAGCTGTTCTTCCAGGAGCCCAATAGCCTTTCTGTCCATGTGGCGACTGTACAGGCTGCGCCTGGCAACCAGGCCCTGCTGGCTACCAACCAGACCCTGCTGGCTACCAACCAGGCTCTGCTGGCTACCAACCAGGCCCTGCTGGCTACCAACCAGACCCTGCTGGCTACCAACCAGACCCTGCTGGCTAGCACAGGAGCAAGGGAGATGAGGAGGGTGAACCCCCCAACAGAGGACATAAGACCAGAGTAAAGAAGAGAGAGAATAGGGGTAAAGAGGGAATGGAGGTGCAAGCAGGAGGACAGTTGTACAAAAAAAAGAGAGAAAGAATGACATGGAAAAAAGACAAGTAAATCATAATTAGCAAACAGTATAAACAAAATGTCAAAGCAAAACAAGAGGGGTAAAATGCATACTGTATAATAATACTGTATCGTAAAATTGATCATAAATCATAAATGAATTAAAATTGTAATTAAATGTGTAAAAATCAATAGAAAACAAGAGTGGAAGCTGGAGCTTGGAATAGAAGGAACAGCTTTATGGTATATTACCACCCAGCACCCACTATCAGTTTGTACAAGTGTGTTTGCTTCATAGTAATTCATGTAGGACAGTTATATGATGTGAACAAGAGGCAGATCTCACACGGTTTTGTGGGAGAAACTTTTAATGGATTCTAAAAAAAGGCAAGCAGATAAGATACAGCCGTCGTATTCGCTTCTGCTGGAAAGATACAGTCAGTCAGCGACGTATTAAAAAGGTCTATGCTCTTTCTTCTTTTAGTCAAATAGTCATTCTAATAACACCAAACCGCCTTTCTCCAAGGCAGAGAGATAGGCTATCTATCATGCAGAGAGATAGGCTATCTATCATGCAGAGAGATAGGCTATCTATCATGCAGAGAGATAGGCTATCTATCAGGTAGAGAGATAGGCTATATATCAGGTAGAGAGATAGGCTATCGATCAGGCTAGGAGATAGGCTATCTATCAGGTAGAGAGATAGGCTATCTATCAGGTAGAGAGATAGGCTATCTATCAGGTAGAGAGATAGGCTATCTATCAGGTAGAGAGATAGGCTATCTATCAGGTAGAGAGATAGGCTATCTATCAGGTAGAGAGATAGGTTATCTATCAGGTAGAGAGATAGGCTATCGATCAGGCTAGGAGATAGGCTATCTATCAGGTAGAGAGATAGGCTATCTATCAGGCAGAGAGATAGGCTATCTATCAGGTAGAGAGATAGGCTATCTATCAGGCAGAGAGATAGGCTATCGATCTATCAGGCTAGGAGACGATAGCCATTCCTTTATGGAAGAGGCAATGTGGCAGTCAAGAGGGTGGTCAGTGGAAGCTAAGCTAAGGTCTATTAAGGGAACTATTGACATGTTCCCACACAAAGATATTAATGAAAGCAGGAGACGGGAGTAATCACGATGTATGGAAGTGTTAAATGGGGTTTTCGATGTGAACAGACAGAGAGGTGGAGGGGAAGCGGGAGAGAGATAAACCGTGTTTAGAGAGGCCACAGACAGACAGACAGACAGACAGACAGACAGACAGACGGACCGACAGACAGGCAGACAGACAGGCAGACAGACAGACACAGACAGACAGACACAGACAGACAGACGGACCGACAGACAGGCAGACAGACAGACACAGACAGACAGGCAGGCAGGCAGACAGAAAGACACGGACAGGTGGAGGGGAGAGAGACAGAGAGAGAAACTGTTTAGAGGCACAGACTGAGGAAGATCATAATTGAGGTAGGTTGGTTTGTGGCTAACTATCTGGAGCTACTATGAAGAACAGCATGGATTGTGCTGAGAAAGGAAATCTACGAATCAACAGCATCATTGATAAGTCACAAATAAGGCTAGGGTTCCAAACATCTGACCTATCGCTTTAATTTTGAGACATGAGTGGAATTACTGTAAAGAAACAAAACTGAGAAGATTCTTAGGGCTAATGTACACCGCGTCCGGAACAGATGTGGTACGGCTCCGGTATGACTGCAAACAGACCCACACTCATGTCATCTGTATGCGGGATCCGACAAAAATAGAACAGGTGTGTAATTTTTCCGTACCGCATGTATCGCCCATCAATTAACATGTATCGCCCATCAATTAACCTGTATCGCCCATCAATTAACATGTATCACCCATCAATTAACATGTATCACCCATCAATTAACATGTATCGCACATCAATTAACATGTATCACCCATCAATTAACATGTATCACCCATCAATTAACATGTATCGCCCATCTATTAACATGTATCGCCCATCAATTAACATGTATCACCCATCAATTAACATGTATCACCCATCAATTAACATGTATCACCCATCAATTAACATGTATCGCCCATCAATTAACATGTATCGCCCATCAATTAACATGTATCGCCCATCAATTAACATGTATCACCCATCAATTAACATGTATCGCACATCAATTAACATGTATCACCCATCAATTAACATGTATCACCCATCAATTAACATGTATCACCCATCAATTAACATGTATCACCCATCAATTAACATGTATCGCACATCAATTAACATGTATCGCCCATCAATTAACAAGAGCGAGAGTCGATCCAGCAGTTTTGCCAGATCCGCAACGCAGCCGTAGCGCATCTGGTGTACGTTGCCTGTTAGTGTCGACACTGCATTGTACTTTGTGTTAGTCTCTACACTGCATTGTACTTTGTGTTAGTCTCTACACTGCATTGTACTTTGTGTTAGTCTCTACACTGCATTGTACTTTGTGTTAGTGTCTACACTGCATTGTACTTTGTGTTAGTGTCTACACTGCATTGTACTTTGTGTTAGTGTCTACACTGCATTGTACTTTGTGTTAGTGTCTACACTGCATTGTACTTTGTGTTAGTCTCTACACTGCATTGTACTTTGTGTTAGTCTCTACACTGCATTGTACTTTGTGTTAGTCTCTACACTGCATTGTACTTTGTGTTAGTGTCTACACTGCATTGTACTTTGTGTTAGTCTCTACACTGCATTGTACTTTGTGTTAGTCTCTACACTGCATTGTACTTTGTGTTAGTCTCTACACTGCATTGTACTTTGTGTTAGTCTCTACACTGCATTGTACTTTGTGTTAGTCTCTACACTGCATTGTACTTTGTGTTAGTGTCTACACTGCATTGTACTTTGTGTTAGTCTCTACACTGCATTGTACTTTGTGTTAGTCTCTACACTGCATTGTACTTTGTGTTAGTCTCTACACTGCATTGTACTTTGTGTTAGTCTCTACACTGCATTGTACTTTGTGTTAGTCTCTACACTGCATTGTACTTTGTGTTAGTGTCTACACTGCATTGTACTTTGTGTTAGTGTCTACACTGCATTGTACTTTGTGTTAGTCTCTACACTGCATTGTACTTTGTGTTAGTCTCTACACTGCATTGTACTTTGTGTTAGTCTCTACACTGCATTGTACTTTGTGTTAGTGTCTACACTGCATTGTACTTTGTGTTAGTCTCTACACTGCATTGTACTTTGTGTTAGTGTCTACACTGCATTGTACTTTGTGTTAGTCTCTACACTGCATTGTACTTTGTGTTAGTGTCTACACTGCATTGTACTTTGTGTTAGTCTCTACACTGCATTGTACTTTGTGTTAGTCTCTACACTGCATTGTACTTTGTGTTAGTCTCTACACTGCATTGTACTTTGTGTTAGTCTCTACACTGCATTGTACTTTGTGTTAGTCTCTACACTGCATTGTACTTTGTGTTAGTCTCTACACTGCATTGTACTTTGTGTTAGTCTCTACACGGCATTGTACTTTGTGTTAGTCTCTACACTGCATTGTACTTTGTGTTAGTCTCTACACTGCATTGTACTTTGTGTTAGTCTCTACACTGCATTGTACTTTGTGTTAGTCTCTACACTGCATTGTACTTTGTGTTAGTCTCTACACTGCATTGTACTTTGTGTTAGTGTCTACACTGCATTGTACTTTGTGTTAGTGTCTACACTGCATTGTACTTTGTGTTAGTGTCTACACTGCATTGTACTTTGTGTTAGTGTCTACACTGCATTGTACTTTGTGTTAGTCTCTACACTGCATTGTACTTTGTGTTAGTCTCTACACTGCATTGTACTTTGTGTTAGTCTCTACACTGCATTGTACTTTGTGTTAGTGTCTACACTGCATTGTACTTTGTGTTAGTCTCTACACTGCATTGTACTTTGTGTTAGTCTCTACACTGCATTGTACTTTGTGTTAGTCTCTACACTGCATTGTACTTTGTGTTAGTCTCTACACTGCATTGTACTTTGTGTTAGTCTCTACACTGCATTGTACTTTGTGTTAGTGTCTACACTGCATTGTACTTTGTGTTAGTCTCTACACTGCATTGTACTTTGTGTTAGTCTCTACACTGCATTGTACTTTGTGTTAGTCTCTACACTGCATTGTACTTTGTGTTAGTCTCTACACTGCATTGTACTTTGTGTTAGTCTCTACACTGCATTGTACTTTGTGTTAGTGTCTACACTGCATTGTACTTTGTGTTAGTGTCTACACTGCATTGTACTTTGTGTTAGTCTCTACACTGCATTGTACTTTGTGTTAGTCTCTACACTGCATTGTACTTTGTGTTAGTCTCTACACTGCATTGTACTTTGTGTTAGTGTCTACACTGCATTGTACTTTGTGTTAGTCTCTACACTGCATTGTACTTTGTGTTAGTGTCTACACTGCATTGTACTTTGTGTTAGTCTCTACACTGCATTGTACTTTGTGTTAGTGTCTACACTGCATTGTACTTTGTGTTAGTCTCTACACTGCATTGTACTTTGTGTTAGTCTCTACACTGCATTGTACTTTGTGTTAGTCTCTACACTGCATTGTACTTTGTGTTAGTCTCTACACTGCATTGTACTTTGTGTTAGTCTCTACACTGCATTGTACTTTGTGTTAGTCTCTACACTGCATTGTACTTTGTGTTAGTCTCTACACGGCATTGTACTTTGTGTTAGTCTCTACACTGCATTGTACTTTGTGTTAGTCTCTACACTGCATTGTACTTTGTGTTAGTCTCTACACTGCATTGTACTTTGTGTTAGTCTCTACACTGCATTGTACTTTGTGTTAGTCTCTACACTGCATTGTACTTTGTGTTAGTCTCTACACTGCATTGTACTTTGTGCCACTGTGAAGAGGGGGAAAGTGCTGAATGTGCCCCTCATGACTTACCTGGTGCGTTTTGCCCTGCAGCTGTCGATGTGAGGTAAGTGGGGGGTCTGGCCCCTCTCGCCCCCATGGGAAGGAGGCAGGGCGCCAAGGTCGGGCTGAGGGGCCGCCCGGCTGGGCGACGATCCCAGGCTGTGGGAGCGGGAGAACTGGGAGGATACCGACCGCTGGGGGGAGAGGTGCGGGGCAAACGGCCAGGGGCGAGCACTCTGTTCCCGATGTACCACTGGAGAGCCAAACAGGGCGATCACAAAGTCGCATTTCATTTGGATTTCATTGATCATATATCGTTTAATCAAAGTCATCTCATTGAGATAAACATCTGTTTTTCATGAGAAACCTGAGAATACAAAGTGTCGTGAAACTGACAAAAGATACACAATACACCAAAATACAAAATACACAAAAATAATCGCAAACATCATATAAAACGGGAGATTTCATTGCTTTAAAATCATATATATATTTTTTTTTATAATTTCTATTGCATTTATAAAGCTCATAGTTCCAGAAGCCAACTAACTAACCAGTCCTGTGATCTAGTAGCAACATCCTTTATCTTATCTTCTTCCCTGTAGGCTCCTGGAGCATAGGACCGCAACCACACAACGCCAACAGGCTCCGGGCAGTCTCCCCCATACAGAGTACAGAGGAAGACTGCCAACAGGCTCCGGGCAGTCTCCCCCATACAGAGGAAGACTGCTATTGCGGTTTCTGGGGCAAGTGGGTTTTTACGGGGTTGGGTTTCTAGCCCCATGCCCATAGTTGCATCATTACCGGGTTTAACAGATAAATAAATATGCAATGCATTTCAACACTTTAAAAAAAAAATCACAATAGTAGTGAGTGTGAAATGTATCTCGTGTAAAGAACACAAGTCACTACGATAAACTGCATAAAATGTCTCCATAATAATCAAATAGACATGTGCATTGTACAGTTTTCTGCTGCTTTTCAAAAGACAAGTATGCATAGTTTCTATTTTCACCCTGAGTGAATGTTATCATAACTTCATTCATGTGTTGCTGAGAGACCAAATATGATCTACTTCCCTGTTCACACAATCAAGACAACAGAGGAGGGCCTGAGGAGGCATAACTCTCTCTAAAGCTGCATCAAAGACTTCTCCAATTAAGTACGACCATATGAAAGCGGTTTGATTTTTTCAGTTTTTCCATTTGAATTTAGGGGTTAGGATCGAAAATGGAATCATTTCTCTAGGCCTATTTTACAATTATGAAATAATTTAGGTTACTACAATAATTAGGTCTACTTTTGATTTTGATAATTAGGCCTACTTCTTATCCATTTCCGTCAAATTATGGACAATTCTGCAATATTCCCTGTTTTACAGTTGATTTTTTTATTACCAAATTCCATGATTCCGTCCGTTTTTTCAGTTTTTTGCAAAAATCATATGGCCCTAAATTAAGTGAATAGCTTGACATGAAAGCAGTTATAATGGCTGCTACACAAGTTCTTTCAATAACAAAATGGCCGACAGTTGAAAACGCCAGCAGTCAAGTGGGAAATCCAAACTAATTAGGCAGCAGCTATCAAACAAAGCAGTGATGATGTTACTCTGTGCCCAGCGCTCACCTTCTCTCTCCATTAGTGAGTAAGGTTTGATCTCTCCGTCTGGCTTTTTGGGGGGAACCTTTCTCAACTGGGCCGCTGTGGAAGAGAGGACATGGATACAAGAACACAACGCCATCAGAACCTGGTGGAAGGTTAAAGAACCTTAGCTTAACACACACTCACCGAGCACTTTATTAATAGGAACACCTGTATTATTACCTGCTTATTCATGCAATTATCCATTCACGGTGCTTAAACGTTAGCCTGGTAAACCATCCAATCACGTGAACTCACATTTTGTTTTGCTCTCAGCTCGGGGCTTTTCAGAAATTACAAAGTGCACGGCCCAATCTGGGACCTGCCTCGTAAGTTGACAACCTAACGGCTGGACCAACAGTAACAGCTGTCAACGTCAACGTTGGTAGAGTTTACACAGGCAGAAGTGCAGTTATTGCAGAAATAGAACCAAAACCAACAATTCAACAGGAACAAGAGTACCGCTATGCACCAGCGGAGCGTCTCCGCAGAAAACATGTTTTCAACGTTCTTTGCGAGTGGATTTAGATTTGACTGGATCCAACCCCGTTTGGCTGAAGGACTGGATTTGGCTACACTGATTGGCTGAAGGAGTTGTCTGTCAAGGGCAAGTACTCCCGCCCACTGAAATCACTGTGGACGGCTTGGAGTCCAGATGGAACAGCAGAACGGAAAAAAACATGGGTTCACGTGAACGGGATGATTTAAACACGGCAAACATCACTCAACATTCAAACAGCAAGACAGTTGACTCTGAGCTGCCGAGCTGAGAAATGTGAAGAATCTATACATTCTTTCCTGTTTTCAACGCAATGTGAGTACAACCTGTTCAAGTGAATTCAACTCATTATGAGTGAAGCCAGGCTGCTGTGTTTTCTCCCTCTCCACCATGTTGGTTTCTCCCTCTCCACCATGTTGGTTTCTCCCTCTACTTGCTTGTCATCCAGAGAGGTCTGATGATCACAGCGCTTCCCCCACACAGCAAAGCCCGCCTCCCTCCGCTGCAAGCGGAGACTGTAGCTTATATATTGATATTAGCATGTGACGTCATCCGGCCACTTTTCTGACAGTTATCGCATATTCACCGCATAGCACACTATTGAGCCACCCTAAACCAGCGCAGGGGAGATTCCTTCAGCGCGACAGCCCGAGTTGACATGTTTGTCATATTGTATTGACCCTGTTCTGGATGAACGATTTGCATGTGGGTCAAACTGACTGAGAGCAACTAGAAGTGAGCAACTAGAAGTGCCGTAATGTAATACAGAAAATAAAGCAAACACCTGCTGATCCCATTCAGATCAATAATAATCATCATCATAATAATAATGCTTTTCTGGCTTTTAAAGGGACCCTGCAAGAAACTAATCCTGGGTCTGCAGACTGACTTACCCAGCATGAGTTTACACAGTTAGTATTCCCATTAGCACTATAATAACAGTAAACTAAGCTAATGTGGACAAACACGTAAACACGTCACATTCCCAGTGATGGTCTTGTTTGTTTACAGTAATTACACTAATGTCTCCAAATTAATGTGGTGATAGTTTATTCATGTTAAAATGCCACATGTAGCATCAACACATGTAGCATTTAGGATTGGAGCTATTCACCTTATTCCTGGACCTACGTTTCCCATGATTCTCAGCGGTTGCCGGTTGTCGACTTCCTGTTTAAAAAAAATTCACTAGCAAGGAGGTGCGCGCCGCTGTCAAAGAGTGGGAACGTTTGGCTTATTTGATCCGAAATGGCTAAAAATAGTAACGTTGTGTGGTTGCATAGTGGCGATATTTTACAAAAACGAGGTCAATGTCAATTCACTCGTACTGTACGGGCTTATTTTAGCCGAAATGGCTAAAAATAGTATGTGGTTGCATAGCGGCCGCTTTTGTTTTGAAGGCTAAACGTCCAAACCGGAACTCTTATTATTTGGTCATTGAACGTAGCTTTAGCGGTCTCTCTCTTTCAAGATTCAAGATATTGTCACTCGTTGTACAATTATGCACATGCGAAATTATTGTGCTGGGGGCATCATTACAAGACATAGGTATAGGTACAAAGTCACAACAATTATTATGATTATTTTCAGTCTCTTTCGCAATGAACGGTCCTGGGCGGAAACAGGCAACCGGCAGGTGGAAACAGGGAGGGAGGGTGTCATGGAAGCGCCCACTGTCTCACCAGGAAACTCGTGATTAGAGAGGCAAACTGACCGCCTACTTCCTGCTTCAGCACTGTACCAGAGATTTTTATCCGCCATTTATTTTCCCATAGACCTTTCGTAAAATGCTTATAAAAATCGTTTTACTTCATCAAACTAAATGGTCCAGCTATATTTAGAATCGGGAGAGACCATAGAACATTTCAATCCGACCAAAACTTTAAAAAATCCGCGATTTTTTACGTTTTGGTCCGAGTGAAATGTTATGTGGTCTCTCCTGTTTCTAAATATATCTGAATCGTTTGGTTTGAACAAGTAAAACTATTTTTATAAGCATTTTACGAAATGTCTATGGGAAAATAAATGGCGGATGAAAATCTCTGGTACAGTGCTGAAGCAGGAAGTAGGCGGTCACTTTGCCTCTATACCAATGGACAGACATTTATTTAGACTTCAGAGGGTCAAACAACAGGCAGCTTTCCTCCTATCAGTGAGGTGGTTAGGGGGGGGGGGGGTGTTAGGGGCTGTGGGTCCTATGTATCACATGATATACAACAGTACATATATACATATAGGACCTAGATAGGAGAGGAAATATCAATATTGGGAAAGAGGAAGTGAGAGGAAAGCTGGTGAGAGAGAGAGTGTGACATGAACAGGTGGCCCTCATACAGTGGAATCCGCTTATAGTGATCAACTGCTTATATGGATGAAAAAGCTTGGTACACAGAATCACTCCTATACACATGCTGTTTGTATAATTCACTTATAGCGATCAGGAGTCCACTTACAGTGATCATTTTGGGTCTTCTCATACATGAGAACAATGGAAAAAATGTCTAAAACTACAGTCATTCCATTTGATTTTTTTAAACTTACAAACGGCCAAAAATGAGCAAACGAGATACAGCAGCGATACTTGGTGCATGTCTGTCTGTATGGAGAGATCACAACGTTTCTGTCTGTCTCTGTCGATGCGAGACCGCTGTGTTTGAAACAGCTGGAAGCCTTTAACTTACTAACTTACTGTATGTATGTTGAAAGTCAATATCAATAACATTCAGTAAATAGCGAAGCTGTCGATTTATTGACTTTACATGTAATGTATTCATGCAATAAATATACAAATGTCAATTAGACGGTAATCTGGATGAGGAATAAAGAAAAAGAAGAAAATCGGTCATAATGATCATCCACTTATAGTGATCAATTTGAGCCGTCTCAAAGTGATCACTATAAGAGGAGTGCACTGTATAAATGTCCCAAAGTGATTTGATCTGATTGATTTATTTATGTGTCATGCACTCTAGGTGCCCAACCCCCATGGCTTTACAAGACACAACAATAAATCACTGTAAGATCACTATGAGAGGAGTGCACTGTATAAATGTCTTAACGTGATCCCTATGAGAGGAGTGCACTGTATAAAATGCAGGGGCAGAGAGAAAGGAGGGAGGGATGTATGGGAAAAGAAAGAGAGATAGAAGAGTCCTTACAAAAATCCGAACATCCCCTGATCCGTCAGAGGAGAGGGAGGCCCGCCTGAGAGGGTTTGGTGAAACAAAAGCGTTTGGAAATGGAAGTCACAGTGAAGAGCACTTTCAAATGTGAAGATGATGTACTCTAGGTGAAAATACTATTTACTATTTTCCACATTTTAGAAGAATAGTAAAGACATCAAAACTATGAAATAACACAAATGGAATTATGATCAAAAACCACCTTCTCCACCCTCCCCCCCTCAGCCGATCTGGGGAGCATTGTAGACTGGCACATGCTTCCTCTGATACATGTGCAGTCGCCAGCCGCTTCTTTTCACCAGACAGCGAGGAGTTTCACCGTCAGGATGTATATAGCGCATGGGAGGATCACGCTATTCCCCCGAGTCCCCCCCCCTGAACAGGCGCACAGACCGACCAGAGGAGGCACTAGTGCAGTGACCAGACCGACCAGAGGAGGCACTAGTGCAGTGACAAGGACACATAGCCTTAATCCGGCTTCCCACCCATAGACACGGCCAATTGTTGTGCCTGTATGGACGCCCGACCGCCACGGAGGCAACACGGGGGCTCGAACCTGCGATCCTCGTGTCGGTAGGCAGGGAATCGTACACTCTACCCTCTTCCTGCACTACACTCCTCCTGCACTACCCTCCTACACTCCTCCTGCACTACCCTCCTCCTGCACTACCCTCCTACACTCCTCCTGCACTACACTCCTCCTGCACTACCCTCCTACACTCCTCCTGCACTACACTCCTACACTCCTCCTGCACTACCCTCCTCCTGCACTACCCTCCTACACTCCTCCTGCACTACACTCCTACACTCCTCCTGCACTACACTCCTACACTCCTCCTGCACTACCCTCCTCCTGCACTACCCTCCTACACTCCTCCTGCACTACCCTCCTACACTCCTCCTGCACTACACTCCTCCTGCACTCCTCCTGCACTACACTCCTCCTGCACTACCCTCCTCCTGCACTACCCTCCTCCTGCACTACACTCCTCCTGCACTACCCTCCTCCTACACTCCTCCTACACTCCTCCTGCACTACACTCCTCCTGCACTACCCTCCTCCTGCACTACACTCCTCCTGCACTACCCTCCTACACTCCTCCTGCACTACACTCCTCCTGCACTACCCTCCTCCTGCACTACCCTCCTCCTGCACTACACTCCTCCTGCACTACCCTCCTACCCTCCTCCTACACTCCTCCTACACTCCTCCTGCACTACCCTCCTCCTGCACTACACTCCTCCTGCACTACCCTCCTACCCTCCTCCTACACTCCTCCTACACTCCTCCTGCACTACCCTCCTCCTGCACTACACTCCTCCTGCACTACACTCCTCCTGCACTACCCTCCTCCTGCACTACCCTCCTCCTGCACTACACTCCTCCTGCACTACACTCCTCCTGCACTACCCTCCTCCTACACTCCTCCTACACTCCTCCTGCACTACACTCCTCCTGCACTACACTCCTCCTGCACTACCCTCCTCCTGCACTACACTCCTCCTGCACTACACTCCTCCTGCACTACACTCCTCCTGCACTACCCTCCTCCTGCACTACCCTCCTCCTGCACTACCCTCCTCCTGCACTACCCTCCTCCTGCACTACCCTCCTCCTGCACTACACTCCTCCTGCACTACCCTCCTCCTACACTCCTCCTACACTCCTCCTGCACTACACTCCTCCTGCACTACCCTCCTCCTGCACTACACTCCTCCTGCACTACCCTCCTACCCTCCTCCTACACTCCTCCTACACTCCTCCTGCACTACCCTCCTCCTGCACTACACTCCTCCTGCACTACACTCCTCCTGCACTACCCTCCTCCTGCACTACACTCCTCCTGCACTACCCTCCTCCTGCACTACCCTTCTACACTCCTCCTGCACTACACTCCTCCTGCACTACCCTCCTACCCTCCTCCTGCACTACACTCCTCCTGCACTACCCTCCTCCTGCACTACACTCCTCCTGCACTACCCTCCTACCCTCCTCCTGCACTACACTCCTCCTGCACTACCCTCCTCCTGCACTACCCTCCTCCTGCACTACCCTCCTACACTCCTCCTGCACTACACTCCTCCTGCACTACCCTCCTACACTCCTCCTGCACTACCCTCCTACACTCCTCCTGCACTACACTCCTCCTGCACTACCCTCCTCCTGCACTACCCTCCTACACTCCTCCTGCACTACCCTCCTACCCTCCTCCTGCACTACCCTCCTCCTGCACTACCCTCCTCCTGCACTACCCTCCTCCTGCACTACACTCCTCCCGCACTACCCTCCTCCTGCACTACACTCCTCCCGCACTACCCTCCTCCTGCACTACACTCCTACCCTCCTCCTGCACTACACTCCTCCTGCACTACCCTCCTGCACTACCCTCCTCCTGCACTACCCTCCTCCTGCACTACCCTCCTCCTGCACTCCTCCTGCACTACACTCCTCCTGCACTACCCTCCTCCTGCACTACCCTCCTCCTGCACTACACTCCTCCTGCACTACCCTCCTCCTACACTCCTCCTACACTCCTCCTGCACTACACTCCTCCTGCACTACCCTCCTCCTGCACTACACTCCTCCTGCACTACCCTCCTACACTCCTCCTGCACTACACTCCTCCTGCACTACCCTCCTCCTGCACTACCCTCCTCCTGCACTACACTCCTCCTGCACTACCCTCCTACCCTCCTCCTACACTCCTCCTACACTCCTCCTGCACTACCCTCCTCCTGCACTACACTCCTCCTGCACTACCCTCCTACCCTCCTCCTACACTCCTCCTACACTCCTCCTGCACTACCCTCCTCCTGCACTACACTCCTCCTGCACTACACTCCTCCTGCACTACCCTCCTCCTGCACTACCCTCCTCCTGCACTACACTCCTCCTGCACTACACTCCTCCTGCACTACCCTCCTCCTACACTCCTCCTACACTCCTCCTGCACTACACTCCTCCTGCACTACACTCCTCCTGCACTACCCTCCTCCTGCACTACACTCCTCCTGCACTACACTCCTCCTGCACTACACTCCTCCTGCACTACCCTCCTCCTGCACTACCCTCCTCCTGCACTACCCTCCTCCTGCACTACCCTCCTCCTGCACTACACTCCTCCTGCACTACCCTCCTCCTACACTCCTCCTACACTCCTCCTGCACTACACTCCTCCTGCACTACCCTCCTCCTGCACTACACTCCTCCTGCACTACCCTCCTACCCTCCTCCTACACTCCTCCTACACTCCTCCTGCACTACCCTCCTCCTGCACTACACTCCTCCTGCACTACACTCCTCCTGCACTACCCTCCTCCTGCACTACACTCCTCCTGCACTACCCTCCTCCTGCACTACCCTTCTACACTCCTCCTGCACTACACTCCTCCTGCACTACCCTCCTACCCTCCTCCTGCACTACACTCCTCCTGCACTACCCTCCTCCTGCACTACACTCCTCCTGCACTACCCTCCTACCCTCCTCCTGCACTACACTCCTCCTGCACTACCCTCCTCCTGCACTACCCTCCTCCTGCACTACCCTCCTACACTCCTCCTGCACTACACTCCTCCTGCACTACCCTCCTACACTCCTCCTGCACTACCCTCCTACACTCCTCCTGCACTACACTCCTCCTGCACTACCCTCCTCCTGCACTACCCTCCTACACTCCTCCTGCACTACCCTCCTACCCTCCTCCTGCACTACCCTCCTCCTGCACTACCCTCCTCCTGCACTACCCTCCTCCTGCACTACACTCCTCCCGCACTACCCTCCTCCTGCACTACACTCCTCCCGCACTACCCTCCTCCTGCACTACACTCCTACCCTCCTCCTGCACTACACTCCTCCTGCACTACCCTCCTGCACTACCCTCCTCCTGCACTACCCTCCTCCTGCACTACCCTCCTCCTGCACTCCTCCTGCACTACACTCCTCCTGCACTACCCTCCTCCTGCACTACCCTCCTCCTGCACTACACTCCTCCTGCACTACCCTCCTCCTACACTCCTCCTACACTCCTCCTGCACTACACTCCTCCTGCACTACCCTCCTCCTGCACTACACTCCTCCTGCACTACCCTCCTACACTCCTCCTGCACTACACTCCTCCTGCACTACCCTCCTCCTGCACTACCCTCCTCCTGCACTACACTCCTCCTGCACTACCCTCCTACCCTCCTCCTACACTCCTCCTACACTCCTCCTGCACTACCCTCCTCCTGCACTACACTCCTCCTGCACTACCCTCCTACCCTCCTCCTACACTCCTCCTACACTCCTCCTGCACTACCCTCCTCCTGCACTACACTCCTCCTGCACTACACTCCTCCTGCACTACCCTCCTCCTGCACTACCCTCCTCCTGCACTACACTCCTCCTGCACTACACTCCTCCTGCACTACCCTCCTCCTACACTCCTCCTACACTCCTCCTGCACTACACTCCTCCTGCACTACACTCCTCCTGCACTACCCTCCTCCTGCACTACACTCCTCCTGCACTACACTCCTCCTGCACTACACTCCTCCTGCACTACCCTCCTCCTGCACTACCCTCCTCCTGCACTACCCTCCTCCTGCACTACCCTCCTCCTGCACTACACTCCTCCTGCACTACCCTCCTCCTACACTCCTCCTACACTCCTCCTGCACTACACTCCTCCTGCACTACCCTCCTCCTGCACTACACTCCTCCTGCACTACCCTCCTACCCTCCTCCTACACTCCTCCTACACTCCTCCTGCACTACCCTCCTCCTGCACTACACTCCTCCTGCACTACACTCCTCCTGCACTACCCTCCTCCTGCACTACACTCCTCCTGCACTACCCTCCTCCTGCACTACCCTTCTACACTCCTCCTGCACTACACTCCTCCTGCACTACCCTCCTACCCTCCTCCTGCACTACACTCCTCCTGCACTACCCTCCTCCTGCACTACACTCCTCCTGCACTACCCTCCTACCCTCCTCCTGCACTACACTCCTCCTGCACTACCCTCCTCCTGCACTACCCTCCTCCTGCACTACCCTCCTACACTCCTCCTGCACTACACTCCTCCTGCACTACCCTCCTACACTCCTCCTGCACTACCCTCCTACACTCCTCCTGCACTACACTCCTCCTGCACTACCCTCCTCCTGCACTACCCTCCTACACTCCTCCTGCACTACCCTCCTACCCTCCTCCTGCACTACCCTCCTCCTGCACTACCCTCCTCCTGCACTACCCTCCTCCTGCACTACACTCCTCCCGCACTACCCTCCTCCTGCACTACACTCCTCCCGCACTACCCTCCTCCTGCACTACACTCCTCCCGCACTACCCTCCTCCTGCACTACCCTCCTACACTCCTCCTGCACTACCCTCCTACACTCCTCCTGCACTACCCTCCTACACTCCTTCTGCACTACCCTCCTACACTCCTCCTGCACTACCCTCCTACCCTCCTCCTGCACTACCCTCCTACACTCCTCCTGCACTACCCTCCTACCCTCCTCCTGCACTACCCTCCTACACTCCTCCTGCACTACCCTCCTACACTCCTCCTGCACTACCCTCCTCCTGCACTACCCTCCTCCTGCACTACCCTCCTCCTGCACTACCCTCCTACACTCCTCCTGCACTACACTCCTCCTGCACTACCCTCCTACACTCCTCCTGCACTACCCTCCTACACTCCTCCTGCACTACACTCCTCCTGCACTACCCTCCTACCCTCCTCCTGCACTACCCGGACGCCAAAATCCAAACTATGTTAGACTTTAGACCATAGACTTTAAAGTTGCCTTGTTGGAAAGGCAAAGGCTTTGGAGAGAAATTCCCACAAAAGGATCATCTTCATGGTTTCTATTTGTCTAAAAAAAACTAAGTTCAAGCATTTCTGCAAAAGCCTTTAGATCAGAAGCCTTTAGATCAGAAGCCTTTAGATCAGAATGGCTTTAAGAGAATGAAAGTGCATTTAGCAAAGAAACAAAGATTTGTTGTGCTACCAAAAATCATGAGTTCATTTGAAGTAAATCTACAGCATGGAAAATATGTGTCGCAACCACACTTCTTGACACTATAACTCACAAGAATATGTGCTTGTTTTAACAACGTGCAGCTTTTGCAATCAGGTAAAAAGGCGTGGCCCAGGTGAGCTGGGGTTGGTATAGAGACCTAAGAACAGGTAAAAAGGCGTGGCCCAGGTGACCTGGGGTTGGTATAGAGACCTAAGAACAGGAACACCAACTGAGAACAGGTTGAGTCAAATAAGCGTATCCTAAGGCCCCAGGCCGCCCACGTCACATCAGGCGTGACGTGAAACGGCTGTACGGAGACGCAGTCGCCCACGCCGCGCGGCTCAGGTTACCGTGGTGACGTAACCATCGTTTCCAAAACAAAACATGACTCAACCTAACATGCGACTGACTGAAGACAGGCTGGAAGCTCACCTGATCTGTTGAGGAAGAAGCCATCAAACACCACAAAGTTGTTGACCTACAGAGAGAGAGAAAAGAAAGAAAATGTCATAATATACATATAGTATCTGGAACTTTTTTCTTTATTAAAATAACAATAGGATATATTACATATGATCAGTCTGTGTCTGTCTGTGACCATGTGTGTTCTTTACTGAATTTGCATAAAATAGGCTTTTCAGTGATGTTTTAGGGAATGTGCCATTTGCTGTGTCACATGGGTGTGGCTGTCAAGCTGAGGCTAGCAGGCGCACATCTGGGAATTCACAGCAGCAACAACAATGGAGGAAGGTAATAAGAAAAGAACAGCGATGCTAAACGTGCAAATTAGTCCAAATAAAACTGAGAATTTAGATTTGTATCATCTCGGATTGCCACCATCGGAGGATTCGCTGCCTTCAGTGGCTTGTTTACCGCCTGTGTTGTCAGAGACTATGACAAGAAGAAGAAGAAGAAGAAATAAAAAGAAAAACTAAAACGACCGCACCGCGGATATATGCCTCCGCCAACAAGTGAGCAGTCGACACCCATGTCTGTCCAGACTTTGACGTTTGAGCCAAATGTGGAGAAATTCCGTCAAGGCGTTCCTGAGATATCGCGTTAACGAGCTAGAAAATGGCATTCGTGAGGTCACAGTGACCTTGACCTTTGACCACCAAAATTGAATCACTTCATCCTCGAGTTCAAGTGGACGTTTGAGCCAAATTTGACGAAATTCTGTCAAGGCGTTCCTGAGATATCGTGCTAACGCAAATCGGACGGACATACGTACGGACAACCCGAAACCATAATGCATCCAGCGCAGCTATCGCTGGCGGTGGCATAAAAAGAAAGAAATTCCCATGTCCTCCTTAGCATGGCACTTGGCTTATAATTGAATTCTGCTATATAGGCCATTGGCCAATAGGGCGAGGCTAGTCACAAGTGCTTCAGACATAACCTTTCAAATAATGATGTAGAAATATGAATAACAAACGACCCAAGATGAGATGGGAGAAGGAAGGAGCCTGAGGCAAAGTCCAAATAGAAGTTATAACAGCAAGTGCAATCACACTCGGACATAAATAACAACAACAACAACAACAATCATCATCATCATCATCATCATCATCATCATCATCATCATCATCTCACACTATCAGATAAAAGGAGATGTCATCTTCCTGGGGTCCCGTGAGGAAAGCTGATGTCTGAGATACAGTCAGTCATCACATGACAAGTCAAGACAAGTTGTTTTCGCAAAGCTTTGCTATGACAGAACTAATAGGTCACATGAGCAGACAGTATGACAGCAGCCAGCAGAAGGTACCTGAGGAACACTTTGTGTCAGAGCAGAAGGTACCTGAGGAACACTTTGTGTCAGAGCAGAAGGTACCTGAGGAACACTTTGTGTCAGAGCAGAAGGTACCTGAGGAACACTTTGTGTCAGAGCAGAAGGTACCTGAGGAACACTTTGTGTCAGAGCAGAAGGTACCTAAGGAACACTTTGTGTCAGAGCAGAAGGTACCTGAGGAACACTTTGTGTCAGAGCAGAAGGTACCTGAGGAACACTTTGTGTCAGAGCAGAAGGTACCTGAGGAACACTTTGTGTCAGAGCAGAAGGTACCTGAGGAACACTTTGTGTCAGAGCAGAAGGTACCTGAGGAACACTTTGTGTCAGAGCAGAAGGTACCTGAGGAACACTTTGTGTCCGAGCAGAAGGTACCTGAGGAACACTTTGTGTCAGAGCAGAAGGTACCTGAGGAACACTATGTGTCAGAGCAGAAGGTACCTGAGGAACACTTTGTGTCAGAGCAGAAGGTACCTGAGGAACACTATGTGTCAGAGCAGAAGGTACCTGAGGAACACTTTGTGTCAGGCAGTAGTGCTTTGACAGGAATGACAGGAATTTGGGGGAGGGCCTGTCGTAGGCCATCAGCACAGGTTCCAGATGCTCCTGCTGCAACAGATAAGGAGAAGACAGATCAACAACAATGAACTGCGTCTGTATACGTTAGTCTGCTGGTTACATGTGATAATGAACTGTGTCTGTATACGTTAGTCTGCTGGTTACATGTGATAATGAACTGTGTCTGTATACGTTAGTCTGCTGGTTACATGTCATAATGAACTGTGTCTGTATACGTTAGTCTGCTGGTTACATGTCATAATGAACTGTGTCTGTATACGTTAGTCTGCTGGTTACATGTCATAATGAACTGTGTCTGTATACGTTAGTCTGCAGGTTACATGTCATAATGAACTGTGTCTGTATACGTTAGTCTGGTGGTTACCTGTCCTAATGAACTGTGTCTGTATACGTTAGTCTGCTGGTTACATGTCATAATGAACATTATTAGGCTAAAAACGGTATGGGGAAGTCACATAGTTGGGGTGTTTTGAGAGAGGGGTCGGTTTTGCGTGGGACCCTTACGTCACCTCACAACTTGGATTTCACTTTGAGAAACATGTTGAACAGGCTGACAGATCCAAGTCATAAACATATATATATATCGATCCAAACCCCTAAATGAAAAAGCCCACAGATCCAGTGTGTTTTTCCCTCCAGAGGTCTGGTTGGACACTCAGGTCACTGAACACAGGCAGTGCCTCACCTGCAGGACAGGTCACTGAACACAGGCAGCGCCTCACCTGCAGGACAGGTCACTGAACACAGGCAGCGCCTCACCTGCAGGACAGGTCACTGAACACAGGCAGCGCCTCACCTGCAGGACAGGTCACTGAAGACAGGCAGCACCTCACCTGCAGGACAGGTCACTGAACACAGGCAGCGCCTCACCTGCAGGACAGGTCACTGAACACTAGGGGTGGGGGAAAAAATCGATTCACCTAAGTATCGCGATTTTTAATGTCACGATTTTTTGGATCGATCTTTTATTCCAGAATCGATAATCGCAAATAATAAAAAAAAAAAAAAAAAAAAAAAATTGGGTGCTTGCAGTCAGGCCACTCACTGAACAGCAGGCCAGGCGCCGCCTACTGGTTTACTAGTGGTTTTATTACTTTATTAGTTAGTCTGAAGTAATAATTACACTTCAGGGTTAAAGTGGGTGCATCTCATTGTAAAATTGGACTTCAAACGGCCCAAATCTGGCTTCAAACGGCCCAAATTTCACGCGCATCGGCCCATATCGGCCTGGCCTGCTTGGTATCTAATGCGCGGCCTGAATTATGATCCCAGTCCGCCCCTGTTTTTAAATATATCGCCCAGCCCTACTCATGATATATAATATACAGTCTCTAGCCTCACCTGCTTGGACAGGTCACTGAACACAGGCAGCGCCTCACCTGCAGGACAGGTCACTGAACACAGGCAGCGCCTCACCTGCAGGACAGGTCACTGAACACAGGCAGCGCCTCACCTGCAGGACAGGTCACTGAACACAGGCAGCGCCTCACCTGCAGGACAGGTCACTGAACACAGGCAGCGCCTCACCTGCAGGACAGGTCACTGAACACAGGCAGCGCCTCACCTGCAGGACAGGTCACTGAACACAGGCAGCGCCTCACCTGCAGGACAGGTCACTGAACACAGGCAGCACCTCACCTGCAGGACAGGTCACTGAACACACGCAGCGCCTCACCTGCAGCATGAAGTCAAACAGCTCCAGGCCGTAGCCGTGCCGCTGCAGGCTCTCTGTGATGTAGAAATCCAAAATACACAGCGGCTCCGCCTCCACGTGCGCCCCCCGCTGGTCCTGAGGAGGCATTACAAGCCGATTAGGGGAGGATTATATGAATCGACACAAATCACAGCAAACGGAAAGAGCATTGAATTTAGTATCGTGGTGGTATCGTTAAAAAAATTACGATGATACGAGTACCAATACCAGTACCCTTTAAAGTGACACCGATACCAATAGAGTACATCATTCGGTACTTTTTCTTTCTTTCTTTCTTTTACACGGTGCAGCTGTCCACGCTGACGTTTTCTCGCGCTTTATCGTATTACTCATATTCTCAGTTTTTCCTCCGACAATCCGTACGCATTTTATGCATCTATTTTGATTTGTATCAGACACCACAGGCGTGTAGTTTAGACCTGCTTTTCAATGTTTTGCTGCTGGCATCTCGGCACGCTGAACTGCCAAGTGCCAACTGCGTCACACTCACACACCGCTCGACTTCACCACCACAGACTGTATCTGCTGCGGTCATGTGACTTCACCACCACAGACTGTACGGGTTGTATCTGCTGCGGTCATGTGACTTCACCACCACAGACTGTACGGGTTGTATCTGCTGCGGTCATGTGACTTCACCACCACAGACTGTACGGGTTGTATCTGCTGCGGTCATGTGACTTCACCACCACAGACTGTACGGGTTGTATCTGCTGCGGTCATGTGACTTCACCACCACAGACTGTACGGGTTGTATCTGCTGCGGTCATGTGCCAATCACACGTCACATTCAATCCAAGAAGAATGTTTGCGTACATTTTTTTCTAGATCTGTGTACAAAAAGGATTGAGCAGGTATCGTTTGACTGTAGAACTTTTGATATTACTTGGTACTGGGATATTTCGTAGGGCTGGGTATTGGCAAGGACCTCACGATACGATACGTATCACGATACGATTGTATCACGATACATTGCGATACAATAGATATTGCGATACTGTACATAATTGACTGACATTTTTAAAAAATAGAGCTAAATATACAACACGCTGTGTACCACCCAGGTAGTGCAATAATATGTACATCACCTTATAATGATAATTTAGTGGACAAATTGAGTCAAAAGTTTAAACTACTGTTGAGTGTGTTACATTCCGAGGAAAAAGTATTATTATTGTGTCACTGAACACACGGCTGTGCAAAAAATCGATATGGCGATATATCACAATATTTTTTCGGAAATATCGATCCAGTATTGCGGAAAAAAATATTGCGATATATATTGCCGTATCGATTTTATCGCACAGCCCTAATATTTTGGTTCTTCTGGTACCTAAAGGTATTGAGTACCGATACGCAGCCATAATTGCGTTGCACAGATCAGATTGAACATATGACAGACAAGACCAGAGAAAATAAGCAGGGAAAAACATGGCGACTCACAAGCAGAAACAACTTCTTGTAGCCGACCTTGAGAAAGCCCAGGGCGACACCACAGCCTCTGTATGCAGGAGAGAAGAACAACTTTCATCACACATTATGAACACACTTTTCCATGTGAGTGATTTCCTGTCAACTGATGCCATCATGAGTGTTAAACACTGCATCTCTCAGCAGATTGCTACAGCACACACACTGTGTGAGTACAATATGACTCAGAATGCTACACCACACACACTCTGTGAGTACACTATGACTCAGAAGAAGACCACAGGGTAACTTCCCCCCCCCCACACATCTTCAGGGAGAAAAACCTCCAGGACATTTTCAAAGATGCGTAATATAATTTCCATGTAATGTGAGGCGGTGAGTCCACACCTCATGGATTTAGTGCTTCTCAAAGTGGGGTCCGGGGACGTCCCAGGGGTCATTGAGGACGTCCCAGCAAAAAGGGTCAATCATTTATTTTCCCTATAATTCCATCGATAAGTAACACAATGACAGAATGTATGACTATTTAGGTCATGGGTTTCATATACACTTTCTATAAACAAACATCTAAAAGCAAAAATCTGATCAGATGGGGGGACTCTGGGACAAAATCTTATCAGATGGGAGGCTGTCAGAGCCGGTGACAGAGACTCATTTGTAGGTGATCAAGTGTTTCAGTCTTGTTTGCCCCACTGGACCGCTACTCAGTCTCCACCACTCACAGGCACGCAGTCTGTCCATATCTGCTCATATCTGCTCATATCTGCTCATATCTGCTCATATCGGCTCATATCGGCTCATATCTGCTCATATCTGCTCATATCGGCTCATATCTGCTCATATCTGCTCATATCTGCTCATATCTGCTCATATCTGCTCATATCTGCTCATATCAGCTCATATCTGCTCATATCTGCTCATATCTGCTCATATCTGCTCATATCTGCTCTCTGCAGGTATCTGATGTGCTTCACAGAGACTCAGCTGACGACATGTTCACGGACCCCCGGGAAATCTCGTGCGTGCGTGCGTGTGTGTGTGTGTGTGTGTGCGTGCGTGTGTGCGTGCGTGTGTGCGTGTGTGTGTGCGTGCATGCGTGTGTGTGTGTGTGTGTGTGTGTGTGTGTGTGTGTGTGTGCGTGCGTGCGTGTGTGCGTGCGTGTGTGCGTGTGTGTGTGCGTGCATGCGTGTGTGTGTGTGTGTGTGTGTGTGCGTGCCCGTTGCTCTCTCCATCCTTCAGTAGGTAGAGCTGGTGCTGGTTGGACTGCAGCTTGGAGGCGCTTGTTATTGGAGCTGTGAGCTGTTGGGCCTGCAGAGAGCAACACATCCACACTGTTAGACAACATGGCTTCTCTTTTTCTTTTGTCAATATTTTTTTATTGATTTTCCAAGTGTTCATCCCACACGAGGAATAGAAAATAGAAAACATATAACTGTATATTTTGACTTCAGTTCACCTATTCGTCTCTCAAATACAACGAAGCACTACCGTAATCATCAAATATGCTCACAAATTGCATTGCCCATTCTTCATCCCTACCACCCCACAGACCCACCCACCACTAGAGCCCCGACCGATATATCAGTCTACCGATATTATCAGGCGATATTGGCCAATAACCGATATATCGGTATCGGCCGATATGTTGGCTGATATTTTTTTATTTGGTATTTTTTAAGTTATAGACAGCATGTTGTGTATATTTGATCTTTTTTCTTAATTCAAGATACATTTTATATTTGTTCTATTTGTGTTTTTGGATTTCTAGTTATTTATAATTATTAAATTCCCAGTTCAGTTTACTGTTTCATTGCACTGATGTCATTTTGGGCAATAAAGTTTATTGATAAGCTGTAAAATATCCTGCCTATACATTACATATCTCAAGTCATGTCACGTCATACATTTGCCCAGTGTTTGATATTTGAGGGATCATTGCAAAAAAAAGTGTAACATAATGTGTATATTTAATATAAGAATATCGGCCGAAATATCAATATCGGAATTTTTTTACTCCCTAATATCGGTATCGGCATTGGCCTCAAAAATCCAGTATCGGTTGGGCTCTCTACCCACCACCCATAGGCTTACAGACTCCGGAGAATATGTAGGCGAAGGAAGGTCAGTTATACTAAGACAATCAAATAATTGTATAAATTACTCAGAGAAAAAGAGGGAGGGAGAGAAAAATAAAGGGAAAAAAGATGAAAAGGGAAGGAAAAAGGAGGCTCCCATAGACAGTATATTAAAGGTTCCACTCGACTCTTTATCCAGGGGAAATCTTATAATAATATATTCACAACACTACACACACAAGCTACAACTTCAACACACACACAAACATAAAGAGGCACACCTTTGCTGAGGCTGTCCCAAGTTCATCAATAACTGTAGCTATCTGGACGTGGAGATCTGACCTACAAAGAGAAATGGATGCAATAGATTAGAGTAGGATTACATTTCACCCACAGCGTGTGTGTGTGTGTGTGTGTGTGTGTGTGTGTGTGTGTGTGTGTGTGTGTGTGTGTGTGTGTGTGTGTGTGTGTGTGTGTACACCCTGTGACATAACTTTTGACATCACTGAAGACATCACATCATTAGCTAATTAGCCCGTTTAAAAAATCTGGCTCCGTCAGGTCACCCGTGCCCTTTACACCAGTGGTTCTCAAATGGGGGTCCGGGGACCCAGGGGTCCTCGGCCAAAAGGGGGGTAATTTATTTTTGCTATAATTCCATTCATAAGTAACACAATGACTATTTTGGTCATGGGTTGATACACTTTCTGCAATAAAACATCTAAAAGCATCAATGTGACGAAATTCAGTCAAGGCGTTCCTGAGATATCACGTTAACCAACTTGAAAATGATGTTCATACCGTGTTAATACTGATAACCGTGAGAATTTTGGTCACTATAATTGTGAGATGAAATGTTCATATTGTTTCATCTCTATGACAGATACCAGGGCAGACATAAAACCACTCACCTAAAGGTGACTTTTGCATCCCTGGACATCACAAGAGGGAGTTCCATTTCAGGAACAGTGCCCCCTGCAGTTTGGTCTAGAAGATGCAGCTATGTGTGATTTACACCCAATGTTGTGTGGTCTCCAACCACCATGCTCTTTTGTGTGTTGCATGTTACATTGTCGCCACTCACGGCATGTTCTGCACGCCGAACTCCATTTAGAAATATGGCAATTTAATGTGGCATTGCATATTGCACAGTACGCTGTCACAGCGTAACGTTAGCTTAGATGTTTGATGACTAGTTGGTGTTGTGATAAATTCAGCGTCGGTTCAATATGCTCATCACTACCGCCCTCCACTGACGTGTATTTTAATGGTAAAAGGTTGTTTTTAAAGAGTGGAATCTATTGAAACACGCACTGCTTGATGATTGGAAGTATCTCGAATTGAAGACGGTTGTTGTTGGTGATACATAACAGAGCTTTAGTAATTTTCTTACAAATGTGTACCCTTTCCGAACCAGGGCACCATTAAATTGTCAGATTTTTAAATGGGGTTTGGTATCCCGTTATCTCCATAGGGGAGAGGGGGGAGACCGTCGAGCTAAAACAACACAGAGAAAAGGGAGACAGCTTCACTAACTTACCTTCCCATTGACTTGACCACCAGGTTCTGGTCCAACACGGAGACCCTCTCAGAGAACAGCTGGTTCAGATCAAAAGGAAACTCCATCTCTCTTGACAGCAGCCTAGCTGAGCTAGCCAGGGAGATCAAGCCAAGCCCAGTAGCAGATCTCAGGCGCTTTGCTAACTTTATTCGCTATCTATCTAGCATGCAAGCTAGGCTGATTCCTCTGCACAGAACACACCGGGCTAGCTGCTGCTAGCTGCTAGCACCCTGCTGAAAACAACACGTCAACACAATGCATCATTGGCATAATGAAAGCTGTGTGTGCTGCAGACACCAGGCACATGATGCTATCAGTCTCTACATTGTTACTGCAGCTCTATTGTGTCTCGGTTGTGAGTCTTGTGAGTCACTCCCCGGGTTACAGCAACCGTAATGTCTACAATACATCAATAAAAATAAGTACCCCACCTTGTCCTGTTTGTTTGACTCCTTAAAACACATCTCTCTTTAACATACTGATACGGATACATATAACTGTTTGTATAGCACCAAACTGCCCAATACATAGCCTACCAATATTTTCAATATTATTTTCAACGGGAACATCTTATCTGTGTTTTACGGTAAAATGCCCATATAGGCGAGAAATGGGACGAGCATCAAATGAGCAGGAATTTCACTTCCGGCCAGCAGGAATTTCACTCGGGTTTAGTGATTTTGCCTTCAAAGTAAAAGCACGATAAAGTTTTTTTTAACCATAAAAATATCATCATACTTGATCAGCTACGAAGCAGCAGCCAGGTCCAACCATACCGTCTCAGCTTCTCCTCCTCTCCCCCTCTCTGCTCTCCTCTCCTCTGGTTCCCCTTCTCCTCTCCCCCTCTCCTCTCCTCTCCTCTCCCCTCCTCTCCTCTCCTCTCTTCTCCTCCTCTCCCCCTCTCTTCTCCTCCTCTCCCCCTCTGCTCTCCTCCTCTCTCCCCTCCTCTCCTCTCCCCCTTCTGCTCTCCTCTCCTCTGGTTCCCCCTCTCTCCCCTCCTCTCCTCTGGTTCCCCCTCTCTCCTCTCCCCCTTCTGCTCTCCTCTCCTCTGGTTCCCCCTCTCCTCTCCCCCTCTGCTCTCCTCCGCTCCCCCTTCTGCTCTCCTCTCCTCTGGTTCCCCCTCTCTCCTCTCCTCTGGTTCCCCCCACCCACCCCCATCTGCGGTCGCCTTTTATACACGCCCCAAACAACGCAGGACAACGTGATTGGCTGGCTCAGATTTGAACAGATCTGAGCCAGCCAATCGCGTTATCCTGTGATGACGTAATGTCCCATGACCGGATGGACCATATATGGACTTCCTCCCCCCGACTTCCTCCCCCCCCTGGCTGCGCTATCATAGCTGCTGACTGTTACTGCACTATCCGTCAGATCCCTTTGCAAGGTACATGGACGTTACTCTGCAGAAACTACAGTAACAAAATCACGAATTGCTCTGTTTTTGGAGCTCTGCATGTCTGTGTTTGTCTAGTTAACGAACGTTAGCTAACGGCTAACATTCGCTAGTTAGCCAACCAACCAGCAGCTAACTTTAGCTAGCTAGCTAGCTTACCGGAAGCGATATTTTTTTGGGATGATGGCGAAGGCATAACCCACCCCTGGCCCTCTCTGCCTCTGATTAGTGGCAGCGTTATACACCATAGATATGACTATATTAAAAACATAAACACACTGGGGTCTTTCATGCAGGCTAGCAAGCGTAACTGCTGTATGTCTGTCTGACCCACTGAGTCTGACGGTCTGACCACAGACTGTAGAAAGAGATGTAATGCAGGATAGCCAAGCGAATGTGTTTTGATGGAAGTTTGACGCTAGGCCAATCAGAGGCAGAGAGGGGCGGGTTATGCCTTCCATAGCCTTCGCCATCATCCGAAAAAAAATATCGCCTCCGGGACAACAACGCTTCCTACCCAGCGTGTGCACGTCTTTCCGACAGGGGTGGTTGTTATGGCAACTATCAACAACAACAACAACAACTACTACTAACTACTACAAGACATAAAGACCGAAATAGGCTACCTTGTTAATGTGTCTGTCGGAGACACGGCCTAACGTTAACATTTAATATGAGCCGAATATCAGCCTGCGCTCAGCTATGTATACAGGAAGTAAACCGGATATTCAGGTGGGTTGTGACGGTTGTTATTGTTGTCAAGTTAAAACTGTCTATATGAACTTCACCATCAATTAATTTACAAGAACTGCACACAGTAGAGAATGTAGAAGAATAACCATAGTTTTGATGATAGTTTCACAGTTATCTTTCCACCTACAATACAAATAGTCATGGAATTCTGCACAAATCATATCTAACGGGAGAAATATTCTCAGATTTGGTTCTGGGGCAAAATATAATCTAATGCGAAACTGTGGCTGGACTAGATGAGAATGATTGCATACTGGATCTAGTACTGGCCAGTTTGACCACATGGTGGCACTGCAAGCAAACTTGTCAAGGGGACGGAAGGGACAGACAGACAGAGTAGCATGGTTTTCACTGAGTATCACAATGTTTTGAAACGTCATGATGTATTGTAACACCTGTTGGTGTCTGCAAAAGTAAGTGACAGCACTTCCACTGTTTTTGTAGAATATCTTTTCAACTACAATATAAGCAAAACATTATGATGTCACAGTGAAGTTGACCTTTGAACTTTTGGATATAAAGGTAAGGTCACAGTGACCTTGACCTTTAAAGGAGAATTTAGCTATTTTTCAACCTGGACACTACTTTCATCATTTTTAATGTAGCCTATAACTAACTCATTTGAGCAGGGGGGTTTTTATGAGTGCAGTATTGACCAATTAGCAGCTGCTTTGCACGCATGCCCCTCCTGCACTAAACAAGCTCGTTTTTGCCACTGACACAATCAGATTATTCCATCATGACATTGTTATAGGGTTAGGGTTAGGGTTAGGGTTAGTAGGGTTAGGGTTAGGGTTAGGGTTAGGGTTAGTAGGGTTAGGGTTAGGGTTAGGGTTAGGGTTAGGGTTACAACAGTGTGCATAGTGTGCTGACAGGTCCACTGCCACGGCCTGCTGCCTTTCAGAGCTCATCAACTGTGGACTGATCTCATCTGGGATGATCTTCACTTGCATTAGATGATGTTCCTCAAACACTTTGAATTAGGGCAGGATTTGAACTTAGCCTCATATTGCATGCTCAGGATTTCTGGGTAAAGTTATCTTGTAGCTTAAAACATTTCTGATACGCAGTTTATTATTTGCTGCATTTAAAACCAACATGTTAGTCTTGTGCCTATATAGCTAGCCTCTTTCACAGTGCACAAGTTCATTCTGAACTGCAACTTCCTCCCCACCAGTAGCAGATAACACTTCCTCCCTCATTCTGGCTGTTACTTTTTTTATTTTCATTTTTAAATTGAGCCTGTGGTTTAGTTGTTGGCTCTTACAAAACACTTCCTGGCAGGAGTTTGCAAAAATAATCGTTTCCTAAATTCTAGTCTTGATATACTGAGTACAACTGTTATTTTTTTTATATTCTTTTTAATTAGGCACCATGACAAATCTTTAGTGTACAAATTTCAATAGATTAATTAAATACATTCATAAATAATCAAATAAATAATGTATAAAAGATTGAGAACATCAAATAAAATCAAAGGCTACAATCAAAAAACAATTGCAATAAATGGGTAGGCTAGTCAATAAATAAATACATAAATAAATATTAAATTCATAAATACACAAATAAATAAATACATAGATACAAATAAATTATGTATTATAAATAGACACAATTAAAATTAAATATATCTGCTCCTCCACTTTGTCAGACTGTAGTGACATTCAATATGCAGTAAATACATTCTTAAAAACATTCCAAAGACAGTAGTTTGGCTGAGAAGTGCATTGCAGTACAGCAAAAGGTACTGAGACTAAGAAGGTAGTACATAGTACATCACATGATAATGTAGACCCATAGACATTTCTATGGTTGTACATCATTACACATTGAGCCCACTAATAAAACTGCTACAGGTTCATGTAGCTTGCTTTACAGTTACTGGCTGTTTTGTTACAACCTTGTGTGTTCTCACAAGGCAAACACCCCAAAGAAGGTCTTCCCCGCCCCCTCTTCCAGCTGTCCCAGCAGTGCCTCCTCCATCATGGTCCTCAGCAGGTCCCCTCTCTCCAGGTGGAACACCGCTCCCATGTAAACGGCACCAAACCATTTTCCTTCTGCGTCTGGCTCCTGGCTCGCCGTCCTCTGGCAGGCAGTGCGAACAGAGTGCAGAATGGGCACATACTCGTCGTCTCTCCCGTACGACCTGGACCACCGCTCCACGCGGTGGCCCAGGTGCACCAGGGGCTCGGACCTGTGGCCCAGGGGCGTGGCGGTGGCGTCGGCGTGGCTGTGGCAGCTGACCCTGAACGAGGCCTGGCTGTAGACGAAGTACAGGCCGGTCTGAGGGATCACGATCTGGTTGTGTTTGAGCTTCAGCCCTCCCTGAGAGTGGGACTGGTCGACATCATCTTTCCACTCCACAGAGGTCTTCAGCTCAGGGTTGTGTTCTCCTGTGGGACGAGCAGAGAGAGGCGGTGATGGAGGTGAATGTGGAGTTCATACAATACATACAGTGAGCAATAAGAAACCCTTTCATATCATCATCATCGTAACCTAAAATAAATAAAATAATACATATAAATAAATTAGGCTGTGGATCCTGCTTTGACCCTCGATTTAGTCCTACTGTACATATGTAAAGATTTCAGTTGTTCTAGATTCAGTATTGAATTGTAGTGCTGTCTAAACTATGGAGGGATAACATTCATTCTCATACATTTCTAATTAGGATCATTTATGATTAATTACATAGTGAAATTAAACTATTCATCATTTTGCTGTGGAAACCTTCTCAAGGACCCATAGAAGCTCCTCAAGAAACCCTAAAGGACTAAAGGAATGGCATCTTAATGAACAGAAGGTTTTGACTGGACTATCAGTCTAGAAAGTATCTGCGTTTCATGTGCTCAAGACCTCATTTCCATTTCCATGTCTGTCAGACAAAGTAATTTCCAGCAAGGTGTTCTTATGCAGAATATGTGGAGTTTGTATTTACCTTCTAGATGAATGGCAGCTCTTAGACTTAGGTTCCCAGAGATTTGTCTCAACATATGGTGAAGGTCTGGAGAGGAGAGAAGACAGATGGTTAGAAAATGTGAATGAACTTGCAGACTGGTTTTCACATCCAGTCCATCACAGCAACCCCAAAGCTTCCTATTTCAGATTCTGGTGTAATCAGTATCCAGTTTAAAACCCATCCTGGTTGAACCCTGGTCTGAACTCCAGAGAGAGGCAGTGTTGAACTTGTGAGAGAAATGACTTTGGAGGAAGTTCTCACCATCAGCGTTGTCAGCGTGTGACTCTGTGGCGTGGCCGCTGAAGAGGATGGCAGCGGCGAGGCAGAGCGTGACGGCCAGCAGGGCTCCAGCCAGCTTCCACACGTGTTTGTTGTTGTTTTTGTTGTTGTTGTTGATGCCGTGTGTTGCTTGTTTCCCGGCCTCTGAAACTGAGGCTTCCAGCTGCACTACACAGTCTCCTTCCATGGCTTCTAACAGTCGATTCAAGCTGGTCAAAAGCAAAAGAGTCTGGCTTCTATCAGGCTTCTATCAGACTTATCCAAAGGCTTTCTGATCGCTCCTCTCCTTCCAGGTGCTCTGCTGCTCTGAGTGACTGACTGAGTCTGTGAGCAGCTTTTAAAACAAGAGTTTCCTCTGGAGGGAAACTCCTGTGATGTCACTCAGAGTGAGTGAGGATACGAGGATGAGGAAGAGAGATAATGACACACAACTTAAACACGCCATCAAACTCTTGAGCTACTTCTGCTCTCACTCAAAATGTCAAAATATAAGCGATGTGATGTATAGTTTTTGAGATATTAATGTTTGTTTGGAGTAGTTTTCTTATTTTGCACGGAGAATGTTTACATTTGGAAAGCATTGTTGCATTTATGAATGCATCCAGTGGGGCATCACAATAACAGTAGGCATTATGTGTTAATTCCACAACAGGAGATATGTGATGTGAAAAAAAGCCCGCATATATCGGTATCGGTTGATATCGGAATCGGAAATTAGGAGTTGGACAATATCGGCATATCGGATATCGTCAAAAAAGCCAATATCGGACATCCCTAGTTTTTCACATCAAAAGTCAACCACATTGTTTTCATTTATGTCTGCATTCACGCACGCACGCACGCACGCACGCACGCACGCACGCACACACACGCACACACACACACACACACACACACACACACACACACACACACAAATCCAGAGAAAATCCACAAACCACAAGCAGTTTATTCTGTCAGGGTGCAAGTCTGGAACTTCCTGTTACTGTATTTCTGTCATTGATCAATTTCGGCATGGTAGGATTGCCTTTTTCCGCCGGAGGTTCTGATGAGACGAAGGAGGTGCCCGGCCTGGAATGACCCCACAGGGCCTTAGACCCTCCATGCACCGAAGGTCTCTCAATACTGCGGTGTAGCACTAAACTCTATTGCAGCGGATTGGGCGTGATCAACCCTTCCGCGGGCAACGTTGCAGACAGAGTAGGAAGGCTGATCCGTGAGCGGCTGCTTCTGGGACGCGGGTCGGGGTCGTAATCGGCCTCGGCTGGGTCTACTGGGCGAGGGTGTATGATGTTGTCAGACCCGAAACACCCCACGACCCCAGTCAACATCACTGATGACGCGTCCCAGCACATGCTGTAGCATGTATTCTGAACCTGTGACACTACTGTGTCTAAGTGTTTTACATAAAATTGATACAAGAAAAGAGCATAGAGAAATAAAAAGATGACAAAAAGATCAACTTAATGTAAAAGAACAAGCAAAATGTATTAAGAAAATAGCCTAAAAAAATCTTCAGATTTTTCTGAAATTTTCTCCCCAATTGTACCTGTCCAATTCTCCCTGCTGTCCCGGTCATTGCTCCACCCCCTCTGCCGATCTGGGGAGAGTTGTAGATTAGCACATGTTCCGGCGATACATATGCCAGCCGCTTCTTTTCACCTGACAGCGAGGGGTTTCACCAGCAGGACATAGCGCGTGCGGATCACGCTATCCCCCCTACCCCCCGAACAGGTCGCCCGACCGACCAGAGGAGGCGCTAGTGCAGCGATCAGGACACATACCCTTAATCCAACTTACCACCCACCAATTGTGCCCGCATGGACGCCTGACCAAACTGGAACATGGGGGCTTGAACCTGCAACCCTTGTGGTGGTAGGCACCACACTGTTGCACTACCCGGATGCCCTATTATGGGCGTATGTTGTGGTGCACTGGTCACCTACCTGGGTCAGTTGTGTGGAAACTGGGTTACATTGTGCTCCAAAAGCCGAGCAAACAGCCCCCCAGTCATCACACAGATACTCATTTCAGCTGTATTCTTCCAGCATTACCTATAATTAGTCATATTGACAATGCTTTTAGACAATGCACACTCATTATGATTTTTGGACCCTATTTTATTTCCTGTCAGCTATTGTATTAGCAAACACTGCAACAAGGGTGTTACGTTTTCATTGGCGTTATTACAGTAATTTATTTTCAATGTCCGCTATCAAGAGCAATTTGGTTAATTTGGAGCAGCAGCACACAGAGAGAGCTCCTGACACTCTAGTCTGTTTTAACTTTTTTCTACAGTTTTAAATCTTACTAGTTTGTAATCTCAGAGTGCTACTCAACATCATCTGACAGTCTTTGTGAAATTCAACCAAAAGTGTTGGATGGTGTTCGTCGCATTTGATATCTGGTGGATTTACCAAACCCCGGCCTACTGCCTCGGCTGTGGCCCCAGCAGCCTAGCCATCATTTGGCTAGCCCAGCTACTAGCCCGGCTGTCACCAGGCTACAGCCCACCAGGCTCCAGCTCAGCTACCTCCAGGCTACAGCCCAGCTACCACCAGGTTCCAGCCCAGCTTCCATCAAGCTACGGCCCAGCTACCCACAGGCTACAGCCTAGCCACCACCAGGTCTCAGCCCAGCTACCAGCAGGCTAGAGCCCAGCCACCTCTAGGCTACAGCCTAGCACCACGCTACAGCCCAGCTACCACCAAGCTACAGCCTAGCTTTCCACCAGGCCACAGTCTAGCTGAACAACACCAACTGGGAGGATTGCATGACCTGGATGAGGATGCATGATCACTTGCCGAAGCAATATCATCGCAGCAGGCCCGGTTATACGGGCCTCTGCCGGTAAGTGATCAATCCCTGCCTGAATTCCTGTCTAGCCCTAGCACTGTCCTGCTATCACACATCATTAATATTACTCTAGTGTTTTGCTGTCTACAAGATACCCGTACTGGCCACTACTTTCTGTTTCTTTTCCCCAGAAATCACAATCTAACCCAGCTACCCCCCCCCCCCCCCCACACACACACACACACACACGCACCTTTCACACACACACACACACACACACACAATTCACAAACACCATTCACACACACGATCGCTACTACCACCAACATCATCTACCGGGAGGAAACCACGGGCTCTTACCGAAGGCTGATACATCGCAGCAGGCCCAGTCTTTGGGCCTGTGCCGGTAAGTCTCTCTCCCTGTTGGACCTCCCGTGTGTACCAATCAACCGCTGTGGGCTACCTTGTGTAGCCCTCGCGTGTAAGTTTTGTTCTGTGCTGCTGCTACCTGCCTAACGTTAGATCTATAACGTTACACTACAGATTATTATTGAGGCTACCCAGTCCCAACTCCGTTACTGGCCATAGTTGTCTATCTCTCCTCAGCAACCACCACCGGACTCCCGTTAAATCATGCCTTCACTTACCTCACCATCCGCCTGTAACAACTGTCATCGCCTCACCCAGAGAGTGTCCGATCTGCAAGAGAGGATCTCCATCCTCCACCAACTCAGGGACGAGGAGCAGATCATGGACTCGATGGTCTCCAGATGCGCCCCAGTCCGCACCGCAGCCACCGAGTTGGATTCAACGGACTCCATGGTGGTCATCGTGGGCCGTGGTGCAGCCACTTCAGCCAATGGGGATCAGGACGTGACTGCCCCGTGTTTAAATGTCAACTCTGCCCAGGCTAATGACCACTGGCCAAAGCTAGGAGCCAAGCCCAAGGTCCTGGCCACCTCCACCCCTGACTGTAGGGAGCAATGGACTGCTGCCCGTAGGGGAAAGCATGGGGGTAAACTCCTCTCTCGCCCCAGTCCATCCCATGCCCCCCAACTGACCACCACCAACAAATACTCCATCCTGCAGGAGCAGGGCGCCCCCCCGCACTCTGATGTCCCCCCGCCGTCGCCTGCACCCCCCTCGGGTGGTCCGCACACACTGTCCGCCGTCTCTCCAGCTGACCGCCATCATCACGTACCCCCCACACGTTCTGGTCAGGTATGGTTTACCCCTCGTCCTCAAAACAGTCCCCCGGCCCAGTCTCCAGAATCGCGGTCCATCCGCAATCAGTCCGCCGCCCGGTCCTCAAAGCCCCCAAGCCCTCAAATACGGCATCACCCACGTCCACGCACTCTGCCCCCACTCGTTCCCCCAACTACATTAATAGTTGGGGATTCCATCGTGCGAAACATCCGCTTCGTCAACGCGGTCACACATTGCTTTTCTGGTGCCACAACATTTAACATCATTGAAAAACTTCCAGGTCTCTTGTCCACACTCCCGAAAACCATCACCAAAATAGTCGTGCATGTCGGCACCAATGATACTGTCCTCCAGCAGTCGGAGTTGACGAAAGCCCACTTTCTCCGCCTTTTTGCCCTGTTGAACTGTAGCGGAAAGTCCGTCTTCCTCTCTGGCCCTATCCCCACGCTGGGCCGCTCGGACGCACGGTTCAGTCGGATCCTCAGTCTTCACACCTGGCTCCAGTCAGAGTGTAGCCTCCACTACATTAATTTCATGAACAACTTTAATCTATTCTGGGACCGTCCTTCATTATTTGCCCGTGACGGTCTTCACCCAAATAGGTTAGGGAGTAGCATGCTAGCGGCTAACATGCAGTACGCTGCTGCCCATTCTGCTCCACATCATTGACCACTAACCACTTCCTCCCAGTCACCTCAGAGCACAGCCTTTCCCGCCAGCTCCCCCTACCGGCCACATCTGTTATCTACCCTTACACCTAACACCTTCTCCATAGAGACTGTCATTCGACACAGGGCACCCCGTCTGTATGACACACGCCGTGTCGATCACAGAGTGTTAACTCCATTACTCAAATCATCTGCTTACATGCAGCCGATCAAACAAAAACTTGCTTCTCTCAACCCAGCAATAAAGAAACACCGTAAATGGAATTACTTTCAAACACTAAACCATGCTAAACTTATCTGGGACCCACGCTCTAAACCAAAGGGATTATTGGGTGGGCATTTAAATATAAGGAGCATTCTCTCCAAAAGTGATCAAATTGAACACTTGATGAATGACTCAAACCTTGATTTTTTCTGTCTATCAGAGACATGGTTGACTGAATATTCTCCTGTGTCTGTCCTTAATGTTCCTGGATACAAGATCTTCAGAAAGGACAGAGACAAAGGCAGGGGTGGAGGGGTGTTGATCTATATCAAAGACAGCATTAAATGCAGTCTCATTGAATGGCCAGAAGAAACCATGCTTGAATGTATTGGGCTTAATGTTACACTGTCCCCTCATATGTCTTTTATTCTTATTGGATTATACCGCCCCCCTTCATCTGACAGCCTATTTTATGAACAGTTAAATAGTATCCTCAAATCATGTGACGGTAAGAAAGAGCTCCTCCTTATGGGAGATTTTAATATAAACTGGGAACATAAACCATCTAGGAAAAAACTAAAGGAGATCACTGATCACTTTAACCTGACCCAGATCGTCCAAGGCCCAACAAGAATAGCAAAGTCATCCAAGACCCAAATTGATTTAATGTTCACAAACAGACCAGAGCGAATCATTAAGTCCCATAACCTGCTGACAGGACTATCTGACCACAATACTACACTGCTGATAAGGAAACTCAACAAAAAACGTTTCAGCAACCCCACCAAGAAATGCTATCAGCAAAATATTCCCAAAAATCAATTACATAATTTTAATAACACTATCATGGAAATTGACTGGTCCAATGTCTTATCCCTTGCAGATGTAGACAAAGGCAGCAACACATTTCTGAAAACCATAGACAATATTTTTAACTCTTTCAGCAGAAAATCCAAAAAAGCACCCAGACAAAAGGCCTCTTTACCCTGGCTCAACGAGGACCTCTGGAGGCAAATGAAAGAACGAGATCTTGCCCTGAAAAGCGCAATTAAGTCAGGGCTCAGCACCGATAGACTTGTATTTACATCCCTACGTAACAAGGTCATTCGAAACATCAGAAAAGCCAAAGCTGGGTTTTTCATAAAAGTGATTAACGAGGGAAAAGGAAATGGGAAAGTGATCTGGGAAAACCTTCAAAAACTAACTGGGAAAGATCAGTCTCAGTCCACAAAACAGTTAGAAATCAAAATCAATGGAACTTTAACCCAAGACCCTACTATTATTTCAGATACATTTAATCATTTTTTTATAGAGTCTGTTCAGGAACTGGCCCAAAGCTTTCAAACCACCACAGCCACTGAACCAACACCTATTGACACTACAAAACCAGTCTTCTCAATCCCCGAAATATCTGACACAGCAGTGGAGAAAATCATCAACTCACTGAGGAATTCAAAATCAAAGGATGTCCATGGCCTAGATGTTGCATTCCTGAAAACACATAAAAACACCCTCGTCCGTCCAATTGCTCATTTGGTAAATCTCTCCATCAAGCAGGGAATCTTTCCTGATGCCTGGAAGTTTGGTGCCATCACTCCCATATTTAAGTCCGGAGACCCAACTGACGTTGGGAACTTCAGGCCCATCAGTATCCTGCCAATCTTGTCCAAGGTGGCAGAAAAGTGGGTGACAGAACAACTCACAGTACACCTGAGTCAGGGCCACAACCCCCTGCACCCTATGCAATTTGGGTTTAGGTCCAACCACTCGACAGACACAGCAAACTGCTATCTCCTGGAATGTATTAAATCTAAAATGGACAAAGGAGGAGTAGTCTGCGCTGTCTTTTTAGACCTCAGGAAAGCCTTTGACACAGTGAATCATAAGGTCCTCCTATCCAAACTATCATCCTTTAATATCTCTCCTGCTGCCATTAATTGGATGACCTCGTATTTATTCAAAAGAAAACAAGCTGTCCGCATAGGAGACACTCTGTCAGCGGCCCTCACTGTGGATACAGGTGTTCCCCAAGGATCCATACTGGGCCCGCTCCTTTTCAGTTTATACATAAACGATCTCCCATCTTCATGCCCATCTGTCAGTCTCCAAATGTATGCCGATGACACCGTTCTCTATACTCACGCAAAAAATCGTCAACAGGCTGCATGCAAACTCTCTGAAGCACTGATTAACGTCTCCAACTGGCTGCACCAATCACACTTGCACCTGAATGTCAACAAAACCGTTTGCATGTTTTTCTCCAAAAGAACGACAGAGGTCCATCAGCCGGATGTGTTCATCGATGGTGAAAAACTTAAAGTAGTATCTGATTTTAAATACCTCGGCATCACTCTGGACTCCAACTTAACATTTAAAAAACACATAAAAAAGATCACCCATACAGTGAAGTTTGGCCTCGCCAACTTCCGATTCATCCGTCCTTTCCTGTCAACAGAAGCAGCCCTGCTTTACATGAATGCAATGATTATTTCCCACCTATCATACTGTATAACTAGCTGGTCACAAGCAGGATCATCAACCTCCCACCAACTCCAGTCCCTCTATAAGCAAGCAATAAAGATCTTGGACAAGAAGCCCCGCCGTTACCACCACTGTCACATCATTAAAAAGTATAACTTACTCACCCTGGACAGTCTTAAAATATACAATGATGCCTGTCTTGTTTTTAAAATCCTGCATGGACTTGCCCCTCCACCAATGAATCAGTTTGTCGTAATAAAAAATAACACCAGACTCACGAGGTCAGTCTCAAGAGGGGAATGTGTGGTTCCATTTAGAGGGAGCACTTTTAGTCGTTCAGCTTTCTCTGTCCGAGCCACACAGTACTGGAACAGTCTGCCTCTCAATTTAAGGAGCTGCCCAACATTTGGACTATTTAAAAATACTTAAAAAAATTGGCTTAAAGAACACCAGAGTTGTACTCATTTCTAGATAGATGACAGTGCACCACTGTCATCTATCTACTGTATGTGTGGACATTGCTCTCACTTTGTATTTTTAATCCCACATTGTTTCTAACCCATTGCTTTGTTTTTAATCATAATTGCTATATTGTTGACTTGATATTGTTTTGTTTTTAATTTTATTTGTTTTATTGTTATACTGTGACCTGTTGACCATATTGTTAACTTGTCCAGGGACTACAGATGCAAACTAGCCTCTTGGCTATATCTGACACATTTACACTGTAGTGTGGATTGATGTGTATTGTCCCTGTCAAATAAATCTTAAATAAAATAAGTGCAACATGCATTAGGGTCTGTTTCAAATATTGATGTTGTAGAGTTGAAACGGTCTATAAAGTAGAAACAAACTGCAAAAGTGTCATGGTCGGTATCTACATTGGTATGTCACTTCCTCCTTGTGTAAAAATAGGCCAAGTGCAACAAGGGTGGGTCCACATGCTCCTGTTCTGCCAAAACTGCAGGAACTGTAGAACCTTTAATCTGCTCCAACTCTTCTGTTCAACTTTATGCAGACGACACTGTCATTTATACTTCTAAACCTAATCTGCTACAAATTCAAACTGCCCTTCAATCTGATTTTAATTCACTACAAAACTGGCTTTTATCGAACAAATCATTGCTCAACAAAACAAAATCTTTCACCGTGGTCGTTGGTTCAAGACATACCCTTAAATCAAATTCGAATAACTTAATTATAATGTATAGTGATGGTACCTTTCTGCATTAAGTTGATCAAATTAAATATCTTGGTCTTTGGCTTGAGCTCTGAGCTTACATTCAAACCTCATATTGATCATGTACTTGATGAAATTAAGTTTGAAACTAGCGTTCTATTTAGATCAAGAAACTGTTTTACACGTTCTGTACGACATAAACTTGGTGTTCAACTTATTTTACCTTTCTTTGATTATGCTGATGTTGTTTATCAAAATGCATCCAAAACTGATCTTCAACCTTTGAATATAGCATACATGAACCTCTGTAGATTTGTACTCGGATCTTCACCACTCATCACTGTACAATATACAACTCACTCAAATGGCCGCCACGCTTGTGAACCACTGCGCGAAAAGCTAACATATTTTCCTCCTCATTCAGGTAAACATTGTGTCTATGAAAATATAACCGTTTTGATAGAAAAATGTCTAGTAGTAGCAAGGATGAGTAATATGAGTGTGATATTATTAGCAGGCAGGAGTATGGGAGCCAGGTAGTCAGAGGCAGGTCAGACAGAGAACCACTCAGACGAGCGGAGATGATGACAGGGCAATGTTAGCTGTGACGACTTGAATATAAAACTGAAACAAGAAGAGGGGGGGGGGGGGATTAGCACAACTTGAAGGAAGATTGAGATGACTACATGTTGATCTAATAATAGAATGTGATATAAAAACATGGTCTTGAGTTGACACGCCATCAGTTCATCATCACTGTGTTAACCCACACACCGAAAAGAGGAACATCTTCCTACATTTCCGGCTGTAACAGTAAACAACAAACAACAAACAAGAATACGGTTTACGTCAGCCGCTCATCTTTCCGATCAAAATGAAATGACAGGATATAACGATAAGAGATGATCTCCGGGGGGAGGTTGGGACATACGGCAGCAAACAACCACAGCAGCAAAGGAAAGTCTAATATAGACCGGATCAGCCAATACCCACTGATTCTCCAACTTGCAGTGACACCATATTTGAAATATTCTACTAGAATAGGTGGAAATAACACATTTATACTGCATGCAAAAACAAATCTGCATGGGATTAGCATAAAGTGGGCATACCTATATAAGGAGACTGAATTTTTGGCCCTCCATCAAAAACCACAGAAATGAACGAGTCTAACCATGTCTATTCAGTTCTGTGAGTAAATAGCACACACACACACACACACACACACACACTCTCACACACACACACACACACACACACACACACACACACATATATATTAAACATAACCAGAGGTGTAGTGCTATCTAGAGAAGTGGGGGAACGCACCTCACTGACACACGACTTAACTAATTGTGTCTGTAGCCCATGACATTTGCAGCTCTGAAACTAAAAGACGTATATGGGCAGAGCAGAGCAGACTCAGCAGTCAGTTATCAACACAAACAGCTAAACAATCTCTCAACCAGCGATCACACAAGTTGCTCAAGGCATTGATCATCATTTGACACGGCGGCCGGCATTTTTAGAATTTTGTGGTGAATTAATTTTACTCCACTACATTTCCACAGAATTCTGTGGTGAATTAATTCACCACAAAATTCTAAAAATGCCGGCCGCCGTGCCAAATGATGATCAATGCCTTGTGCAACTTGTGTGATTTTCTGGATGCAAATTGCAATGGGGTGATTAACGCTAACTTTTGATTCAACCGTGTTGAAAAGAAACACGCTTTTAACAGTTTCTTCATGTTTGTAAACGTACCTTTTTAACAGCTTGTCTGAAAAATGAAAGGATGTTTGGCTGCCTTTTTCATCTTTACTTGTTAAAGTGATGTAGGCTACTAGGGGGAAAAAAAATATTTTGATGCTGAAACAGCCAGTAGCTGTTTCAGTATAGCTTTTATTAAACTGAGGTTTCCCCCGCGCTGTAGCTAGTTAAGGTGGAATGTTTCCTTTTCCTTCAAGCCACGAGTTGATGCTGTGTGAATCATTCAGCCCACCTTAAATATAGTTAAGGTGGAATGTTTGCTTCTTTCTTCAAGCCGCGAGTTGATGCTGTGTGAATCATTCAGCCCACCTTAAATATAGGACGAATGACAACGTTGCCAAGTTTCACTCGTTTTATTGGCTCGACATGCACACACACACTGACACACACAAAACACCCGTTGGAGAAGTATGGGAACGCCGTTCCCCCGCGTTCTACCGGCACTACACCTATGAATAACAGAACTGACCATGTTAACAGGAGCTGAATGTGTTAAGTAGAAATAGGAACTAAAAGTAAGAAAAAGGCTGCAAACTTCCCTCATTAGTAGTATTTTCAGTTCCTGGTGGTAAATAGTCCAAAAAATATGTTATGTTTCATAAGCAGAATGTTATTGCTCAGTGCTAATGAAGTTCTGCATTTCACTTGACATCTCATTCAGAGAGAATGACTAAGTTCACACCTCTCTCCTTCATGGTCTTTCCAGCGAGGGAGATGTAGTAGTAGAGTAGGAGGAGAGCATTCTACAGTGAGATGGAAGGGAAGTGTGAGATTAGAGGAACATTGAATGCCCCTCCTCCTCTCACTGCTGCTCTGTAATATCTCATATTGCAGGATATGATTATGAATATCCGCTCATGTGGTTATGGTGGTCTCTGTCATATCAGCTTGGACTCCACCTGATCTCCATTTCTGTTCTTTCATTTTTTCCAGAGACACCAGAGACACCCATGTGCCCCTCCCTGCTTGGTAGATGGTTGGCTCTGGTGGTCAATGCTAACACTTTAGCATTCGGAACCACCTACTAACCTACCAAAGAAACACCTATGCAGTAGCCTATCTACTTTAAACTCAGAATTCTAAACTCTGAGATTAAAGTCACAACTCTGACTATGGGGGGCTTATGTCAGTAGGGGATTCAACTGTGTTCTATCAATCAATCAATTTCATATTGATATATTTATCTAGAACTAAATCATAACAGGAGTTATGCCAAGGTGCTTTATAGAGCAGGTAGGAGACCAGGCTCTTTATTTTAGACCCAACAATTGAAACAATTCTCACATGCCTTTGCTATTATATTATTATTATTATTATTATTATATTATTATATTATTATATTATTATATTATTATATTATTATTATTATTATATTATTATTATTATGCGCTGGCGATTTTACTGTGAGGTCATGTGACAATTGAAACAATGACCCAACAAAGCAGCACTTGGCGACGGAGGCACGGAAAATACCTTTAACGAGGAATACCAACTTGAGCAGACCAGGCTCTTGGTGGGCGTTCATCTGCCATGAGTGGGTGGGTTGAGAGAGAGAGAGAGAGAGAGAGAGAGAGAGAGAGAGAGAGAGAGAGAGAGAGAGAGAGAGAGAGAAAGAGAGATGCACAGTAATGGCAGTAATAATGATACCAGTAACAACTATAATAAGTAAGAGCATAACAGTAATAGTGATGCACAGTTACAACAGTAGTAACAGTAGCAGCTGTAATAAGAACAGGACTAAAATAGTCATAGATGTGTTCTAAGATCTGTAGCTGCTTCAACAGCTCCTGCAGGAAATGGGAGACACAAAGACTGGTAGGGAGGCTCCTTGGTAGAGGTTTGTTTTGGGGCCTTGGTGATGAGGCCGATGGCAGTTGGGTAGAAGCTGTTGTTGTGGTGAGATCGTCTGGTCTTCATAAGTCTGACTTCATGGGAGCAGGCTGCTGCTGGTAAGAGCTCTGCCATTGGTACCGACTAGTCTGGGCACCTTTCACCCCGCTTTTTGTCATGGGGCGTAAACCACGGAACCAGAATGAACACCGGAAGGCAGTGCGCCAAAAAACGTATTTGTTGCCGTTAGCTTGACGTCTCTTGCCTCGATTAATTGTCTGATGCAAAGCTCCTGTATTGGCTTAAAAGATGTGAGATTGTGAATCCGCAATGTTTCTAAAATAATTTCTTCAAAAACTTCGTTCGGTACGTCCATCTTTTGTTTTGTTGTTTGCCGTTCTGATACTTGGGTCAAATTGTCAAGTTAACGTAAAAGTTGACGAGCTAGAAACGCTGCCCATCCGGTCTAGGGCGGGCTCTAGGCCGGAACCAGGTAGGGTGACAAAATCAATTGTGAGCGGAAGCCAGGCTCTTTCTCGCCGAGAAGAGCCTGGTGACGCGAGGTTAGGTACTGACTGAAGAAAATCCCTTTCCGCTCCTGAAAGCTCTGCCATTGGCTACGACCCGCTTTGACTGACCGGCTGCGACCATTTATGGATTTCCTTTCCGCTTCCTCTGTGTTGAATCTGTCTATCTGAAATGCCTGCGCCGCTGTGAAACAACAACAACACTAGCTTGTTGCTACACGCTGAATGTGGATTGTGCAATGAAGCCGGCCTGCTTGATACTTTCGGTGGATGGTTGTAAAGGTAAACAGTGCATTTTTATATCTTTTTTATATCTTATATATATTTTTATATCTATACCAGAGTGGGGGTATTACCAGCCAGACTCTCTCCCGGTGCAGAGAGGGAGTCTGGCAAGCGGGACTAGGGCTGACAGACGTTTCTTGCCAAGGGGGAGTTTTTCAAAGAGTTTGTGTCCGGGGTGGGAGGGGACAGCCATGATCTTACAAGACCACTTCAGCGTCCTGACTGTGTGCCAAATCAGTATACTGCTAGTAGGCGGTTTCATATAGGGCAGTATGTTGAGTGATAGGCTACTTAGCCTCCATGCTAACACTTTAGCATGCACTATGTTGAGTGACAGTAGCCTCTATGCTAACACTTTAGCATGCACTATGTTGAGTGACAGTAGCCTCTATACTAACACTTTAGCATGCACTATGTTGAGTGACAGTAGCCTCTATGCTAACACTTTAGCATGCACTGAGTGACAGTAGCCTCTATGCTAACATTTTAGCATAAACTATGTTAAGTGACAGTGGCCTCCATACTAATAGTTGAGTGATAGTAGCAGCTTCCATGATAATACTTAGCATATACAGTAGCTATGCATAAGTATGCATACTACTATCACCATGTGGTCTGACTCTGCACTCCATCAAGTCTTCACTTCCGTTCCAGTGGAATGGAGCAGTGCATCACTCGCACAACTGTGTCAACCACATGAAAGCCCACACTACAGAGGAGCTTCTACATGAGAGGAGGGACCTGGAGGTGCGGTGGCTTTCACCAGAGGGGAGAAATTCTAATCTTGATATACTGAGAGTACAACTGTTTTTTTTTTCTTTTTAATTAGGCACCATGACAAATTTTTAGTGTACAAATTTCAATAAATTAATTAAATTCATAAATAATCGAATAAATAATGTATAAAAGACTGTACAGATTGAGAACATCAAATAAAGTCAAAGGCTACAATCAAAAAACAATTGCAATAAATGATAGGCTAGTCAGGACATTCATTGCAATAAATAAATACATACATACATACATACATACATACATACATACATACATACATACATACATACATACATACATAAATAAATAAATACACAAATAGACAAATAAACAAATAAATAAATAAATACACAGATACAAATAAATTATGTATTATAAATAGACAAAATTAAAATTAAATATATCTGCTCCTCCACATTGTCAGACTGTAGTGACATTCAATATGCAGTAAATACATTCTTAAAAACATTCCAAAGACAGTAGTTTGGCTGAGAAGTGCATTGCAGTACAGCAAAAGGTACTGAGACTAAGAAGGTAGTACATAGTACATCACATGATAATGTAGACCTATAGACATTTCTATGGTTGTACATCATTACACAGTGAGCCCACTAATAAAACTGCTACAGGTTCATGTAGCTTGCTTTACAGTTACTGGCTGTTTTGTTACAACCTTGTGTGTTCTCACAAGGCAAACACCCCAAAGAAGGTCTTCCCCGCCCCCTCTTCCAGTTGTCCCAGCAGTGCCTCCTCCATCACGGTCCTCAGCAGGTCCCCTCTCTTCAGGTGGAACACTGCTCCCATGTAAACGGCACCAAACCATTTTCCTTCTGCGTCTGGCTCCTGGCTCGCCGTCCTCTGGCAGGCGGTGCGAACAGAGTGCAGAATGGTCTCATACGTCTTCTCGTCGTCTCTCCCGTATGACCTGGACCACCGCTGCACGCTGTGGCCCAGGTGCACCAGGGGCTCGGACCTGTGGCCCAGGGGCGTGGCGGTGGCGTCGGCGTGGCTGTGGCAGCTGACCCTGAACGAGGCCTGGCTGTAGACGAAGTACAGGCCGGTCTGAGGGATCACGATCTGGTTGTGTTTGAGCTTCAGCCCTCCCTGAGAGTGGGACTGGTCGACATCATCTTTCCACTGCACAGAGGTCTTCAGCTCAGGGTTGTGTTCTCCTGTGGGACGAGCAGAGAGAGGTGGTGATGGAGGTGAATGTGGAGTTCATACAATACATACAGTGAGCAATAAGAAACCTTTTCATATCATCATCATTGTAACCTAAAATAAATAAAATAATACATATAAATAAATTAGGCCGTGGATCCTGCTTTGACCCTTGATTTAGTCCTACTGTACATATGGAAAGATTTCAGTTGTTATAGATTCAGTATTGAATTGTAGTGCTGTCTACACTATGGAGGGATAACATTCATTCTCATACATTTCTAATTAGGATCCTTTCTGATTAATTACATAGTGAAATTAAACTATTCATCATTTTGCTGTGGAAACCTTCTCAAGGACCCATAGAAGCTCCTCAAGAAACCCTAGATCCCCCTTAAGAACCACTGGAGTAAAATAATGGCATCTTAATGAACATAAGGTTTTGACTGGACTATCAGTCTAGAAAGTATCTGCTTTTTCCTGGCATTTTACAGTCTGTCAGACAAAGTAATTTCCAGCAAGGTGTTCTTATGCAGAATATGTGGAGTTTGTATTTACCTTCTAGATGAATGGCAGCTCTTAGACTTAGGTTCCCAGAGGTTTGTCTCAACATATGGTGAAGGTCTGGAGAGGAGAGAAGACAGATGATTAGAAAATGTGAATGAACTTGCAGACTGGTTTTCACATCCAGTCCATCATAGTAACCCCAAAGCTTCCTATTTCAGATTCTGGTGCGATCAGTATCCAGTTTAAAACCCATCCTGGTTGAACCCTGGTCTGAACTCCAGAGAGAGGCAGTGTTGAACTTGTGAGAGAAATGACTTTGGAGGAAGTTCTCACCGTCAGCGTTGTCAGCGTGTGACTCTGTGGCGTGGCCGCTGAAGAGGATGGCAGCGGCGAGGCAGAGCGTGACGGCCAGCAGGGCTCCAGCCAGCTTCCACACGTGTTTGTTGTTGTTTTTGTTGTTGTTGTTGATGCCGTGTGTTGTTTGTTTCCCGGCCTCTGAAACTGAGGCTTCCAGCTGCACTACACAGTCTCCTTCCATGGCTTCTAACAGTCGATTCAAGCTGGTCAAAAGCAAAAGAGTCTGGCTTCTATCAGGCTTCTATCAGACTTATCCAAAGGCTTTCTGATCGCTCCTCTCCTTCCAGGTGCTCTGCTGCTCTGAGTGACTGACTGAGTCTGTGAGCAGCTTTTAAAACAAGAGTTTCCTCTGGAGGGAAACTCCTGTGATGTCACTCAGAGTGAGTGAGTGGAGACGAGGATGACGCCTGGTAGTCGTCTGTCCCGTTCGCGCCTGTTCTCCTCATTGGCTCCACAATGGTGGAATGAGCTTCCCCCTTCGGTCGTGCTGGCCCAAACCCTTCCTATTTTCCGCCGGAGGCTGAAAAGCCACCTCTTTGGACGACACCTGGGTCTTCCATAATGGTTAATGCTACTGTTACATCTCACTGCTACATTTGTTGCTTTTAACTTATCTTAATGTTTACATTTGACTGTTACCTATGTTTCTCTCTTTAATTTGTTCTTATCTGATATGTTCATAAATTGTAATTGTATATTAAGTCGCTTTGGATAAAAGCGTCTGCTAAATGCAATAAAGTAAAGTAAAGTAAAGGATGAGGGAGAGAGAGTCTCTTACACACACACACACATACACCTACACCTACACACATACACCTACACACACACACACACACACACACACACACGACACACACACACACACACACACACACACACACACACACACACACACACAGCGCACGCACACATACACGTTGGCGTGGTCAACTCTGTTGGTGGAGGTAATATGAAGTCTGTATTTAGATCTTTGACTTAAAGTCAAGCTGAAATGAAAATTCACTTTTTAATTAGTTTAGATCACACCCCTGGTCATAGAGTGCACCTATTTAGCAATGTATGCCAAAGAAATTCACAAAAATCTAATTTCTTTGGTTTTTCACATCAAAAGTCAACCACATTGTCTTCATTGATGTGTGCATTCACACACACACACACACACGCACGCACGCACGCACGCACGCACGCACGCACGCACGCACGCACGCACACACACACACACACACACACACACACACACACACACACACACACACACACACACACACAAATCCAGAGAAAATCCACAAACCACAAACAGTTTATTCTGTCAGGGTGTAAGTTTGGAACTTCCTGTTATTTCTGTCATTGATCTATTTCTGTGACACTACTGTTTTAGTCACCTGCTTTTAAACTGATACTAGCAGATCCACTTCACAAAAAATATCCAATAGTGAAGCTAACAAGCTAAACTAACAATGGCAAGGCAAGTTTATTTCTAAAACATTTTTCATATAGAGCCAATTCAAAGTGTTTTACATCAAATAGATACAAGAAAAGAGCATAGAGAAATAAAAAGATGACAAAGTGAAAAAGATTAACTTCATGTCAAAGAACAAATGTCAAATGTATTAATTAAGAAATAACCAATTTTTTCTTCTTCTGATTTTTCTCAAATTTTCTCCCCAATTGTACTTGTCCAATTCCCCCTACTGTCCCGGTCGTTGCTCCACCCCCTCTGCCGATCTGAGGAGAGTTGTAGACTAGCACATGCTGCCTCTGATACATCTGCCGTGGCCAGCCGCTTCTTTTCACCTGACAGCGAGGGGTTTCACCAGCAGGACATACGTGTGGGAAGATCACGCTATCCCGATTCCCCCCTACAGGTCACAGGTACAGGTCCCCCGACCGACCAGAGGAGGCGCTAGATCAGCGATCAGGACACATACCCTTAATCCGACTTCCCACCCACAGACACGGCCAATTGTGCCCGTATGGACGCCTGACCAAGCTGGAACATGGGGGCTTGAACCTGCGACCCTTGTGGTGTTAGGCAGGGAATCTACTGTTGCACTACCCGGATTCAAGATTCAAGATTCAAGATTTTTATTGTCACTCCATGGTACAAGTATCACGTGTGAAATTCTTGTGCTGTGGACTCCGTTTACAATGTAAGACAGGTCAGAGACAGTGCGCATAGGTGCACATGTCATGTGCATACTTTAGACGTGCTTCTACATCTTAAATTTGACGTGTTTGACATACAGGTGCAAATAGCATATACCTTATTAAACATACAATTAAACATTAGACATACGTAATGGTAGCAGCTATGTACGGTACAGTACGGCTACTACACTATTTGTGTATGTTAAGGAGTCTCGTGGCCTGCGGGAAGAAACTGTTCCTCAAGCGATTTGTGCGTGCTTTTGGAACCCTGTATCTCCTCCCTGAGGGTAACAGGGAGAACAGGCTGTTGTGGGGATGGTTTGTGTCTTTGATGATCTTCAGGGACCTCCTGAGGCACCGCTGGTTATACAGTTCATGCAGTTCTGGCAACTCACATCCTGTTACGTGCTGGGCCGCGCGTCTCACTCTCCGTAGCGCCCTGCGGTCCATGGTGGTACAGTTCCCGTACCAGGTGGTGAAGCAGCCAGTCAGCCAGCCAGGATGCCCTATTATGGGCGTATGTTGTGGTGCACTGGTCACCTATCTGGGTCAGTTGTGTGGAAACTGGGTTGCATTGTGTTCCAAAAACCAAGCAAACCACCCAGTCATCACACAGATACTCATTTCAGCTGTATTCTTCCAGCATTACCTATAAAGACAATGCACACTCATTATGATTTTCAAAATGGTTTAGAAACGGTCTATAAAGTAGGAACAAACTGCAAAAGTGTCATGGTCGGTATCTACATTGGTATGTCACTTCCTCCTTGTGTAAAAATGCTCCTGTTCTGTGTGGTGAGCTGCCAAAACTGCAGGAACTGTACAATAAGCGGTGCCTCAGGAAGGCCCAGAAGATCATCGAACCACGAACCAGCCGGACAACAGCCTGTTCTCCCTGTTGCCCTCAGGCAGAAGATACAGGGTCCCAAAAGCACGCACAAACTGTTTCTTATAGATTAGATAGTTTCTTTCCGCAGGCTACGAGACTCCTCAATAAATAACACAAACACCTCGATTATTGACATTTGCACACCTCTTTGCACATTTGGAAACATTTTATATTTATTATATCTTATTCTATTTTAATACCTTATTAATCCTTTATTACCCTTCTTATTTTACTGTTTGCCCCAACTGCCTTAAATACACTGTTTACATTGTTTGCCCTATTTAACTATATTGCCTTATTGCCTCATGATATAGAGTGTTTGGTCAGTAACGTGGGTCTCCCAGTCCCTCCACTCTGTAGTAAACAGAAAAGAAATTTGAAGAATCCTCTCTCCTGATTGGATAAAAATGGGGTCCCAGAAAATGTATTTTCTGTATAGATACAGCCGGTCTGTGTGGGAACGCCACGTCACTTCCTTTAAAGCCGTGGGGGAAAAGGACAAAAAGAGACATTGTGACAGGTGGCTTCCCCCACAACCTGATGGCTGTCAGAAAATTGAGCTATTTAACTTTCTTTTTTCAGAATCCTGACTTAAACTCAGAGCTTAAAAAAATGTGTAAGTGGCCCTAATTCTCTGTGATAATTTTAAATTGCGTGTGGTGATCCCCATTTGAATTCCAGGCGCCTCCACTCAGGGTCGTGACCCCAAGGTTGGGAACCACTGCGCTAAGCTAACATTATTTTCCTCCTCATTCAGGTAAACATTGTGTCTATGACAATATAACCGTTTTGATAGAAAAATGTCTAGTAGTAGCAAGGATGAGTAATATGAGTGTGATATTATTAGCAGGCAGGAGTATGGGAGCCAGCTAGTCAGAGGCAGGTCAGACAGGGGAATAGACCCTTTTCACAGGGGCCATTTTGTGGCAGTTTGTGGACATTTGAAACCCTCATTAGTGTTTTGCTTGCAAGTTGCACCTGTGTTTACCCTGCCTTTTTGACACAAATTGCCCCCCGTGAGAAGGGTCTATGTTAGCTGTGACGACTTGAATAATAAAACTGAAACAAGAAGAGGGGGGTTGGGGGGATTAGCACAACTTGAAGGAAGATTGAGATGACTACATGTTGATCTAATAATAGAATGTGATATAAAAACATGGTCTTGAGTTGACACGCCATCAGTTCATCATCACTGTGTTAACCCACACACCGGAAAGAGGAACAGCTTAACAGCTTCCTACATTTGTGGCTGTAACAGTAAACAACAAACAACAAACAAGAACACAGTTTACAGTCAGTCAGCTGCTCATCTTTCTGATCAAAATGGAATGATAGGATATAACGATAAGAGATGATCTCCGGGGGGAGGTTGGGACATACGGCAGCAAACAACCACAGCAGCAAAGAAAAGTTTAATATAGACCGGATCAGCCAATACCCACTGATTCTCCAATTTGCAGTGACACTATATTTGAAATATTCTACTAGAATAGGCCGAAATAACACATTTATACATAAGAGAACTGACCATTTCAACAGGAGCTGAATGTGTTAAGTAGAAATAGGAACTAAAAGTAAGAAAAAGGCTGCAAACTTCCCTCATTAGTAGTATTTTCAGTTCCTGGTGGTAAATAGTCCAAAAAATATGTTATGTTTCATAAGCAGAATGTTATTGCTCAGTGCTAATGAAGTTTTGCATTTCACTTGACATCTCATTCAGAGAGAATGACTAAGTTCACACCTCTCTCCTTCATGGTCTTTCCAGCGAGGGAGATGTAGTAGTAGAGTAGGAGGAGAGCATTCTACAGTGAGATGGAAGGGAAGTGTGAGATTAGAGGAACATTGAATGCCCCTCCTCCTCCCACTGCTGCTCTGTAATATCTCATATTGCAGGATATGATTATGAATATCCGCTCATGTGGTTATGGTGGTCTCTGTCATATCAGCTTGGACTCCACCTGATCTCCATTTCTGTTCTTTCATTTTTTCCAGAGACACCAGAGACACCCATGTGCCCCTCCCTGCTTGGTAGATGGTTGGCTCTGGTGGTCAATGCTAACACTTTAGCATTCGGAACCACCTACTAACCTATCAAAGAAACACCTATGCAGTAGCCTATCTACTTTAAACTCAGAATTCTGAGATTAAAGTCACAACTCTGACTATGGGGGGCTTATGTCAGTGGGG
>NC_139643.1:51125271-51130271 GCF_964638095.1 Poromitra crassiceps | reverse complement strand
CATGCTAACACTTTAACATGTACTATGTTGAGTGATAGGCTACTTAGCCTCCATGCTAACACTTTAACGTGCACTATGTTGAGTGATAGGCTATTTAGCCTCCATGCTAACACTTTAACATGCACTATGTTGAGTGATAGGCTACTTAGCCTCCATGCTAACACTTTAACATGCACTATGTTGAGTGACAGTATAGCCTCCATGCTAACACTTTAACATGCACTATGTTGAGTGATAGGCTACTTAGCCTCCATGCTAACACTTTAACATGCACTATGTTGAGTGATAGGCTACTTAGCCTCCATGCTAACACTTTACCACGTTCACTGCCAATGGCGAGTTGACTCGTCAAAAAAAATCCAACGGTTCACTGCCAATGACGAGTTGAGACGTCAAAAAAAAAAAAAAAAAATTTTGACGGTGGTACGTGGATCAATGCCCCCCACGTCTCCTATAAAAATATTGGAGCCACCGAAGGTGTACAACCCATTCCACCGACCCACTAAGTGGCGACAGTGCTCTCCATTCTAGAGGAAGGCAAGCAAAAAGCAGTGTGAGGAATTCGCCATTCTCATCAAAATGGATTGGCGAAAACGCTTTCGTGCTTGGGAGCTGGCGGTGGGGTTTTGCTAATTTGCATAATAGATTACGGGTGGAACACACTTTGAAACACGCAGCATAAATAAGACCAGAATCGCAAAAGCTTCATCAAAGCTCTCAGAACCCCGCCACGGGGTTCTGAGAGCTTTGATAAAGCTGCTGCGCCGCCAGCAGACAGGCACAGCAGCAGCAGCAGCAGTGAGACTGGTGACGCGAGGTTACAGCAGCAACAGAAACGAGCTTGTGACACGCCCGCTGCAGCCAAGAAGAACACACACGGAGGGAGGAGTTTGAAGGAGAGGGGTGTTTCCTGCTGTTATGGAGGAAATTACTGTTCAAAACTATTGTTTAGATGTCTGACGTCTTACTGATGCCAAAAATGAATGGTTAAAGTGACTGTTCTATCGAATTTCACAAAAAGCCGTTTATCTCAGAATAAATTTCCAGACGCTGAAACCATGCTGTATTCAACTGCTAATGCTTACATAACTACTAACTCTACAAACTAACTCTTTTAGACAGAGAAAGCACACATTCTATTAGTTATTTTGAGATATTGTGTGTTCACAAAATCCTAACAGAAACGAATCCTCGGCTCTTGAAAGATGAGCCAGAATCCTCAAAAAAACCCTCTGGCAGAAGCTAACTACAGTATTGAAAAACGGCTGGCAGTGAATGTGTTAACATACACTATGTTGAGTGACAGTAGCCTCTATGCTAACACTTTAACATGCACTATGTTGAGTGACAGTAGCCTCTATGCTAACACTTTAACATGCACTATGTTGAGTGACAGTAGCCTCCATGCTAACACTTTAACATGCACTATGTTGAGTGACAGTAGCCTCCATGCTAACACTTTAACATGCACTATGTTGAGTGACAGTAGCCTCCATGCTAACACTTTAACATGCACTATGTTGAGTGACAGTAGCCTCTATGCTAACACTTTAACATGCACTATGTTGAGTGACAGTATCCTCCATGCTAACACTTTAACATGTACTATGTTGAGTGACAGTAGCCTCCATGCTAACACTTTAACATGCACTATGTTGAGTGACAGTAGCCTCCATGCTAACACTTTAACATGCACTATGTTGAGTGACAGTAGAGTAGCCTCCATGCTAACACTTTAACATGCACTATGTTGAGTGACAGTAGCCTCTATGCTAACACTTTAACATGCACTATGTTGAGTGACAGTAACCTCCATGCTAACACTTTAACATGCACTATGTTAAGTGACAGTGGCCTCCATACTAATAGTTGAGTGATAGTAGTAGCTTCCATGATAATACTTAGCATATACAGTAGCTATGCAATAGTATGCATACTACTATCACCATGTGGTCTGACTCTGCGCTCCATCAAGTCTTCACTTCCGTTCCAGTGGAATGGAGCAGTGCATCACTCGCACAACTGTGTTAACCACATGAAAGAGCACAGAGGAGCTTCTACATGAGAGGAGGGACCTGGAGGTGTGGTGGCTTTCACCAGAGAGCAGACTGACTGAGACCTTTTCTGTGGTGATGATTCAAGGATTTGAGAGGGTAACCCAAGGGAAAAACCTCACTTTTTTCCTATTTGGTTTTGAGTGAAAATGGCACCAAAATGTGTTGGGGAGCTACCCAATTACCATGTCATCTATAAAGTCATTGTCATGAGAGAGGGAGGGAGATACAAGTGAAACTTAAGAAAGTACAGGGTTTTAGAATGGATCTAAAAATAGAAAGAGAAACAGGGTAAACCCTCTTCCCAAACAAATCACTATCCACCTTATTTTGGAATGCCTCACTGCTAATACAGCCTGACGAAGACCAGCGAGGTTGAAATGCGTTGCATTTTGTTGCCCGTGTTTTTGTTTGAAAATGTACATGTTAGTATAGTAGTAACTTGTGTAGTACACCTGTACATTACTTCTAAATTAAAATGTGAACTTAATATCCAAGAAGCTCCTTTTTTCTATTTTGCATTCTACTTGGCCTGCTGAGCTTTCTTGGCCCACTTTTTTGTATTCCCCCAGAATGCCCCACTGTAAAATAATTATGGGTGCAAGGTCCGGTCTAGAAAGTGACTGATTGTTGCAGCTGGCGCATTTCCTCGTTAAAACTCAGACCCTGGAAAAAAAGTTGCTTGTCACAATAAATAACACTCATTTCACAACTTATTTGATGGAATGTAATAATTTGATCTATCACATCCGCTATTTCTGTTGCTCTTTGAACAACTCGGAATATTTATTGACAAGATTTTTGTCAAGCTGGATGTGATTTGCTCCGTTCGCCTGCAGCTGTGGTTTACAGACGGGCTATGTTGTGTCTGTGTCAGCAACGTAACGGGGGAAAGGCGGGCTGGGAGGGTTACACCGGAAGAAGCATCCATATTTCACTTCACGTAAGGCATCATGGCAGCTAGAAATAAGGTGGATAGGATCTCTCTCAAAAAGAAGATTAACCAAACAGGTCGACTTTGTGCGATACTTAGGTTCAGTTAAGTTAGTTAAGTACATATAAGTGCCTGGGCAAACAGGCTGGAATATTTGACAATTTAGCTGGAGCTCACTCAAACTTGATTTATGTGATGTTTTCATTGTGAATAGAAAATGGTCAGAGGGCCACTCTGAAACCTATTGGGGACATGTGGCCCCGCCCCCCGGACCGCAAGTTGAGTTTCACTGCATTACTGGTTTGATACACCACCATGTGCTGCACATGAACTGCAACTTCCTCCCCACCAGTAGCAGGTAACACTTCCTCCCTCATTCTGGCTGTTACTTTTTCATTTTCATTTTTAAATTGAGCCTGTGGTTTAGTTGTTGGCTCTTACAAAACACATAATCATTTCCTAAATTCTAGTGTTGATATACTGAGTACAACTGTGTTTTTTTTTAGTGTTTTTTTAATTAGGCACCATGACAAATTTTTAGTGTACAAATTTCAATAAATCAATTAAATACATTCATAAATAATCTAATAAATAATGTATAAAAGACTACAGATTGAGAACATCAAATAAAATCAAAGGCTACAATCAAAAAACAAATGCAATAAATGGGTAGGCTAGTCAGGACATTCATTGCAATAAATAAATACATAAATACATCAATAAATATATAAATTCATAAATACACAAATAAATAAATAAATAAATAAATAAATACACAAATAAATAAACAAATAAATAAATACATAGATACAAATAAATTATGTATTATAGACAAAATTTAAATTAAATATATCAGCTCCTCCATATTGTCAGACTGTAGTGACAATCAATATGTAGTAAATACATTCTTAAAAACATTCCAAAGACAGTAGTTTGGCTGAGAAGTGCATTGCAGTACAGCAAAAGGTACTGAGACTAAGAAGGTAGTACATAGTACATCACATTATAATGTAGACCCATAGACATTTCTATGGTTGTACATCATTACACATTGAGCCCACTAATAAAACTGCTACAGGTTCATGTAGCTTGCTTTACAGTTACTGGCTGTTTTGTTACAACCTTGTGTGTTCTCACAAGGCAAACACCCCAAAGAAGGTCTTCCCCGCCCCCTCTTCCAGCTGTCCCAGCAGTGCCTCCTCCATCACGGTCCTCAGCAGGTCTCCTCTCTTCAGGTGGAACACTGCTCCCATGTAAACGGCACCAAACCATTTTCCTTCTGCGTCTGGCTCCTGGCTCACCGTCCTCTGGCAGGCGGTGCGAACAGAGTGCAGAATGGTCACATACGTCTTCTCGTCGTCTCTCCCGTATGACCTGGACCACCGCTGCACGCTGTGGCCCAGGTGCACCAGGGGCTCGGACCTGTGGCCCAGGGGCGTGGCGGTGGCGTCGGCGTGGCTGTGGCAGCTGACCCTGAACGAGGCCTGGCTGTAGACGAAGTACAGGCCGGTCTGAGGGATCAGGATCTGGTTGTGTTTGAGCTTCAGCCCTCCCTGAGAGTGGGACTGGTCGACATCATCTTTCCACTGCACAGAGGTCTTCAGCTCAGGGTTGTGTTCTCCTGTGGGACGAGCAGAGAGAGGCGGTGATGGAGGTGAATGTGGAGTTCATACAATACATACAGTGAGCAATAAGAAACCTTTTCATATCATCATCATTGTAACCTAAAATAAATAAAATAATACATATAAATAAATTAGGCCGTGGATCCTGCTTTGACCCTTGATTTAGTCCTACTGTACATATGTAAAGATTTCAGTTGTTCTAGATTCAGTATTGAATTGTAGTGCTGTCTACACTATGGAGGGATAACATTCATTCTCATACATTTCTAATTAGGATCATTTATGATTAATTACATAGTGAAATTAAACTATTCATCATTTTGATCTGGAAACCTTCTCAAGGACCCATAGAAGCTCCTCAAGAAACCCTAAAGGACTAAAGGAATG
>NC_139643.1:51070271-51120271 GCF_964638095.1 Poromitra crassiceps | reverse complement strand
ATACTTGAAACTGGTGAGCGACACCCTAAACTCAAGGAAAGTGTTTACTGAGGTAATAAATCACTACTGTAATGTTTTTGTTTTGTGGAAATAAATTATCCACCAGTTGGTGAGGTCAAAGAGAGAAGTTGTCCCTCTTTATGTTCCTGCCACTCTACACAATACACCAGTAGCCTATTTCCCATACCAAGGCTGTCTAATTTGTGGTAAAATGTGCCAGATAACTAGTAACCATTAGTAACCACTGCTTCAATCATGAGAGGCCAGTTGGTAGGATTAGACAAACTTTATTTAGCAATCGGCGTGCATGGCAATTACTTTGGCGCTTGACTCCATTGGACAGTGGCGCTGCTCTTGAGGCAAGAGGAGGGCACCTGCATGGGCTAGGAGATCCCCCCCCCCGTGGGGGATCAGGAGTCAAGACTCGTTGGTGGCGGACTGGGGAGGTGGGTGGGGCAAAACAACGCTTCGGACGGCTTCGAGGGAGATGGACTGCCGTGAAGCTGCTGCTGCTATGATCGGCCAGAGAGAGAGAGGTGACGTAGAACCCTTGCTATATATATGAGGATTAACTGACGTCATATTTGACGTCATAGCAGACGTCATACTAGGACTTTGACTGACCACGTTATGCTAGGACTTGACTGTCGTCAGGGGATGATCGGATTATGCATGAGTGGCCTTCAGCTTGAACTATGGTCTGGAGACCTCACTTCAATCATGAGAGGCCAGTTGGTAGGATTAGACAAACTTTATTTAGCAATCGCCGTGCATGGCAATTACTTTGGCGCTTGACTCCATTGGCCAGTGGCGCTGCTCTTGAGGCAAGAGGAGGGCACCTGCATGGGCTAGGAGATCCCCCAAAAGGAAGATCTGATTACCGGAGGTTAATTGAGATCTGCAGGCGCCGGTAGTTGATTGTACTTTTCCCTTCGACCTTTTTAGCGACTTACAGCTATTTGCGGCTGGCGCTCCCAACTCGGTCGGGCACCTCGCGATAGCGCTTCCCAGCTTGGCCTACCTGGCCGCCTTGGCGCTTCGCGATTGTACTTTTCCGGCCTTCAACCTTTTTAGCGACTTACAGCTATTTGCGGCTGGCGCTCCCAACTCGGTCGGGCACCTCGCGACAGCGCTTCCCAGCTTGGCCTACTAGGCCTACCCAGGTAGGCCTACAAGGCCTACCTGGCCTTGGCGCTTCGCGATTGTACTTTTCCGGCCTTCGACCTTTTTAGCAACTTACAGCTATTTGCGGCTGGCGCTCCCAACTTGGTCGGGCCTTGGTACGTGCTTTTCCTGCCTTCGACCTTTTTAGCGACTTACAGCTATTTGCGGCTGGCGCTCCCAACTCGGTCGGGCCTTCGATCTTGGTACATTAAAGTTTAGCTTGGCGCTTCCCGGCTTGGCCTACTTGGCTGCCTTGGCGCAACTACCCTGACTTTCTCCGACTCTATCCCCCCATTACATTTGCGTTGCATTTACTACTGTTTATTTTATTTTAAGCTATGTGTGTACTGTGAGCGAGCTACTGTAACCTGTCCCGATTTCCCCTCGGGGATCATTAAAGTCATTCTGATTCTGCTTCTGAAGAAATGCCAGAGGCATTTTACTTTGAAATTCGTTAAGAACAGGAAGTGGTGTATTAAGACCGGGTAGCTTAACACGGAAAGACGTCAGCATTCCCTGGGCCGTCTGGCTTCGGTCCGAAAGTTATGCAGTAACACTCATTCTAGCTGATGCTCAGACAAGCTCCGTGGGCCAGGGGTGTTAGAATGGCCCCTTGCGTGGTTATTATTATTATTGTTGTAATTATTATTATTATAATTATTATTATTATTATTATTATTGTGACTCCCGCTGGCCATTTGCCAGGAAGCGATTTCCGCTTAGGCGTCGGAAATAGGCAGGCTGAGATGCCCGCTGGGTAGAATAGTCAGATCACAGGCCAAATAACTTGTCAGTCAGCTTCGCTTTATTTAGTCAAAGCACGAGGGACACCTACGGTACATGTGGTGTTTTCAGAGCAATGTAAGACAGTATTTCTGTTTGGTGGGGCGGGCCGTTGCGGGCAGACGGAGTATTAAAGAGATGAGAATACGTCTGATTATAGGCATTATAGGCAAAACACAAAGATCCCTAGTACAGTTTAGTAGTGCACGAGTGCTCAAGAAAGCGCACGAGGTAATCAATGACTCCACGCATGTCCTTCATGTCTGTTTTGACTTAGTGCCATCAGGAAAGCGCTTTAGACAGCCTGCCTGCAAAACAAGCAGAAGGAAGTTTGGTTTGGTTCCAGAGGCCATTCGACTGGTGAACAGCCACAGTACGAGAAGTGGTCAGTTTATCTAGACTAGGTCTGTACCTTGACCTTTTGATTTGAACCCTTGAACAAGTCTAATATGCACTTGGATTGTATTGACTGAAATTAATTTGTATTGATCTGACACCTATATTCCTTTGTGGTGTTGGATACACTGTAATCAGGGATCTTGCTTTATCAGTGTCATTTATTGTATTTATTGTCTTGTTTTTTTTGTTTTTTTTTGTATTGTTTTTGGATGTGTACAGAGTACAGCTTGTTTGCAGTATTCATGCCTTAAATTGCCCTTTGCGGGACTAATAAAGTTTTTTTTTTTTTTTTTTTTTTGAATTGATTTTACTGGACTGGTAGATTGCCCGTTTAAATGCTGAAGTACTGATACTTTCCTCATGGGTCCTTTCGCGTCCACGGGTGACTGGTCCTCCGGGGTATGCTCGGTGTGCTGTGGTCGTCAACCCCGTCCTTGGTAGAGCAGGTAGCTCTTGAGAGAGGCGGGCAGGGGCAGTCCGTGGATTCCGCTCAGGCGGTCCCTTCCTAGAGCCGCCCGCACAGAGCGCCTGCACGGGTCCATCAGAGGGAGGGGATCCGGATCGAGTCCGTTTATGTACCGGATTCGTATTTCGCAGTGTCCCCCTTCCGGCCTTCGACCTTTTGGCGGCTTACAGCTCTTTGCGGCAGGCACTCTCGACTTTTGGCGACTTACAGCTCTTTGCGGCAGGCACTCTCGACCTTTTGGCGACTTACATCTCCTTGCGGCAGGCACTCTCGACTTTTGGCGACTTACAGCTCTTTGCGGCAGGCACTCTCGACTTTTGGCGACTTACAGCTCTTTGCGGCAGGCACTCTCGACCTTTTGGCGACTTACAGCTCTTTGCGGCAGGCACTCTCGACTTTTGGCGACTTACAGCTGAGTCTGGTATTATGAAGGTGTCGTCGGGCTCCAGGAAGGCGGGGTAGGTTCTGCCCGTGTGGTTCTTGCCGTCGTGGTAGAGTTTACACCGGCCCAGGTCCCAGCCCCCAGTTGTTTTTTAAGATTGTTGTTCAAATGAACCCCCTCAGATCGGCTAAAGTTAAGAAATTATCATTGTCATCATCACAGAAGCTTCCTAATTTAATTTATCAGTCACCATCAATCACGTGGGGTCACTGGGGACCCAGAGGTAGAAAATAAACAAACTCAGCTGCGTGTAACAGCAAAGATAATTGAGAATGAGAAGGCAAGAGTATATAGTGCCTTTTTGAAAACAGCGCTGCGGCCATTTTGGCCTGGAATACGGCTCCTTGCTGGGGCAGAAGCTTAGTCTCCAAAATGGCGGATTGGCTGTGTGCTGTCGCATCTTTACAATAAAAGGTCTCTGGTTACCGTAAACCTCCGTTTCACGAACACAACAACAAGGAGAAAGACGGCTACTTTTCACACTCTGTTTTGGATTAAGAGGATGTCCTGAAGTGTGACGGTGGATTAAAGACTTGATGAGAAAACGTCATGTGATCTGGTGGATTATAGTCTTCGTGACAGAAAGAACAGGACACCCGATGGATTAACGTTACATGGATGCGGGTTTTACTGCCGAGTGCGACTTTCTGCTTAACTGCATGTAGCGTTAAACCTTTATCGTCCATGTATTCCTGGGAGTGCTTATTCTTTTCGTGAATGGATTATTTTACGTCGCTGGATTTGGAAGGGAAAGCAAATTGCACTACATTTCAGCTGTTGCCGCCAGAATGAACCGTTCGCCCCATGGACCTTTCGGTCTGCCCGGAGTGCCCGAGATGCTACGGCAACTCCAGCTTCAGCGCTTCTCCAAGCCGGTTCCCGACCAGGAAGTACGTGGCGTCTCGCGGCGGCCCCGCGGCCTGCATTTCCCCGGCGGCTCCCGGCTCTCGGGGCAGCTGCCTCTACTGGTCTTCGCCCGCGGCCTCCCGCACGTCCGCGCCGAGCGGCCTCTCCCTCCGGCACGCTCGCACGCGTTTTTTGGGCGTCCACGGCGCGGCGCTTCGTCTTCTGTTACACGGGCCGTCGCAGTGGCACGCCCCGTGCCACGGGAACGCGCGCTGGGCCTTCTCGTCGGGGCTATGCTGGCAGCCTGTGGTCCGGTCGCTTCGCCAACGTCTTCGTCAGACACCTCGGAAGGCAAGTACGCTCCGTGGCCGGTCCGGGACAGGGGACCAATGTCTAAGCTGCCGTCACGGTCCGTGGGCTGCTCTGGCTCGGAACTCGACATGCCAGGAATGGGAATATCCACGGGTAGAGAAGGCTTGTGGGTGCTGATTCGGTCTGCGGATCTGGTGCAAAACAACGCTTCGGACGGCTTCGAGGGAGATGGACTGCCGTGAAGCTGCTGCTGCTATGATCGGCCAGAGAGAGAGAGGTGACGTAGAACCCTTGCTATATATATGAGGATTAACTGACGTCATATTTGACGTCATAGCAGACGTCATACTAGGACTTTGACTGACCACGTTATGCTAGGACTTGACTGTCGTCAGGGGATGATCGGATTATGCATGAGTGGCCTTCAGCTTGAACTATGGTCTGGAGACCTCACTTCTTTTTCAATTGTTTCAAAATCACAAAGTTCTTCATAGATCTAGCCTCTTACTTTTGCTCTCAAAGTGCACCAGATTTATACATTTTACTGTAAAATGTACACAATTTTCTAAAGGCCGGGGGGGCACAGCCCCCCCTGGGCCCCCCTAGCACACCACAAAATGTCCCCGATTTGCATTTGGGAAATCTGGTCACCTTATTTAACATGCACTATGTTGAGTGACAGTAGCCTCCATGCTAACACTTTAACATGCACTATGTTGAGTGACAGTAGCCTCCATGCTAACACTTTAACATGCACTATGTTGAGTGAAAGTAGCCTCCATGCTAACACTTTAACATGCACTATGTTGAGTGACAGTGGCCTCCATGCTAACACTTTAACATGCACTATGTTGAGTGACAGTGGCCTCCATACTAATAGTTGAGTGATAGTAGTAGCTTCCATGATAATACTTAGCATATACAGTAGCTATGCATAAGTACTCATACTACTATCACCATGTGGTCTGACTCTGCGCTCCATCAAGTCTTCACTTCCGTTCCAGTGGAATGGAGCAGTGCATCACTCGCACAACTGTGTCAACCACATGAAAGAGCACAGAGGAGCTTCTACATGAGAGGAGGGACCTGGAGGTGTGGTGGCTTTCACCAGAGAGCAGACTGACTGAGACCTTTTCTGTGGTGATGATTCAAGGATTTGAGAGGGTAACCCAAGGGAAAAACCTCACTTTTTTCCTATTTGGTTTTGAGTGAAAATGGCACCAAAATGTGTTGGGGAGCTACCCAATTACCATGTCATCTATAAAGTCATTGTCATGAGAGAGGGAGGGAGATACAAGTGAAACTTAAGAAAGTACAGGGTTTTAGAATGGATCTAAAAATAGAAAGAGAAACAGGGTAAACCCTCTTCCCAAACAAATCACTATCAACCTTATTTTGGAATGCCTCACTGCTAATACAGCCTGACGAAGACCAGCGAGGTTGAAACGCGTTGCGTTTTGTTGCCCGTGTTTTTGTTTGAAAATGTACATGTTAGTATAGTAGTAACTTGTGTAGTACACCTGTACATTACTTCTAAATTAAAATGTGAACTTAATATCCAAGAAGCTCCTTTTTTCTATTTTGCATTCTACTTGGCCTGCTGAGCTTTCTTGGCCCACTTTTTTGTATTCCCCCAGAATGCCCCACTGTAAAATAATTATGGGTGCAAGGTCCGGTCTAGAAAGTGACTGATTGTTGCAGCTGGCACATTTCCTCGTTAAAACTCAGACCCTGGAAAAAAAGTTGCTTGTCACAATAAATAACACTCATTTCACAACTTATTTGATGGAATGTAATAATTTGATCTATCACATCCGCTATTTCTGTTGCTCTTTGAACAACTCGGAATATTTATCGACAAGATCTTTGTCAAGCTGGACGTGATTTGCTCCGTTCGCCTGCAGCTGTCGTTTACAGACGGGCTATGTTGTGTCTGTGTCAGCAACGTAACGGGGGAAAGGCGGGGCTGAGAGGGTTACAACGGAAGAAGCACCCATATTTCACTTCACGTAAGGCATCATGGCAGCTAGAAATAAGGTGGATAGGATCTCTCTCAAAAAGAAGATTAACCAAACAGGTCGACTTTGTGCGATACTTAGGTTCAGTTAAGTTAGTTAAGTACATATAAGTGCCTGGGCAAACAGGCTGGAATATTTGACAATTGAGCTGGAGCTCACTCAAACTTGATTTGTGTGATGTTTTCATTGTGAATTAGAAAATGGTCAGAGGGCCACTCTGCAACCTATTGGGGACATGTGGCCCCGCCCCCCGGACCGCAAGTTGAGTTTCACTGCATTACTGGTTTGATACACCACCATGTGCTGCTCATGAACTGCAACTTCCTCCCCACCAGTAGCAGGTAACACTTCCTCCCTCATTCTGGCTGTTACTTTTTCATTTTTATTTTTAAATTGAGCCTGTGGTTTAGTTGTTGGCTCTTACAAAACACATAATCATTTCCTAAATTCTAGTGTTGATATAGTACAACTGTGGGGGTTTTTTTGTGTTTTTTTAATTAGGCACCATGACAAATTTTTAGTGTACAAATTTCAATAAATCAATTAAATACATTCATAAATAATCAAATAAATAATGTATAAAAGACTGTACAGATTGAGAACATCAAATAAAATCAAAGGCTACAATCAAAAAACAAATGCAATAAATGGGTAGGCTAGTCAGGACATTCATTGCAATAAATAAATACATAAATACATCAATAAATATATAAATTCATAAATACACAAATAAATAAATAAATAAATAAATAAATACACAAATAAATAAACAAATAAATAAATACATAGATACAAATAAATTATGTATTATAGACAAAATTTAAATTAAATATATCAGCTCCTCCATATTGTCAGACTGTAGTGACAATCAATATGTAGTAAATACATTCTTAAAAACATTCCAAAGACAGTAGTTTGGCTGAGAAGTGCATTGCAGTACAGCAAAAGGTACTGAGACTAAGAAGGTAGTACATAGTACATCACATTATAATGTAGACCTATAGACATTTCTATGGTTGTACATCATTACACATTGAGCCCACTAATAAAACTGCTACAGGTTCATGTAGCTTGCTTTACAGTTACTGGCTGTTTTGTTACAACCTTGTGTGTTCTCACAAGGCAAACACCCCAAAGAAGGTCTTCCCTGCCCCCTCTTCCCGCTGTCCCAGCAGTGCCTCCTCCATCACGGTCCTCAGCAGGTCCCCTCTCTTCAGGTGGAACACTGCTCCCATGTAAACGGCACCAAACCATTTTCCTTCTGCGTCTGGCTCCTGGCTCACCGTCCTCTGGCAGGCGGTGCGAACAGAGTGCAGAATGGTCTCATACGTCTTCTCGTCGTCTCTCCCGTACGACCTGGACCACCGCTGCACGCTGTGGCCCAGGTGCACCAGGGGCTCGGACCTGTGGCCCAGGGGCGTGGCGGTGGCGTCGGCGTGGCTGTGGCAGCTGACCCTGAACGAGGCCTGGCTGTAGACGAAGTACAGGCCGGTCTGAGGGATCAGGATCTGGTTGTGTTTGAGCTTCAGCCCTCCCTGAGAGTGGGACTGGTCCACATCATCTTTCCACTGCACAGAGGTCTTCAGCTCAGGGTTGTGTTCTCCTGTGGGACGAGCAGAGAGAGGCGGTGATGGAGGTGAATGTGGAGTTCATACAATACATACAGTGAGCAATAAGAAACCTTTTCATATCATCATCATCGTAACCTCAAGTAAATAAAATAATACATATAAATAAATTAGGCTGTGAATCCTGCTTTGACCCTCGATTTAGTCCTACTGTACATATGGAAAGATTTCAGTTGTTGTAGATTCAGTATTGAATTGTAGTGCTGTCTACACTATGGAGGGATAACATTCATTCGCATACATTTCTAATTAGGATCATTTCTGATTAATTACATAGTGAAATTAAACTATTCATCATTTTGCTGTGGAAACCTTCTCAATGACCCATAGAAGCTCCTCAAGAAACCCTAAAGGACTAAAGGAAGGGCATCTTAATGAACAGAAGGTTTTGACTGGACTATCAGTCTAGAAAGTATCTGCTTTTCATGTGCTCAAGACCTCAGTTCCTTTTTCCTGGCATTTTACAGTCTGTCAGACAAATTAATTTCCAGCAAGGTGTTCTTATGCAGAATATGTGGAGATTGTATTTACCTTCTAGATGAATGGCAGCTCTTAGACTTAGGCTCCCAGAGATTTGTCTCAACATATGGTGAAGGTCTGGAGAGGAGAGAAGACAGATGATTAGAAAATGTGAATGAACTTGCAGACTGGTTTTCACATCCAGTCCATCATAGTAACCCCAAAGCTTCCTATTTCAGATTCTGGTGCGATCAGTATCCAGTAAAAAAACCCATCCTGGTTGAACCCTGGTCTGAACTCCAGAGAGAGGCAGTGTTGAACTTGTGAGAGAAATGACTTTGGAGGAAGTTCTCACCGTCAGCGTTGTCAGCGTGCGACTCTGTGGCGTGGCCGCTGAAGAGGATGGCAGCGGCGAGGCAGAGTGTGACGGCCAGCAGGGCTCCAGCCAGCTTCCACACGTGTTTGTTGTTGTTTTTGTTGTTGTTGTTGATGGCGTGTGTTGTTTGTTTCCCGGCCTCTGAAACTGAGGCTTCCAGCTGCACTACACAGTCTCCTTCCATGGCTTCTAACAGTCGATTCAAGCTGGTCAAAAGCAAAAGAGTCTGGCTTCTATCAGGCTTCTATCAGACTTATCCAAAGGCTTTCTGATCGCTCCTCTCCTTCCAGGTGCTCTGCTGCTCTGAGTGACTGACTGAGTCTGTGAGCAGCTTTTAAAACAAGAGTTTCCTCTGGAGGGAAACTCCTGTGATGTCACTCAGAGTGAGTGAGTGGAGACGAGGATGAGGAAGAGAGTCTCTTACACACACTACACACTACACACTACACACACACACACACACACACACACACACACACACACGCACACATGTTGGCCTGGTCAACTCTGTTGGTGGAGGTAATATGAAGTCTGTATTTAGTCTAAATACAGACTAAATAATTTAGATGAAGTCAAGCTGAAATGAAAACTGACTTTTTAACTTGTTTAGATCACACCCCTGGTCATGGAGTGCACCTATTTAGCTAAAAATTCACAAAAATCCAATTTATTTGGTTTTTCACATCAAAAGTCAACCACGCTGTCTTCATTCATGTGTGCATTCACACACACACACACACACACACACACACACACACACCACACACACACACACACACACACACACACACATGCGCGGTGCACACGCCAGTGTTGGGGGTAACTCATTACAAAAGTAACATATTACATGTAATATATTACTTTTAGCAGTAACTCTAATTATAATATAACTTATTACTTATAGGATTTCAGTAATATTATACTAGTTACTTTGTCAAGTAACTCAAGTTACAAATTGAGTTACATTTTATTAAATCAAAGCACATATTTAAAAAAGATACAATAATTTCCTAATCAAACTGTTTTTTTATGCAAATAACCACTATAGATGACAATAACAAAGGAAAAGAATAACATTTCGAATTTTGGATTGTTTACACTGACTTCAAGGCGGTTGAAATTATTTTTCGGGATGTTATTCTGCTGCTGCTGTTGTTTTGGTGAAAGTAAAGCAAAAGTAGTGTAATAAGTAATGACTTACTCTACACAGGAAGTAATATTGTAAAGTAACTTATTACTTTCAAATGAAAGTAACTAGTAATATGTAGTATATTACATTTTGAAAGTAACTTGCCCAACACTGGCACACGCACAACACACACACATACACACACCACAAATCCAGAGAAAATCCACAAACCACAGTTTATTCTGTCAGGGTGCAAGTTTGGAACTTCCTGTTATTTCTGTCATTGATCTATTTCTGTGACACTACTGTTTTAGTCACCTGCTTTTAAACTGATACTAGCAGAACCACTCATTTAGTTTCACAAACAATATCCAATAGTGAAGCAAGCTAAGCTAACAATGGCAAGGCAAGTTTATTCCTAAAGCACTTTTCAATTCAAAGTGCGTCACATAAAATAGATACAAGAAAAGAGCATAGAGAAATCAAAAGATGACAAAGTGAAAAAGATCAACTTCATGTAAAAGAACAAGCAAAATGTATAAAAACAAATTCAAAAACATTTCTTCAGATTTTTCTACAAGTTCCTCCCCAATTGTACTTATCCAATTCCCCCTACTGTCCCGGTCGTTGCTCCACCCCCTCTGCCGATCTGGGAAGAGTTGTAGACTAGCACATGCTTCCTCCGATACGTGTGCAGTCACCAGCCGCTTCTTTTCACCTGACAGACGAACCGCCTAGACCTCTCAGGTCAGCAGGGTCCGGCTTACTAACTGTCCCTAGGATCAAATCAAATCATGGGAAGGCCGCATTCACCCACTATGCTTCTGCCTTTGACACCTTGAATTTCTTCAGCCGCCACTCAGTACATCCTCTGTTGTGCCTTCTTGGTGAGAGCTCTGATGTTCAGCTCATATTTCAGGTTCTGGCTGATGATGGTTCCCAGGAAGCTGAAGGACTCCACAGTGTTGACTGGAGAGTCACCGGAGGTTACACAAGTGACCGAGAATATACACAATTGAATACAATTCTGTTACATCCTCAATTTGAGCCAAATCCGGTTTCATATAGGGCAGTATGTTGAGTGATAGGCTACTTCGCCTCCATGCTAACACTTTAACATGCACTATGTTGAGTGACAGTAGCCTCCATGCTAACACTTTAACATGCACAATGTTGAGTGACAGTAGCCTCTATGCTAACACTTTAACATGCACAATGTTGAGTGACAGTAGCCTCTATGCTAACACTTTAACATGCACAATGTTGAGTGACAGTAGCCTCTATGCTAACACTTTAACATGCACTATGTTGAGTGACAGTAGCCTCTATGCTAACACTTTAACATGCACAATGTTGAGTGACAGTAGCCTCTATGCTAACACTTTAACATGCACTATGTTGAGTGACAGTAGCCTCCATGCTAACACTTTAACATGCACTATGTTGAGTGACAGTAGCCTCCATGCTAACACTTTAACATGCACTATGTTGAGTGACGGGGTCATCTCGCCATTCCGAAGTGTCGGCATTCCGATCATTGACTTCTATGCTTTCGGAGAGGCGGCCCTTTTTATCTCCAAAAAATGTTTCGCCGAGAGGTTAGGTTTAGGGTTAGGTTCTGGGGGAGGTTAGGCTTAGGCGTGGCGGGTGGGAGAGGTTAGGTTTAGGGTTAGGGTCTGGGGGAGGTTAGGTTTAGACGTGGGGGCTGGGAGAGGTTAGCTCCAGCCGGTCCCCCAGGTTAGGGTTAGGGTTAGGGTTCTTTCGCAATGGCGAGACAGATCTCAATTTTGTCGGAATGCCGGTATTTCGGAGTGCCGACATTTCGGAATGCCGAGGTGTCCCCTTGAGTGACAGTAGCCTCCATGCTAACATTTTTGCATGCACTATGTTGAGTGACAGTAGCCTCTATGCTAACACTTTAACATGCACTATGTTGAGTGACAGTAGCCTCCATGCTAACACTTTAACATGCACTATCGAGTGACAGTAGCCTCCATGCTAACACTTTAACATGCACTATGTTGAGTGACAGTAGCCTCCATGCTAACATTTTAACATGCACTATGTTGAGTGACAGTGGCCTCCATACTAATAGTTGAGTGATAGTAGTATAGGGTGACCAGACGTCCCCGATTTTCGGGGACAGTCCCCGATTTCGGTGCTCTGTCCCCGGCTGGAGCTGTCCCCGAAAATGTCCCCGATTTTGGCCACAAAGTCAAATAATAATACTGGCAAGAAACTTCGATAACAGAGCATTTGCGGCACCACAAAAGCCTGTCGTTGTGCACGTTGTACAAAGTGCTGCCTGTGTGTGACAGAGTAGATCACAGAGTAGATGTTCTCCCTTTGCCCGTGCCGTGGTTTTCCCAGGACCCAGCCGCCCGCAACCGAAGCCCCAGCGGTGGCGAACGAGAGGCGGCGTCTGCTTGCTGCTTTTGCTACCGTCCTTGTTTACCGGACCCCATTCAGCGGGTTATCCATCCCAGTTGTTTTGAATAGTTAAAAGTACAGTAAAACTATCTGGTAAGTAAGTGCAGTATAACTCAAAACGTTTTTGCAGAGAAGTCAGTAACGTTTTTATGTACACCAAACTCCATTGAAAAAAATGTAAATTTTTAACATGATTGGTGATGGATCATTGTTATCTAGTCATTAGCCTACTGTTCCCTAAATTGGCCTTCAGCCATCAAAACTTTGATAACCCCTGGTTTAAATTAACACAATAGGTCATATTTATCTCTAGATTACAATTTTAATCATTAAAATTGCCTTTTAGTATTAACATGATTTTTTAAATTATTTTGTCAGCATTTAATATTAAATTAGCAGTTAATATGGTCATGTGGCCATTGAATACTTGAAACTGGTGAGCGACACCCTAAACTCAAGGAAAGTGTTTACTGAGGTAATAAATCACTACTGTAATGTTTTTGTTTTGTGGAAATAAATTATCCACCAGTTGGTGAGGTCAAAGAGAGAAGTTGTCCCTCTCTATGTTCCTGCCACTCTACACAATACACCAGTAGCCTATTTCCCATACCTAGGCTGTCTAATTTGTGGTAAAATGTGCCAGATAACTAGTAACCATTGTAAACTGCTTCTTTTTCAATTGTTTCAAAATCACAAAGTTCTTCATAGATCTAGCCTCTTACTTTTGCTCTCAAAGTGCACCAGATTTATGCATTTTACTGTAAAATGTACACAATTTTCTAAAAGCCGGGGGGGCACAGCCCCCCCTGGGCCTCCCTAGTAGACCACAAAATGTCCCCGATTTTTATTTGGGAAATCTGGTCACCTTATAGTAGTAGCTTCCATGATAATACTTAGCATATACAGTAGCTATATGCATAAGTATGCATACTACTATCACCATGTGGTCTGACTCTGCGCTCCATCAAGTCTTCACTTCCGTTCCAGTGGAATGGAGCAGTGCATCACTCGCACAACTGTGTCAACCACATGAAAGAGCACAGAGGAGCTTCTACATGAGAGGAGGGACCTGGAGGTGTGGTGGCTTTCACCAGAGAGCAGACTGACTGAGACCTTTTCTGTGGTGATGATTCAAGGATTTGAGAGGGTAACCCAAGGGAAAAACCTCACTTTTTTCCTATTTGGTTTTGAGTGAAAATGGCACCAAAATGTGTTGGGGAGCTACCCAATTACCATGTCATCTATAAAGTCATTGTCATGAGAGAGGGAGGGAGATACAAGTGAAACTTAAGAAAGTACAGGGTTTTAGAATGGATCTAAAAATAGAAAGAGAAACAGGGTAAACCCTCTTCCCAAACAAATCACTATCCACCTTATTTTGGAATGCCCCACTGCTAATACAGCCTGACGAAGACCAGCGAGGTTGAAACGCTTTGCGTTTTGTTGCCCGTGTTTTTGTTTGAAAATGTACATGTTAGTATAGTAGTAACTTGTGTAGTACACCTGTACATTACTTCTAAATTAAAATGTGAACTTAATATCCAAGAAGCTCCTTTTTTCTATTTTGCATTCTACTTGGCCTGCTGAGCTTTCTTGGCCCACTTTTTTGTATTCCCCCAGAATGCCCCACTGTAAAATAATTATGGGTGCAAGGTCCGGTCTAGAAAGTGACTGATTGTTGCAGCTGGCGCATTTCCTCGTTAAAACTCAGACCCTGGAAAAAAAGTTGCTTGTCACAATAAATAACACTCATTTCACAACTTATTTGATGGAATGTAATAATTTGATCTATCACATCCGCTATTTCTGTTGCTCTTTGAACAACTCGGAATATTTATCGACAAGATCTTTGTCAAGCTGGATGTGATTTGCTCCGTTCGCCTGCAGCTGTCGTTTACAGACGGGCTATGTTGTGTCTGTGTCAGCAACGTAACGGGGGAAAGGCGGGCTGGGAGGGTTACACCGGAAGAAGCATCCATATTTCACTTCACGTAAGGCATCATGGCAGCTAGAAATAAGGTGGATAGGATCTCTCTCAAAAAGAAGATTAACCAAACAGGTCGACTTTGTGCGATACTTAGGTTCAGTTAAGTTAGTTAAGTACATATAAGTGCCTGGGCAAACAGGCTGGAATATTTGACAATTTAGCTGGAGCTCAGCTCACTGAAACTTGATTTATGTGATGTTTTCATTGTGAATTAGAAAATGGTCAGAGGGCCACTCTGAAACCTATTGGGGACATGTGGCCCCGCCCCCCGGACCGCAAGTTGAGTTTCACTGCATTACTGGTTTGATACACCACCATGTGCTGCACATGAACTGCAACTTCCTCCCCAACAGTAGCAGGTAACACTTCCTCCCTCATTCTGGCTGTTACTTTTTCATTTTTATTTTTAAATTGAGCCTGTGGTTTAGTTGTTGGCTCTTACAAAACACATAATCGTTTCCTAAATTCTAGTGTTGATATACTGAGTACAACTGTGTTTTTTTTGTGTGTTTTTTTAATTAGGCACCATGACAAATTTTTAGTGTACAAATTTCAATAAATTAATTAAATACATTCATAAATAATCAAATAAATAATGTATAAAAGACTGTACAGATTGAGAACATCAAATAAAATCAAAGGCTACAATCAAAAAACAAATGCAATAAATGGGTAGGCAGTCAGGACATTCATTGCAATAAATAAATACATAAATACATCAATAAATATATAAATTCATAAATACACAAATAAATAAATAAATAAATAAATAAATACACAAATAAATAAACAAATAAATAAATACATAGATACAAATAAATTATGTATTATAGACAACATTTAAATTAAATATATCAGCTCCTCCATATTGTCAGACTGTAGTGACAATCAATATGTAGTAAATACATTCTTAAAAACATTCCAAAGACAGTAGTTTGGCTGAGAAGTGCATTGCAGTACAGCAAAAGGTACTGAGACTAAGAAGGTAGTACATAGTACATCACATGATAATGTAGACCCATAGACATTTCTATGGTTGTACATCATTACACATTGAGCCCACTAATAAAACTGCTACAGGTTCATGTAGCTTGCTTTACAGTTACTGGCTGTTTTGTTACAACCTTGTGTGTTCTCACAAGGCAAACACCCCAAAGAAGGTCTTCCCCGCCCCCTCTTCCAGCTGTCCCAGCAGTGCCTCCTCCATCATGGTCCTCAGCAGGTCCCCTCTCTTCAGGTGGAACACTGCTCCCATGTAAACGGCACCAAACCATTTTCCTTCTGCGTCTGGCTCCTGGCTCACCGTCCTCTGGCAGGCGGTGCGAACAGAGTGCAGAATGGTCTCATACGTCTTCTCGTCATCTCTCCCGTACGACCTGGACCACCGCTGCACGCTGTGGCCCAGGTGCACCAGGGGCTCGGACCTGTGGCCCAGGGGCGTGGCGGTGGCGTCGGCGTGGCTGTGGCAGCTGACCCTGAACGAGGCCTGGCTGTAGACGAAGTACAGGCCGGTCTGAGGGATCACGATCTGGTTGTGTTTGAGCTTCAGCCCTCCCTGAGAGTGGGACTGGTCGACATCATCTTTCCACTGCACAGAGGTCTTCAGATCAGGGTTGTGTTCTCCTGTGGGACGAGCAGAGAGAGGCGGTGATGGAGGTGAATGTGGAGTTCATACAATACATACAGTGAGCAATAAGAAACCTTTTCATAATCATCATCATCGTAACCTAAAATAAATAAAATAATACATATAAATAAATTAGGCCGTGGATCCTGCTTTGACCCTTGATTTAGTCCTACTGTACATATGGAAAGATTTCAGTTGTTATAGATTCAGTATTGAATTGTAGTGCTGTCTACACTATGGAGGGATAACATTCATTCTCATACATTTCTAATTAGGATCCTTTCTGATTAATTACATAGTGAAATTAAACTATTCATCATTTTGCTGTGGAAACCTTCTCAAGGACCCATAGAAGCTCCTTAAGAAACCCTAGATCCCCCTTAAGAACCACTGGAGTAAAATAATGGCATCTTAATGAACATAAGGTTTTGACTGGACTATCAGTCTAGAAAGTATCTGCTTTTTCCTGGCATTTTACAGTCTGTCAGACAAAGTAATTTCCAGCAAGGTGTTCTTATGCAGAATATGTGGAGATTGTATTTACCTTCTAGATGAATGGCAGCTCTTAGACTTAGGTTCCCAGAGATTTGTCTCAACATATGGTGAAGGTCTGGAGAGGAGAGAAGACAGATGATTAGAAAATGTGAATGAACTTGCAGACTGGTTTTCACATCCAGTCCATCACAGCAACACCAAAGCTTCCTATTTCAGATTCTGGTGCGATCAGGTTAAAAACCCATCCTGGTTGAACCCTGGTCTGAACTCCAGAGAGAGGCAGTGTTGAACTTGTGAGAGAAATGACTTTGGAGGAAGTTCTCACCGTCAGCGTTGTCAGCGTGTGACTCTGTGGCGTGGCCGCTGAAGAGGATGGCAGCGGCGAGGCAGAGCGTGACGGCCAGCAGGGCTCCAGCCAGCTTCCACAGGTGTTTGTTGTTGTTTTTGTTGTTGTTGTTGATGCCGTGTGTTGTTTGTTTCCCGGCCTCTGAAACTGAGGCTTCCAGCTGCACTACACAGTCTCCTTCCATGGCTTCTAACAGTCGATTCAAGCTGGTCAAAAGCAAAAGAGTCTGGCTTCTATCAGGCTTCTATCAGACTTATCCAAAGGCTTTCTGATCGCTCCTCTCCTTCCAGGTGCTCTGCTGCTCTGAGTGACTGACTGAGTCTGTGAGCAGCTTTTAAAACAAGAGTTTCCTCTGGAGGGAAACTCCTGTGATGTCACTCAGAGTGAGTGAGTGGAGACGAGGATGACGCCTGGTAGTCGTCTGTCCCGTTCGCGCCTGTTCTCCTCATTGGCTCCACAATGGTGGAATGAGCTTCCCCCTTCGGTCGTGCTGGCCCAAACCCTTCCTATTTTCCGCTGGAGGCTGAAAAGCCACCTCTTTGGACGACACCTGGGTCTTCCATAATGGTTAATGTTACTGTTACATCTCACGGCTACATTTGTTGCTTTTAACTTATCTTAATGTTTACATTTGACTGTTACCTATGTTTCTCTCTTTAATTTGTTCTTATCTGATATGTTCATAAATTGTAATTGTATATTAAGTCGCTTTGGATAAAAGCATCTGCTAAATGCAATAAAATAAAGTAAAGTAAAGGATGAGGAAGAGAGAGTCTCTTACACACACACACACACACACACACACACACACACACACACACACACACACACACACACACACACACACACACACACACACACACACACACACACACACACACACACACACACACACACACACACACACACATACACGTTGGTCTAGATCACACCCCTGGTCATAGAGTGCACCTATTTAGCAATGTATGCCAAAGAAATTCACAAAAATCAAATTTCTTTGGTTTTTCACATCAAAAGTCAACCACATTGTCTTCATTGATGTGTGCATTCACACACACACACACACACACGCGCGCGCGCGCACGCACGCACGCACGCACACACACACACACACACACACACACACACACACACACGACTGATATATACACACACACACACACACACACACACACACACACACACACACACACACACACACACACACACAAATCCAGAGAAAATCCACAAACCACAAACAGTTTATTCTGTCAGGGTGTAAGTTTGAAACTTCCTGTTATTTCTGTTATTGATCTATTTCTGTGACACTACTGTTTTAGTCACCTGCTTTTAAACTGATACTAGCAGATCCACTCATTTAGCACAAACAATATCCAATAGTGAAGCTAACAAGCTAAGCTAACAATGGCAAGGCAAGTTTATTTCTAAAGCATTTTTCATATAGAGCCAATTCAAAGTGTTTTACATCAAATAGATACAAGAAAAGAGCATAGAGAAATAAAAAGATGACAAAGTGAAAAAGATTAACTTCATGTCAAAGAACAAGTCAATCAGGATCAGGACACATACCCTTAATCCAACTTCCCACCCACAGACACGGCCAATTGTGCCCGTATGGATGCCTGACCAAGCTGGAACATGGGGGCTTGAACCTGCGACCCTTGTGGTGTTAAGCAGGGAATCTACTGTTGCACAACCCGGATGCCCTATTTTGGGCGTATGTTGTGGTGCACTGGTCACCTATCTGGGTCAGTTGTGTGGAAACTGGGTGGCATTGTGTTCCAAAAACCAAACAAACCACCCAGTCATCACACAGATACTCATTTCAGCTGTATTCTTCCAGCATTACCTATAAATTAGTCATATCGACAATACTTTTAGACTATGCACACTCATTATGATTTTCAAAATGGTTTAGAAACGGTCTATAAAGTAGGAACAAACTGCAAAAGTGTCATGGTCGGTATCTACATTGGTATGTCACTTCCTCCTTGTGTCAAAATGCTCCTGTTCTGTGTGGTGAGCTGCCAAAACTGCAGGAACTGTACAATAAGTGGTGCCTCAGGAAGGCCCAGAAGACCATCAAGGACATGACCCACCTGCACAACAGCCTGTTCTCCCTGTTGCCCTCAGGCAGAAGATACAGGGTCCCAAAAGCACGCACAAACCGTTTGCGGGATAGTTTATTTCCGCAGGCTACGAGACTCCTCAATAAATAACACAAACACCTGGATTATTGACATTTGCACACCTCTTTGCACATTTGGAAACATTTTATATTTATTCTATCTTATTCTATTTTAATACCTTATTAATACTTTATTACCCTTCCTATTTTACTGTTTGCCCCAACTGCCTTAAATACACTGTTTACATTGTTTGCCCTATTTAACTATATTGCCTTATTGCCTCATGATATAGAGTGTTTGGTCAGTAACGTGGGTCTCCCAGTCCCTCCACTCTGTAGTAAACAGAAAAGAAATTTGAGGAATCCTCTCTCCTGATTGGATAAAAATGGGGTCCCAGAAAATGTATTTTCTGTATAGATACAGCCGGTCTGTGTGGGAACGCCACGTCACTTCCATTTAAAGCCGTGGGGGAAAAGGGCAAAAAGAGACAATGTGACAGGTGGCTTCCCCCACAACCTGATGGCTGTCAGAAAATTGAGCTATTTAACTTTCTTTTTTCAGAATCCTGACTTAAACTCAGAGCTTAAAATTGTTTGTAAGTGGCCCTAATTCTCTGTGGTAGTTTTAAATTGTGTGTGGTGATCTTTTTTTTTTTTTTTAGGCGACCACATTTGAATTCCAGGCGCCTCCACTCAGGGTCGTGACCCCAAGGTTGTGAACCACTGCGCTAAGCTAACATTATTTTCCTCCTCATTCAGGTAAACATTGTGTCTATGACAATATAACCGTTTTGATAGAAAAATGTCTAGTAGTAGCAAGGATGAGTAATATGAGTGTGATATTATTAGCAGGCAGGAGTATGGGAGCCAGCTAGTCAGAGGCAGGTCAGACAGAGAACCACTCAGACGAGCGGAGATGATGACAGGGGAATAGACCCTTTTCACAGGGGCCATTTTGTGGCAGTTTGTGGACATTGGAAACCCTCATTAGTGTTTTGCTTGCAAGTTGCACCTGTGTTTACCCTGCCTTTTTGACACAAATTGGCCCCAGTGAGGAGGGGCTATGTTAGGAAGGGGGGGGGGGGGGGGGTTACCACAACTTGAAGGAAGATTGAGATGACTACATGTTGATCTAATAATAGAATGTGATATAAAAACATGGTCTTGAGTTGACACGCCATCAGTTCATCATCACTGTGTTAACCCACACACCGGAAAGAGGAACAGCTTAACAGCTTCCTACATTTGTGGCCGTAACAGTAAACAACAAACAACAAACAAGAATGCAGTTTACAGTCAGTCAGCTGCTCATCTTTCTGATCAAAATGGAATGACAGGATATAACGATAAGAGATGATCTCCGGGGGGAGGTTGGGACATATGGCAGCAAACAACCACAGCAGCAAAGAAAAGTTTAATATAGACCGGATCAGCCAATACTCACTGATTCTCCAACTTGCAGTGACACCATATTTGAAATATTCTACTAGAATAGGCCGAAATAACACATTTATACATAGGAGAACTGACCATTTTAACAGGAGCTGAATGTGTTAAGTAGAAATAGGAACTAAAAGTAAGAAAAAGACTGCAAACTTCCCTCATTAGTAGTATTTTCTACAACAGTTCCTGGTGGTAAATAGTCCAAAAAATATGTTATGTTTCATAAGCAGAATGTTATTGCTCAGTGCTAATGAAGTTCTGCATTTCACTTGACATCTCATTCAGAGAGAATGACTAAGTTCACACCTCTCTCCTTCATGGTCTTTCCAGCGAGGGAGATGTAGTAGTAGAGTAGGAGGAGAGCATTCTGTGTGTGTGCGTGTGTGTGTGTGTGTGAGTGTGTGTGTGTGTGTGTGTGTGTGTGTGTGTATGTATGTACATATGTACGTGTGTGTGTATGTGTATGTGTGTGTGTTGTGTCTGTGTTTTTTTTTTTTTTTTTTCCTCTTTCCTTCTCTCTTTTCTTTGTGTGTGGAAGCATGTGTGTGTGTGACTGTGTGTATGTGAGTAGGCATGCAAGTTTTCTTTTTTTTTCTGTTCTTTTTTTTTCTTTTTATTTAAAGTATTTGTTGCTGGGGTTTTTTTTTTTCAATACAATTACCATGGCTGTTGTATATTATTGTCCTTTTTCTTTTCTCACATAAAAAATACATAAAATATTGTAAGTATGTTACGTAGAAGTATAAACACAAACAGTTAATGTAAATCTATGTAAAAAACAAACTGAAATCTTGCAATAAAGTATAAAAAAAAGAAAAAAAAAAAAAAAGGAGGAGAGCATTCTACAGTGAGATGGAAGGGAAGTGTGAGATTAGAGGAACATTGAATGCCCCTCCTCCTCCCACTGCTGCTCTGTAATATCTCATATTGCAGGATATGATTATGAATATCCGCTCATGTGGTTATGGTGGTCTCTGTCACATCTCATAGCTTAAGACCAGTCGTAAGACCAGTTGGTGCAACTGGCCCCAGGCTCTTTATTTTAGACCCAACAATTGAAACAATTCTCACATGCCTTTGCTATTATATTATTATATTGTTATTATTATTTATTATTATTATTATATTATTATTATTATTATATTATTATTATTATTATTATTATTATTATTACTATTATATTATTATTATGCACTGGCGATTCTACTGTGAGGTCATGTGACAATTGAAACAATGACCCAACAAAGCAGCACTTGGTGACGGTGGCAAAGAAAAGACCTTTAACGAGAAGAACACCTTGAGCAGACCAGGCTCTTGGTGGGCGTTCATCTGCCATGAGCGGGTGGGTTTAGTGAGAGAGAGAGAGAGAGAGAGAGAGAGAGAGAGAGGGAGAGAGAGAGAGGGAGAGAGAGAGAGAGAAAGAGAGAGAGAGAGAGAGAGAGAGAGAGAGGGAGAGAGAGAGAGGGAGAGAGTGATGCAAGGTAATGGCAGTAATAATGATACCAGTAACAACTATAATAAGAGCATAACAGTAATAGTGATGCACAGTTACAGCGGATGATGCGCTGCAGTCTGTTGATGTCCTTGAGAGTGGCATCAGCGTACCAGATGGCGATGGAGGAGATGAGGATGGACTCAATGACGGAGGTGTAGAAGTGCACCATCCTTTGACACCTTGAATTTCTTCAGCCGCCACTCAGTACATCCTCTGTTGTGCCTTCTTGGTGAGTGCTCTGATGTTCAGCTCATATTTCAGGTTCTGGCTGATGATGGTTCCCAGGAAGCTGAAGGACTCCACAGTGTTGACTGGAGAGTCACCGGAGGTTACACAAGTGACCGAGAATATACACAATTGGATACAATTCTGTTACATCCTCCATTTGAGCCAAATCCGGTTTCATATAGGGCACTATGTTGAGTGATAGGCTACTTAGCCTCCATGCTAACACTTAAACATGCACTATGTTGAGTGACAGTAGCCTCCATGCTAACACTTTAACATGTACTATGTTGAGTGATAGGCTACTTAGCCTCCATGCTAACACTTTAACATGCACTATGTGAGTGATAGGCTACTTAGCCTCCATGCTAACACTTTAACATGCACTATGTTGAGTGATAGGCTACTTAGCCTCCATGCTAACACTTTAACATGCACTATGTTGAGTGACAGTAGCCTCCATGCTAACACTTTAACATGCACTATGTTGAGTGATAGGCTACTTAGCCTCCATGCTAACACTTTAACATGCACTATGTTGAGTGATAGGCTACTTAGCCTCCATACTAACACTTTAACATGCACTATGTTGAGTGACAGTAGCCTCTATGCTAACACTTTAACATGCACTATGTTGAGTGACAGTAGCCTCTATGCTAACACTTCAACATGCACTATGTTGAGTGACAGTAGCCTCCATGCTAACACTTTAACATGCACTATGTTGAGTGACAGTAGCCTCCATGCTAACACTTTAACATGCACTATGTTGAGTGACAGTAGCCTCCATGCTAACACTTTAACATGCACTATGTTGAGTGACAGTAGCCTCTATGCTAACACTTTAACATGCACTATGTTGAGTGACAGTAGCCTCCATGCTAACACTTTAACATGCACTATGTTGAGTGACAGTAGCCTCCATGCTAACACTTTAACATGCACTATGTTGAGTGACAGTAGCCTCCGTGCTAACACTTTAACATGCACTATGTTGAGTGACAGTAGCCTCCATGCTAACACTTTACTATGTTGAGTGACAGTAGCCTCTATGCTAACACTTTAACATGCACTATGTTGAGTGACAGTAGCCTCCATGCTAACACTTTAACATGTACTATGTTGAGTGACAGTAGCCTCCATGCTAACACTTTAACATGCACTATGTTGAGTGACAGTAGCCTCCATGCTAACACTTTAACAAGCACTATGTTGAGTGACAGTAGCCTCCATGCTAACACTTTAACATGCACTATGTTGAGTGACAGTAGCCTCCATGCTAGCACTTTAACATGCACTATGTTGAGTGACAGTAGCCTCTATGCTAACACTTTAACATGCACTATGTTGAGTGACAGTAGCCTCCATGCTAACACTTTAACATGCACTATGTTGAGTGACAGTGGCCTCCATACTAATAGTTGAGTGATAGTAGTAGCTTCCATGATAATACTTAGCATATACAGTAGCTATGCAATAGTACGCATACTACTATCACCATGTGGTCTGACTCTGCACTCCATCAAGTCTTCACTTCCGTTCCAGTGGAATGGAGCAGTGCATCACTCGCACAACTGTGTTAACCACATGAAAGAGCACAGAGGAGCTTCTACATGAGAGGAGGGACCTGGAGGTGTGGTGGCTTTCACCAGAGAGCAGACTGACTGAGACCTTTTCTGTCGTGATGATTCAAGGATTTGAGAGGGTAACCCAAGGGAAAAACCTCACTTTTTTCCTATTTGGTTTTGAGTGAAAATGGCACCAAAATGTGTTGGGGAGCTACCCAATTACCATGTCATCTATAAAGTCATTGTCATGAGAGAGGGAGGGAGATACAAGTGAAACTTAAGAAAGTACAGGGTTTTAGAATGGATCTAAAAATAGAAAGAGAAACAGGGTAAACCCTCTTCCCAAACAAATCACTATCCACCTTATTTTGGAATGCCCCACTGCTAATACAGCCTGACGAAGACCAGCGAGATTGAAACGCGTTGCATTTTGTTGCCCGTGTTTTTGTTTGAAAATGTACATGTTAGTATAGTAGTAACTTGTGTAGTACACCTGTACATTACTTCTAAATTAAAATGTGAACTTAATATCCAAGAAGCTCCTTTTTTCTATTTTGCATTCTACTTGGCCTGCTGAGCTTTCTTGGCCCACTTTTTTGTATTCCCCCAGAATGCCCCACTGTAAAATAATTATGGGTGCAAGGTCCGGTCTAGAAAGTGACTGATTGTTGCAGCTGGCGCATTTCCTCGTTAAAACTCAGACCCTGGAAAAAAAGTTGCTTGTCACAATAAATAACACTCATTTCACAACTTATTTGATGGAATGTAATAATTTGATCTATCACATCCGCTATTTCTGTTGCTCTTTGAACAACTCGGAATATTTATCGACAAGATCTTTGTCAAGCTGGACGTGATTTGCTCCGTTCGCCTGCAGCTGTCGTTTACAGACGGGCTATGTTGTGTCTGTGTCAGCAACGTAACGGGGGAAAGGCGGGGCTGAGAGGGTTACACCGGAAGAAGCACCCATATTTCACTTCACGTAAGGCATCATGGCAGCTAGAAATAAGGTGGATAGGATCTCTCTCAAAAAGAAGATTAACCAAACAGGTCGACTTTGTGCGATACTTAGTAGTAGTAGTAGTAGTAGTAGTAGTAGTAGTTTATTTGTCATTGCATAAGAATTTACACAACGAAATTCCAGGCTCCCCATCGTGCAACCATTCAGTACAATACAATACAATCACAATCACCAATTAAATAACAATTCACCAAAGCAATTCACCAGGCGCCACAGTATATAGACACAGACTATTAATAGTAGCAGCAGTATGATAAATAGTATATAGTAATAATAAAGTCTGTGATAAATGGCAATAGTATAATAATTATAGTATGGCATACATAATTATTTAATAATTATTTCATAGTTTGAGGTATGGTAATAATATAATAATATAGTTCATGATAATAGCAGCAGTGTGATAATCTATAGTATCTAATAATAATGACAGTGGTATGATAATTTACAGTATATAATAATAATGACAGTGAGGAACAGATTAGGTTCAGTTAAGTTAGTTAAGTACATATAAGTGCCTGGGCAAGCAGGCTGGAATATTTGACAATTTAGCTGGAGCTCAGCTCACTCAAACTTGATTTATGTGATGTTTTCATTGTGAATTAGAAAATGGTCAGAGGGCCACTCTGCAACCTATTGGGGACATGTGGCCCCGCCCCCCGGACCGCAGGTTGAGTTTCACTGCATTACTGGTTTGATACACCACCATGTGCTGCTCATGAAGCCCCCCCCCCCCACACACACACATATGAAGGCATTTTATGTTTTTTGTTTGTTTGTTAGTTTGTTTTAATTTTTGTTTGTTTGTTTACATTCGAAAACTAGTCACCATTCACTTCAATTGTTTAGGAGAATGCTGCAACGTTGTTTTGCTGTGAAGCTCCAGGACTGCTTTGAGGACTAAAAGACTTCACCCATCCTTCCATCGGCATGGGGTGAGTAGATAATGACTGGATTTCATTTTTGGGTGAACTGTTCCTTTAAACGCTGAGTTCTTTGCTTTCATGTGGAACAACAGTGTGCATAGTGTGCTGACAGGTCCACAGGTCCACTGGAAGCTGCCACGGCCTGCTGCCATCTGGGATGATCTTCACTTGCATTAGATGGTGTTCCTCAAACACTATGAATTAGGGCAGGATTTGAACTTAGCCTCATATTGCATGCTCAGGATTTCTGGGTAAAGTTATCTTGTAGCTTAAAACATTTCTGATACGCAGTTTATTATTTGCTGCATTTAAAACCAACATGTTAGTGCCTATATAGCTAGCCTCTTTCACAGTTCACAAGTTCATTCTGAACTGCAACTTCCTCCCCAACAGTAGCAGATAACACTTCCTCCCTCATTCTGGCTGTTACTTTTTCATTTTTATTTTTAAATTGAGCCTGTGGTTTAGTTGTTGGCTCTTACAAAACACATAATCGTTTCCTAAATTCTAGTGTTGATATGCTGAGTACAACTGTGTTTTTTGTTTGTTTTTTTAATTAGGCACCATGACAAATTTTTAGTGTACAAATTTCAATAAATTAATTAAATACATTCATAAATAATCAAATAAATAATGTATAAAAGACTGTACAGATTGAGAACATCAAATAAAATCAAACGCTACAATCAAAAAACAAATGCAATAAATGGGTAGGCTAGTCAGGACATTCATTGCAATAAATAAATACATAAATACACCAATAAATAAATACATTCATAAATACACAAATAAATAAATAAATACACAAATAAATAAACAAATAAATAAATACATAGATACAAATAAATTATGTATTATAGACAAAATTAAAATTAAATATATCAGCTCCTCCATATTGTCAGACTGTAGTGACAATCAATATGTAGTAAATACATTCTTAAAAACATTCCAAAGACAGTAGTTTGGCTGAGAAGTGCATTGCGGTACAGCAAAAGGTACTGAGACTAAGAAGGTAGTACATAGTACATCACATGATAATGTAGACCCATAGACATTTCTATGGTTGTACATCATTACACAGTAAGCCCACTAATAAAACTGCTACAGGTTCATGTAGCTTGCTTTACAGTTACTGGCTGTTTTCTTACAACCTTGTGTGTTCTCACAAGGCAAACACCCCAAAGAAGGTCTTCCCCGCCCCCTCTTCCAGCTGTCCCAGCAGTGCCTCCTCCATCACGGTCCTCAGCAGGTCTCCTCTCTTCAGGTGGAACACTGCTCCCATGTAAACGGCACCAAACCATTTTCCTTCTGCGTCTGGCTCCTGGCTCACCGTCCTCTGGCAGGCGGTGCGAACAGAGTGCAGAATGGTCTCATACGTCTTCTCGTCGTCTCTCCCGTACGACCTGGACCACCGCTGCACGCTGTGGCCCAGGTGCACCAGGGGCTCGGACCTGTGGCCCAGGGGCGTGGCGGTAGCGTCGGCGTGTCTGTGGCAGCTGACCCTGAACGAGGCCTGGCTGTAGACGAAGTACAGGCCGGTCTGAGGGATCACGATCTGGTTGTGTTTGAGCTTCAGCCCTCCCTGAGAGTGGGACTGGTCGACATCATCTTTCCACTGCACAGAGGTCTTCAGCTCAGGGTTGTGTTCTCCTGTGGGACGAGCAGAGAGAGGCGGTGATGGAGGTGAATGTGGAGTTCATACAATACATACAGTGAGCAATAAGAAACCTTTTCATAATCATCATCATTGTAACCTAAAATAAATAAAATAATACATATAAATAAATTAGGCCGTGGATCCTGCTTTGACCCTTGATTTAGTCCTACTGTACATATGGAAAGATTTCAGTTGTTATAGATTCAGTATTGAATTGTAGTGCTGTCTACACTATGGAGGGAACAACATTCATTCTCATACATTTCTAATTAGGATCCTTTCTGATTAATTACATAGTGAAATTAAACTATTCATCATTTTGCTGTGGAAACCTTCTCAAGGACCCATAGAAGCTCCTCAAGAAACCCTAGATCCCCCTTAAGAACCACTGGAGTAAAATAATGGCATCTTAATGAACATAAGGTTTTGACTGGACTATCAGTCTAGAAAGTATCTGCTTTTTCCTGGCATTTTACAGTCTGTCAGACAAAGTAATTTCCAGCAAGGTGTTCTTATGCAGAAATTATGTGGAGATTGTATTTACCTTCTAGATGAATGGCAGCTCTTAGACTTAGGCTCCCAGAGATTTGTCTCAACATATGGTGAAGGTCTGGAGAGGAGAGAAGACAGATGATTAGAACATGTGAATGAACTTGCAGACTGGTTTTCACATGCAGTCCATCCCAGCAACCCCAAAGCTTCCTATTTCAGATTCTGGTGCGATCAGTATCCAGTTAAAAACCCATCCTGGTTGAACCCTGGTCTGAACTCCAGAGAGAGGCAGTGTTGAACTTGTGAGAGAAATGACTTTGGAGGAAGTTCTCACCGTCAGCGTTGTCAGCGTGCGACTCTGTGGCGTGGCCGCTGAAGAGGATGGCAGCGGCGAGGCAGAGCGTGACGGCCAGCAGGGCTCCAGCCAGCTTCCAGACGTGTTTGTTGTTGTTTTTGTTGTTGTTGTTGATGCCGTGTGTTGTTTGTTTCCCGGCCTCTGAAACTGAGGCTTCCAGCTGCACTACACAGTCTCCTTCCATGGCTTCTAACAGTCGATTCAAGCTGGTCAAAAGCAAAAGAGTCTGGCTTCTATCAGGCTTCTATCAGACTTATCCAAAGGCTTTCTGATCACTCCTCTCCTTCCAGGTGCTCTGCTGCTCTGAGTGACTGACTGAGTCTGTGAGCAGCTTTTAAAACAAGAGTTTCCTCTGGAGGGAAACTCCTGTGATGTCACTCAGAGTGAGTGAGTGGAGACGAGGATGAGGAAGAGAGAGTCTCTTACACACACTACACACCTACACACTACACACACACACACACACACACACACACACACACACACACACACACACACACACACACACACACACACACACAAACACACACACACACACATGTTGGCCTGGTCAACTCTGTTGGTGGAGGTAATATGAAGTCTGTATTTAGTCTAAATACAGACTAAATAATTTAGATGAAGTCAAGCTGAAATGAAAACTGACTTTTTAACTTGTTTAGATCACACCCCTGGTCATGGAGTGCACCTATTTAGCTAAATTCACAAAAATCCAATTTATTTGGTTTTTCACATCAAAAGTCAACCACGTTGTCTTCATTCATGTGTGCATTCACACACACACACACACACACACACACACACACACACACACACACACACACACACACACACTCACACATCTCACTCACACACACATGCGCGGTGCACACGCCAGTGTTGGGGGTAACTCATTACAAAAGTAACATATTACATGTAATATATTACTTTTAGCAGTAACTCTAATTATAATATAACTTATTACTTATAGGATTTCAGTAATATTATACTAGTTACTTTGTCAAGTAACTCAAGTTACAAATTGAGTTACATTTTATTAAATCAAAGCACATATTTAAAAAAGATACGGTACAATAATTTCCTAATCAAACTGTTTTTTTATGCAAATAACCACTATAGATGACAATAACAAAGGAAAAGAATAACATTTCGAATTTTGGATTGTTTACACTGACTTCAAGGCGGTTGAAATTATTTTTCGGGATGTTATTCTGCTGCTGCTGTTGTTTTGGTGAAAGTAAAGGAAAAGTAGTGTAATAGTAATGACTTACTCTACACAGGAAGTAATATTGTAAAGTAACTTATACACACACCACAAATCCAGAGAAAATCCACAAACCACAGTTTATTCTGTCAGGGTGCAAGTTTGGAACTTCCTGTTATTTCTGTCATTGATCTATTTCTGTGACACTACTGTTTTAGTCACCTGCTTTTAAACTGATACTAGCAGAACCACTCATTTAGTTTCACAAACAATATCCAATAGTGAAGCAAGCTAAGCTAACAATGGCAAGGCAAGTTTATTCCTAAAGCACTTTTCAATTCAAAGTGCGTCACATAAAATAGATACAAGAAAAGAGCATAGAGAAATCAAAAGATGACAAAGTGAAAAAGATCAACTTCATGTAAAAGAACAAGCAAAATGTATAAAAACAAATTCAAAAACATTTCTTCAGATTTTTCTACAAGTTCCTCCCCAATTGTACTCATCCAATTCCCCCTACTGTCCCGGTCGTTGCTCCACCCCCTCTGCCGATCTGGGAAGAGTTGTAGACTAGCACATGCTTCCTCCGATACATGTGCAGTCACCAGCCGCTTCTTTTCACCTGACAGACGAACCGCCTAGACCTCTCAGGTCAGCAGGGTCCGGCTTACTAACTGTCCCTAGGATCAAATCAAATCATGGGAAGGCCGCATTCACCCACTATGCTTCTGCCTTTGACAGCTTGAATTTCTTCAGCCGCCACTCAGTACATCCTCTGTTGTGCCTTCTTGGTGAGAGCTCTGATGTTCAGCTCATATTTCAGGTTCTGGCTGATGATGGTTCCCAGGAAGCTGAAGGACTCCACAGTGTTGACTGGAGAGTCACCGGAGGTTACACAAGTGACCGAGAATATACACAATTGAATACAATTCTGTTACATCCTCCATTTGAGCCAAATCCGGTTTCATATAGGGCACTATGTTGAGTGATAGGCTACTTCGCCTCCATGCTAACACTTTAACATGCACTATGTTGAGTGAAAGTAGCCTCCATGCTAACACTTTAACATGCACTATGTTGAATGACAGTAGCCTCCATGCTAACACTTTAACATGCACTATGTTGAGTGACAGTAGCCTCTATGCTAACACTTTAACATGCACTATGTTGAGTGACAGTAGCCTCTATGCTAACACTTTAACATGCACTATGTTGAGTGACAGTAGCCTCTATGCTAACACTTTAACATGCACTATGTTGAGTGACAGTAGCCTCTATGCTAACACTTTAACATGCACTATGTTGAGTGACAGTAGCCTCTATGCTAACACTTTAACATGCACTATGTTGAGTGACAGTAGCCTCCATGCTAACACTTTAACATGCACTATGTTGAGTGACAGTAGCCTCCATGCTAACACTTTAACATGCACTATGTTGAGTGACAGTAGCCTCTATGCTAACACTTTAACATGCACTATGTTGAGTGACAGTAGCCTCTATGCTAACACTTTAACATGCACTATGTTGAGTGACAGTAGCCTCTATGCTAACACTTTAACATGCACTATGTTGAGTGACAGTAGCCTCTATGCTAACACTTTAACATGCACTATGTTGAGTGACAGTAGCCTCCATGCTAACACTTTAACATGCACTATGTTGAGTGACAGTAGCCTCTATGCTAACACTTTAACATGCACTATGTTGAGTGACAGTAGCCTCTATGCTAACACTTTAACATGCACTATGTTGAGTGACAGTAGCCTCCATGCTAACACTTTAACATGCACTATGTTGAGTGACAGTAGCCTCTATGCTAACACTTTAACATAAACTATGTTAAGTGACAGTGGCCTCCATACTAATAGTTGAGTGATAGTAGCAGCTTCCATGATAATACTTAGCATATACAGTAGCTATGCATAAGTACGCATACTACTATCACCATGTGGTCTGACTCTGCGCTCCATCAGGTAGCTGAGAGCCTGAGACGCACTTCACTTCCGTTCCAGTGGAATGGAGCAGTGCATCACTCGTATACATGTGTCAACCACAAGAAAGAGCACAGAGGAGTTTTTACATGAGAGGAGGGACCTGGAGGTGTGGTGGCTTTCACCAGAGAGCAGACTGACTGAGACCTTTTCTGTGGTGATGATTCAAGGATTTGAGAGGGTAACCCAAGGGAAAAACCTCACTTTTTTCCTATTTGGTTTTGAGTGAAAATGGCACCAAAATGTGTTGGGGAGCTACCCAATTACCATGTCATCTATAAAGTCACTGCGTTTCCCAATTAAAATTTTATTGAGATGGTCGGAGCCAATGACAGAGCTTCTTAAGTGGGGAGCGGAAATCCGGCAGCGTCTGAAACCGACGCGATTTGAGAGGGTAACCCAAGGGAAAAACCTAACTTTTTTCCTATTTGGTTTTGAGTGAAAATGGCACCAACATGTGTTGGGGAGCTACCCAATTACCATGTCATCTATAAAGTCATTGTCATGAGAGAGGGAGGGAGATACAAGTGAAACTTAAGAAAGTACAGGGTTTTAGAATGGATCTAAAAAGAGAAAGAGAAACAGGGTAAACCCTCTTCCCAAACAAATCACTATCAACCTTATTTTGGAATGCCTCACTGCTAATACAGCCTGACGAAGAGCAGCGATGTTGAAACGCGTTGCGTTTTGTTGCCCGTGCTTTTGTTTGAAAATGTACATGTTAGTATAGTAGTAACTTGTGTAGTACACCTGTACATTACTTCTAAATTAAAATGTGAACTTAATATCCAATAAGCTCCTTTTTTCTATTTTGCATTCTACTTGGCCTGCTGAGCTTTCTTGGCCCACTTTTTTGTATTCCCCCAGAATGCCCCACTGTAAAATAATTATGGGTGCAAGGTCCGCTCTAGAAAGTGACTGATTGTTGCAGCTGGCGCATCTCCTCGTTAAAACTCTGACGCTGGAAAAAAGGTTGCTTGTCACAATAAATAACACTAATTTCACAAATTATTTGATGGAATGTAATAATTTTATCTATCACATCCGCTATTTCTGTTGCTCTTTGAACAACTCGGAATATTTATCGACAAGATCTTTGTCAAGCTGGATGTGATTTGCTCCGTTCGCCTGCAGCTGTGGTTTACAGACGGGCTATGTTGTGTCTGTGTCAGCAACGTAACGGGGGAAAGGCGGGGCTGAGAGGGTTACAACGGAAGAAGCATCCATATTTCACTTCACGTAAGGCATCATGGCAGCTAGAAATAAGGTGGATAGGATCTCTCTCAAAAAGAAGATTAACCAAACAGGTCGACTTTGTGCGATACTTAGGTTCAGTTAAGTTAGTTAAGTACATATAAGTGCCTGGGCAAGCAGGCTGGAATATTTGACAATTGAGCTGGAGCTCACTCAAACTTGATTTATGTGATGTTTTCATTGTGAATTAGAAAATGGTCAGAGGGCCACTCTGCAACCTATTGGGGACATGTGGCCCCGCCCCCCGGGCCGCAAGTTGAGTTTCACTGCATTACTGGTTTGATACACCACCGTGTGCTGCTCATGAAGCGAAGGCATTTTATGTTTTTTGTTTGTTTGATAGTTTGTTTTAATTATTGTTTGTTTGTTTACATTCGAAAACTAGTCACCATTCACTTCAATTGTTTAGGAGAATGCTGCAACGTTGTTTTGCTGTGAAGCTCCAGGACTGCTTTGTGGACTAAAAGACTTCACCCATCCTTCCATCGGCATGGGGTGAGTAGATAATGACTGGATTTCATTTTTGGGTGAACTGTTCCTTTAAACGCTGAGTTCTTTGCTTTCATGTGGAACAACAGTGTGCATAGTGTGCTGACAGGTCCACAGGTCCACTGGAAGCTGCCACGGCCTGCTGCCATCTGGGATGATCTTCACTTGCATTAGATGGTGTTCCTCAAACACTATGAATTAGGGCAGGATTTGAACGTAGCCTCATATTGCATGCTCAGGATTTCTGGGTAAAGTTATCTTGTAGCTTAAAAAATGTCTGATACGCCGTTTATTATTTGCTGCATTTAAAACCAACATGTTAGTCTTGTGCCTATATAGCCTCTTTCACAGTTCACAAGTTCATTCTGAACTGCAACTTCCTCCCCACCAGTAGCAGATAACACTTCCTCCCTCATTCTGGCTGTTACTTTTTTTATTTTCATTTTTAAATTGAGCCTGTGGTTTAGTTGTTGGCTCTTACAAAACACATAATCGTTTCCTAAATTCTAGTGTTGATATACTGAGTACAACTGTTTTTTGTTGTTGTTTTTTAATTAGGCACCATGACAAATTTTTAGTGTACAAATTTCAATAAATTAATTAAATAAATTAATAAATAATCAAATAAATAATGTATAAAAGACTGTACAGATTGAGAACATCAAATAAAGTCAAAGGCTACAATCAAAAAACAAATGCAATAAATGGGTAGGCTAGTCAGGACATTCATTGCAATAAATAAATACATACATAAATAAATAAATAAATAAATAAATAAATAAATAAATAAATAAATAAGTAAATAAATAAATAAATAAATAAATAAATTCATAAATACAAACATAAATAAATAAATACATAAATAAACAAATAAATAAATAAATACACAGATCAAAATAAATTATGTATTATAAATAGACAAAATTAAAATGAAATATATCTGCTCCTCCACATTGTCAAACTGTAGTGACATTCAATATGCAATTTTACATTCTTAAAAACATTCCAAAGACAGTAGTTTGGCTGAGAAGTGCATTGCAGTACAGCAAAAGGTACTGAGACTAAGAAGGTAGTACATAGTACATCACATTATAATGTAGACCCATAGACATTTCTATGGTTGTACATCATTACACATTGAGCCCACTAATAAAACTGCTACAGGTTCATGTAGCTTGCTTTACAGTTACTGGCTGTTTTGTTACAACCTTGTGTGTTCTCACAAGGCAAACACCCCAAAGAAGGTCTTCCCCGCCCCCTCTTCCAGCTGTCCCAGCAGTGCCTCCTCCATCACGGTCCTCAGCAGGTCCCCTCTCTTCAGGTGGAACACTGCTCCCATGTAAACGGCACCAAACCATTTTCCTTCTGCGTCTGGCTCCTGGCTCGCCGTCCTCTGGCAGGCGGTGCGAACAGAGTGCAGAATGGTCACATACGTCTTCTCGTCGTCTCTCCCGTACGACCTGGACCACCGCTGCACGCTGTGGCCCAGGTGCACCAGGGGCTCGGACCTGTGGCCCAGGGGCGTGGCGGTGGCGTCGGCGTGGCTGTGGCAGCTGACCCTGAACGAGGCCTGGCTGTAGACGAAGTACAGGCCGGTCTGAGGGATCACGATCTGGTTGTGTTTGAGCTTCAGCCCTCCCTGAGAGTGGGACTGGTCCACATCATCTTTCCACTGCACAGAGGTCTTCAGCTCAGGGTTGTGTTCTCCTGTGGGACGAGCAAAGAGAGGCGGTGATGGAGGTGAATGTGGAGTTCATACAATACATACAGTGAGCAATAAGAAACCTTTTCATAATCATCATCATCGTAACCTAAAATAAATAAAACAATACATATAAATAAATTAGGCTGTGAATCCTGCTTTGACCCTCGATTTAGTCCTACTGTACATATGGAAAGATTTCAGTTGTCGTAGATTCAGTATTGAATTGTAGTGCTGTCTAAACTATGGAGGGATAACATTCATTCTGATACATTTCTTATTAGGATCCTTTCTGATTAATTACATAGTGAAAATAAACTATTCATCATTTTGTTCTGGAAACCTTCTCAATGACCCATAGAAGCTCCTCAAGAAACCCTAAAGGACTAAAGGAATGGCATCTTAATGAACAGAAGGTTTTGACTGGACTATCAGTCTAGAAAGTATCTGCTTTTGATGTGCTCAAGACCTCAGTTCCTTTTTCCTGGCATTTTACAGTCTGTCAGACAAAGTAATTTCCAGCAAGGTGTTCTTATGCAGAATATGTGGAGTTTGTATTTACCTTCTAGATGAATGGCAGCTCTTAGACTTAGGTTCCCAGAGAGTTGTCTCAACATATGGTGAAGGTCTGGAGAGGAGAGAAGACAGATGGTTAGAAAATGTGAATGAACTGGCAGACTTGTTTTCACATCCAGCCCATCACAGCAACCCCAAAGCTTCTTATCAGGCAAGCTTCTTATTCAGTTTCTGGTCAAGTGTCTCAGCCAGGGTTCGACTGGTTTATCAGTTTGTGGACGTATGAACTCATCTATCTTATTATTATATATGGTCCTGTCAGTGTCATCTCTGATGTGATGGAGATGTGTTCAATTGAGAGCGAGTTTTTCAATACAATTCTGGAAGACACTGAAAACTTGCGATACTTTTTGGCATGAAAATGATCAAAACTAAAGATACTGAATGTCAGCACAGAAACATGTCTACTGGCATGCTTCAATACAAAAAGTAGTACTGGCTTTTAAAACCCCATCCTGGTTGAACCCTGGTCTGAACTCCAGAGAGAGGCAGTGTTGAACTTGTGAGAGAAATGACTTTGGAGGAAGTTCTCACCGTCAGCGTTGTCAGCGTGTGACTCTGTGGCGTGGCCGCTGAAGAGGATGGCAGCGGCGAGGCAGAGTGTGACGGCCAGCAGGGCTCCAGCCAGCTTCCACACGTGTTTGTTGTTGTTTTTGTTGTTGTTGATGCCGTGTGTTGTTTGTTTCCCGGCCTCTGAAACTGAGGCTTCCAGCTGCACTACACAGTCTCCTTCCATGGCTTCTAACAGTCGATTCAAGCTGGTCAAAAGCAAACGAGTCTGGCTTCTATCAGGCTTCTATCAGACTTATCCAAAGGCTTTCTGATCGCTCCTCTCCTTCCAGGTGCTCTGCTGCTCTGAGTGACTGACTGAGTCTGTGAGCAGCTTTTAAAACAAGAGTTTCCTCTGGAGGGAAACTCCTGTGATGTCACTCAGAGTGAGTGAGTGGAGACGAGGATGAGGAAGAGAGAGTCTCTTACACACGCTACACACACACACACACACACACACACACACACACACACACACACACACACACACTCACAAATTAGCCAGCATCATGAAACTGTATTTTTCGTATTGTTAAGATGAGATGAAACTTGAACGACAACTACACACAACAAAACACACACTGATAAATGGGCTCGTGAAACACACCTAAACACACACAGGTTGTTATAAACAGGCATACCAACACCCAGACGCACACTCACTCACTCCCCAACACACCCACGCATACCAAAACACCAACACCTACACACACACACGCACACACACACACCCACGCATGCACGCAAGCACGCACGCACGCACGCGCACACACACACACACACACACACACACACACACACACACACACACACACACACACACACACACACACGCACGCACACACGTTGGCCTGGTCAACTCTGTTGGTGGAGGTATGAAGTCTGTATTTAGTCTAAATACAGACTAAATAATTTAGATGAAGTCAAGCTGAAATGACTTTTTAACTTGTTTAGATCACACCCCTGGTCATAGAGTGCACCTATTTAGCCAAATTCACAAAAATCCAATTTATTTGGTTTTTCACATCAAAAGTCAACCACGTTGTCTTCATTCACGTGTGCATTCACACACACACACACACACACACACACACACACACACACACACACACACACACACTCCCTTACTCACACGGCGCACACGCCAGTGTTGGGGGTAACTACAAAAGTAACATATTACATGTAATATATTACTTTTAGCAGTAACTCAGTAATAACTTATTACTTATAGAATTTCAGTAATATTATACCAGTTACTTTGTCAAGTAACTCAAGTTACAAATTGAGTTACATTTTATTAAATCAAAGCACATATTTAAAAAAGATACAATAATTTCCTAATCAAACTGTTTTTGTATGCAAATAACCACTATAGATGACAATAACAAAGGAAAAGAATGACATTTCGAATTTTGGATTGTTTACACTGACTTCAAGGCGGTTGAAATTATTTTTCGGGATGGTTCCGGGGCGGCGATGTCATTCTGCTGCTGCTGTTGTTTTGGTGAAAGTAAAGCAAAAGTAGTGTAATAAGTAACGACTTACTCTACACAGAAAGTAATATTGTAAAGTAACTTATTACTTTCAAATGAAAGTAACTAGTAATATGTAGTATATTACATTTTGAAAGTAACTTGCCCAACACTGGCACACGACAGCGAGGAGTTTTACCAGCAGGACGTAGCACGTGGGAAGATCACGCCCGACCAAGCTGGAACATGGGGGCTTGAACCTGCAACCCTTGTGGTGGTAGGCAGGGAATCTACTGTTGCCCTATTATGGGCATATGTTGTGGTGCACTGGTCACCTATCTGGGTCAGTTGTGTGGAAACTGGGTTGCATTGTGTTCCAAAAGCCGAGCAAACAGCCCCCCAGTCATCACACAGATACTCATTTCAGCTGTATTCTTCCAGCATTACCTATAATTAGTCATATTGACAATGCTTTTAGACAATGCACACTCATTATGATTTTTAAAAATGGTTTATAGACCGTTTCACTGGAATTATGTTGCCAGGGAAGTTTGGACCCCATTTTATTTCCTGTCAGCTATTGTATTAGCAAACAACACTGCAACATGCATTAGGGTCTGTTTCAAATATGTATGTTGTGGAGTTGAAACAAACTGCTAAAGTGTCATGGTCGGTATCTACTGTACATTGCTGTGTCACTTCCTCCTGGTGTAAAAATAGGCCAAGTGCGTCAGGAAGGGTGGGGCCACAGACTCCTGTTCTGTGTGAAGATTTGACTAATCGTGTATTTTTCATATTTCAGGTGTATTCCTGATACAGTCCATTGTGCTTTAAGTACAGAGTATTATTATAATTATTATATTATTATATCACATTCTATTATTAGATCAAGCTGTAGTCATCACAATCTTCCTTCAAGTTGTGGTAATCGTCATCACAGCTAACATTGCCCCATCATCATCTCCGCTCGTCTGAGTCATTCTCTGTCTGACCTGCCTCTGACTACCTGGCTCTCATACTCCTGCCTGCTAATAATATCACACGCATATTACTCATCCTTGTTAACCTGAATGACGATGGAAATATGTTCTCTTAGCTCAGTGGTGCCCAATGAGTGGGGTCGCCTGGAATTCAAATGGGGTTGCCTGGAAAAAAAAAGAAATAAAAAAAATATATAAGAAAAAAATCACCACACACAATTTAAAACTACCAAAGAGGATATGGGCTACTTGTGATTTTTTTTTTAAAAGCTCTGAGTTAAAGTCAGGAGTCTGAGAATAAAATCAGAACTCTAAAAAATAAAATGTTAAATAGTTCTACTTTCTAACAGCCATCACTGACATAGAGTAACATGGGTCCCCCACTCTGCAGTATACATTACGTTCATGTCTCGTCATGGAGGAAACTACCTATCGTGTCCTCTTTTTGCCGTTTCCCGCAACGGCTTCAAACGGAAGTGACGTGGCGTCAATCTATATCAGTGATGGCTGTCATGCTATTTAACACTTATTTAACAGAAAAATATCACTTACAGCACCTTTAAAGTCAGAATTCTGTGTTTACTGTCAGAATTTTGAACAAAAAAGGTCAGAATTCAGAGATTAAAGTCACAATTCTGAGAAAAAGTCACTGTTACATGTGACATCACTGATGATGTCACTGATGATATTGCCGATCTTGTAGCGGAATTTGAATGTCTGGGGTCCCTGGATTTTTGTGACGTCATTTACACCTGCCACCAACATGTGTTTTCTGTGATCAAATTGCAATCTGATAGTGCTTGACCACTTGAAAGTACAGGTGTAAACGCGCCGCGGATGTGGTCAGGGACACATTGTGACCACATTGAACACAAGTGTGCAAATGCAATGCGTCCTCTCAATCCACATACAACAACAGTCACTGCTGTTTTTCTGTTGCTCTATGCTAGTATGGCGCTTTCCTGATCCGATCGCAATCTGATCTCAATGTGGACACTGGAGACACATATTAATCTGTTTCCACTGCATTTATCACATTTTCCTTTTATCGATGCACCCAACTTTTCCACCTTCCTCAAGCGTGAAAACTTTTTTGCGATATTTGGAGGGTTTTTTCCGCATTTTGCAGTGTTTCCTCTCAGGTGTTTTATGCACAAATTGAAAATTTGCATAAAAACAGGTGGATGGAAACCCAACTAGAGTATCTAGGTTTAATAGCAAGCAACCGAGCAAAATGTGAACTGTGTGATTGTGCTGCTCACTGCAATCATCGCATTCACCTTCAAGTCCAGTTCAACTTTGAGAACAAAATAGTTGAGTTGTTCCAATGCAACAGTTGAGTATTTTTAAAATGTCACCACGTGGTCTGACTCTGCACTCCATCAAGTAGCTGAGACGCACTTCACTTCCGTTCCAGTGGAATGGAGCAGTGCATCACTCGTATACATGTGTCAACCACATGAAAACGCACACTACAGAGGAGCTTCTACATGAGAGGAGGGACCTGGAGGTGTGGTGGTGGGTTTCACCAGAGGGGAGACTGACTGAGAAGGGAGAAGACCTTTTCTGTAGTGATGTTTCAAGGATTTGAGAGGGTAACCCAAGGGAAAGCCCCCACTTTTTCCCTATTTGGTTTTGAGTGAAAATGGCACGAAAACGTGTTGGGGAGCTACCCAGTTACCATGTCATCTATAAAGTCATTGTCACTAGAGAGCGAGATAAAAGTGAAACTTAAGGAAGTACAGGGTTTTCGAATGGATCTAAAAATAGAAAGAGAAACACATCAGGAGGTTACAGAAGATAGAAACAAAATGATTTATTTTAGTCCCTAAGTAACACAGGGATTTTTGACAACTTTCTTGTTAGTAGAAAATTGACACATTTACTGTTCTGATGCCCAACACTGAAACAATATGACAGATTGTATCCTTGTGAGTATGAAATTTAGCTAGGATAATAATTGGGTTAGATAAAATTGTTTCTGACTAGTTTTGTTAGGCTATATTTAAGGAATCCGAACATTAATATGTTAATATTAATGTATTACATATATATTCATTACAAATAGTGTCCGTTTTGCGGCTGCAGGTGCGAGGAGGAAGTTGTGAACCTCCCGACCTTTTCCCCCTGAGGAAACGAGAATACAAACACTTCTTCCAGACGATTTAGGATTTTCTTTTTCACTTTCAGTCACATGGGGGATCTGTTTCCACTTGCATTCTACTCGAGCTCTTGGCACAAAGGGAACGCCAGTGTTGGGCAATAGTGTCTCCATAATGAGGCAATGCAAACGTCCTGTTTATCTATCAGGGTGAGTGAGGCCCCACGGGACCTCAGCTGGGAGAGGGAGGGAGGGAGGGAGGAAGCTGGGCTTGAGGAGGAGGAGAGATGGGCTGTGCGGAGGTGGGTGAAACCAGGTAGAGAGGAAACTAGCAGGCCTGCTGACTAAAGTGAAACCTGTGGTTTCCTGTCTCCTCTCGCTTGTAAAACCAACCACTGAGCTGTTCTGCATGATGGAGGTGAGAGATATGTTGCTGGCTGCGGTTATGGTTGCAACACATGCACCACTTCTATGTCATGGGGTAAAAGATGTAAATGGTTTTTGAAAGAGTGACACTGATCTTTTTGAAATAAAGCTGCCAATAGCTGGTGTTCTGCACCAATATTCAATATCTTGACTTGAAATTTGACTATTATCATGCAGTAAACTTCCTCCAAATAATATCCAATTCTTCAGTGCTTGCCCAAAATGTTATGCTTGTCATGGTGGAAACAACATTTAGAGTATCATGGGAGACTACAACTCTCAAGGAAAAAACAGGATACTACTACTACTACTACTACTACTTGAGTCCACCCTGATCACTTCCTCTCCCTGGATGACAGTCGTTGCTCTGGTCGTCCACCACAAGCTCATTGTAGTTGATATTGAGCTTCAGGTGATTGTTGTTGATGAAGCTCTCTACAATATATATCAGTCCTCTGTACAGTACTCCTCATGGTCTCTGAGTGAAGACAGCATGTTTCTCACTGGAAATTATTCACTGGTATCATGTATGTCAATATAGTGATAATAACTTCCATTTCACCAAAAATACACGTAACACATTTGATTAAATTCCTTCAAAGTCTTCACTACATACATTGTATGTGTCTGGACGGACATGGATGTAGACTGTATCAGACCCGGCGTCACGAGGGGGCGTGAGGGGACTACCCGCCCCCTCAGTCAAAACGTGGTCCGTTTACTCTTTTTTGTTTTTGTTTGTTTTCCCAGGTTGGCGAAGGTTTTCTCAGGATGGCGAAGGTAGATTTTCTTTCGCCACCTGGGATTGGTTTGGGTTTTTTAGGCTCATGGGGAGCGATGATTGGTTGTGTGTACGCATGAGGCAGAGCCATGTAGCATGAGGATTACAGCGATTGGTTAGGTTAGGGTAAAATATCAGGGTAAGCCAATCAGAGGCAGAGTAGGGCGGGACATTATATGTTGGATCCGGCCTCGGGGAAACCGCCTCTTGTTGTAGGCTAGTTGATTAGGCTAGGCTACTGGAGACCCACTAGAGAAGAGAACCATATCCGCACTTTTTGAGTTATTTTGCCGCGATGGACATTAGAAAATGGTTAAAGAAGAACCCTCCGGCCGCGGCCCCACTGTCACGGGCCCGTGACCGTGAGTTTGAGGAAGAAGGCGAGCCTGGCGTGGCGAGGCTGGCGAGCAGCCTGGAGGCCGCTGCAGCAGCTTTACACCGGCGTCAGGTGGGCTACCCGGGCTCGATCACATTGTTCAGTCACTAGTGTGTTCTGTTGTTTTTGGCTTCACAACATGCTGTCTGTTTGCTGGATTGTTATTTCTACAGACTACTACAGACTATTACAGGTAAGAGGCTGGTTATTCTATTTATTGCATTGTTGTTTGATGTTTGCGCTGCTGGTACACACGCTGTTATTGTTGTTATGAATGGATTTAATTTAAATATTGGTAAGCAGGCACGTCTTTGTGGCTGTGTCTGTAGCTTGTCTATAGCCTACTGTCAGCACCATGGACAGCAAGGGGCAGCCTGCACTCTGAGCGGCCGGCCGGGTCTCTCCAAGCAGCCAGGTGGGACAACATAATTAGGCTATGTTCCCGCGGGGGTGTCAGTAGCGTCTATACTGTCTGTAATTGTTGAAAAGGAGCGTTAAAGCAGGCACATACTTGGTGGCTGTCAGGCTGTGTTAGTGTGTTTATAGTTTGTCTATTAACTATACGGCCTATTGTTGTAAAGCTGGCACTTGGTGGCAGTGTTTGTCTACTTGTCTGTAATGATCTCAAAGAGGAGAGGCTCTTTGGAAGAGCGTTATATTGGCATAAAAGACACAATTACACGTCTCTATTAACGGGTCTGTAATCGCGAGTAAAACGGCTGACTTGATGCCTAGATAAGGCAACTGGTCTGCTCATGTTTTTCAAGCTGGGAATAGTGCGTTACGTTGTCGCCGCCCCCTCCTGGAATTCCAACGCCCCCTATACTGTAGTGGGCTGTAGCCGGGGCTGGACTGTATACTTGACTTGTTGGCAGAGGCATACTGTATAAGCGCAAGGCTTATACAGTATGCTAGGATCAGGGCCCAGTTGCACAAAGCACCTTAGGTTAAGATTTCCCTTAGAGTCAGAGTTAAGGTGTCCATAAAACAGAATCGGCTACACAAAACACCCTTACATCTCGTGCTTATGTTTTCCTTAAAATGTTTAACCATATAGAGAAGATTTAAGGGTGTTTTGTGCAGCCGATTCTATTTTATGGACACCTTAACTCCGACCCTAAGGGAAATCTTAACCTTAAGGTGCTTTGTGCAACTGGGCCCAGACCTTTTGGGGTGCTCAACCCCCAATGAGAATGTAGCTGACCTCGGACCCTCCAGGGGGCCCGGGGGCATGCCACCCCAGAAGAAAGTTTTGTACATTTTAATAAAGTAAAATGGGTCAATCTGGTGCACTTTCTAGAGCAAAACAATCTATGACAGAGGTGCCCAAATTCTTTCCTATAAAGCAGTGGTGTAGTCTACGTGTATACCCACTAGGAAAGCTCCAGGATTTGAGTAAACCCACTTAAACATGTGCAGGGATACGTAACAATATAGTTTTGTGCCAGAACTTTCACTTCAGTGATTTTGTTTCACAAATACCGGGTAGATAACTGCAGGGGAAGGCCAGGTGTAAATTAAATCAGGCTAATGTGGTCAAGCACTATCCGATTGCAATCTGATCACAGAAGACGCATGTTAGTGCCAAGTGTAAATGGACACTTGTTTTGATACAGATCGTATCGATATCAGGAAATATTGGTTATTGGCCATAACAGCAATGTTAATATGGGTTATCAGGTGCACACATGTGTTTTCACACATGGGGGCTCTGAGTCACTTTGTTATATTCATTTACTTATGAAATGTTGGCACCATTTTGTGGGAATGATGCGGACAACAAAGAAGATAATTATAGCTCTGGTGTTACATAAGACACCATGATGTGTTGGGGCTTGCTCAGTCATATGACAGCTCCTATAGTAAACCGGCTGAGAAAGTTTCCACTGGAGTAAGAGTTCCTCAGCAGCTCGGGGGGGGGGGGGGGGGGGGGGGGGGGGGGGGGGGGGAACTCCCTGGTTACCTTCTCACTGGTGGTAATCCCCTCACCTCCCCTCCCCTGCCTCCTCCACCATCCTCCAGAGCAGCATGAGCACCTAGTGGAAAATATGAGAGGAACTGAAGGAATGAAGCAGCCTGGGTGAGTTCAAAGCCATCTCTGGGAATACAGAAGTTTCATGTTTGTTTTCATATCCTCATTTTCCCTCTTATGATTAGGTACAGCACATGCTTCACTTTTTTGGTTTCATTTTCATGTTGTAGCGTACATTTGTCATTTGGTGTTTCCTTTTTCCTTCTCTGATAGCCCTAAGGGACATTAAATCATCTATGATCTTTATCGACCTCTATTGCCGACAAGTAGGAACTGCGACATCGACCCCACTACAGTTTTTCAATTCAAACAGTACAACAGAGACAGTGAGAACTGATGACAGCTTTCTGAGAAAAAAAACAATGCGTTTTATTAATCATTCTTGCATTTCAAATAATTTTCAATATCAGCTATTATTATATAGCAATATAGAAATATAATTCAAATACTGTACCACACGAAATACAGCCGGTATACACAAATGCAAGGTTAGACATATTTCCTAATGATCATTATTTACAGCATCAATGTTGTGCATAACCCTCACTTATCATCACCACTTGTATGTTCACCGTTTTAGGACTAAACAGCTGAAATACATCAACAGAGACAGACAAACATACAATATATCTACATAATATGGTCCCTTTAAAAGGATCCAGCACTGTACAATGTTGTCATGGATAATACATCACCACCTCATATTACTTCAACAAGTGCGTCTGACAACTTCACTGACTCACGGTAATGCAACAAGCTGTGCTACCACACACAGAGAGAACATGAGGCTAGATCCAAAGTCAAAGCAGGACATCTCTAAGCCTTGGGAAGAGATCGTACAAGCACAAGTCTAGTTGCAATAAGTTTATGAAAATGAAAGACATGCTTCTGATGAGCATGCATTGCTCACAAAGATGAAAACAAACATGAAATTTAAATTAAAAACTGGATTATGTAAAAACAAATAAAGGATTGGTGCATAGATAGGCAAACACTGTATTGATGCAGGAGCGCCATTATGCTGCTGCAAAGCAAGGGACCCTTCTCACGGGGGCCATTTTGTGTGGAAAAGGCAGAATAAACACAGGTGCAAGCAAAACACTAATGAGGGTTTCAAACTTCCATGATTGGAATTTGGAAACCTCTAGTGTCGAACACAGTCTCGCATCATTTCGTGAAATGAGCACAAACTGTGAAATGCAGATTAGCTGATGACATCACTAATCACTGATGATGTCACTGATGACATCATCATCACTGATGTCTCTTGTGCGTTTGTATGTGTGCATCACTGACAATGCCTCTGACATCACTGATGTCACAATTTATGACATCACTGATGACATCATCACTGTGAATTTATGACATCACTGATGATGTCATCAGTGGGACACACGGAGCCCCAGCTCCCATTTATATACTGATGATGATGATGATGATGAGCTTTGTCAGTTGCTCTCCAAGACGAGCTGAAACCTGTTCTGCATTGGTTTCTGGTAGCCTGCTAAAAACCATCCTGATAACATGAGCTCACGTTTCGCTCTACCCTAGTCTCTACTCTACCCTCTCTCCCACATCTATTTCCTGAAATGACAATGTAACCTGGCCAATCAGGGACTGAGTCGTAGTTGTTGACACAACTTGGCCGTTCTTCCAAATGGATTTGGATTGATTGGACTGCGCTGATTGGCGGAAGGAGTTGTCTGTCAAGGCAAGTACTCCCACCCACTGAAATCACTGTGTACGGCTTGGAGTCCAGACTGACACCGATTCCTAACTGGACGCGATGCGAACGAGTGAGCGAGCGAACATCAGAACGTTTCTGTCCTAACCTGCTCCGTGCCTCAGCAGACGACGTGTTGCTTGATTGAAAAATGACCCGCCCTGGTTGTATTTCACACACCACACCACCTGCAGGGGAATTTTTGGACGCAAGGGTTTTCCTGCTTCCCAGTATTGGACATCGCTCGTAGGAGGTTTCTGGTGCCTGAACTGGAAAAAACTGGGGGCGGGGGGGAAGATACATAGAAAAAAAAAGTTTATTTTTTTTAGTTCTTTGGGGGTATATGTGTAACCACTCTATTAAGTGTAGAATTGGTTGAGAAATCCAACGAGACCACTCCCGCGTCAATCCGAGCATGGGAAGTGCTCGAAACGCTACTTCCGCTATGTGGGTGTGGCTTTCGGACCCGAAAATTCATGTGCCGAATATATCTGAGGAGATGAGTTCAGGCACAAAATTTCAAGCAGTTTGAGCCATGTCCCTTGGAGTTATGACCATTTGAAATTTGAACTAATTTGCAAAAGTGTGATTGACCATATTTTCATCACCAAATTTTGCACACAGCTAGGACCCATCCCAAAGGCTACTACTGTCAGCAAGTTTGAGGCGAAACGGTGCTATGCTGACAGAGCTACACCCCTTAACAGTTGACAAAAGTCCCATACACTATAGGAAAAGTTGATTTTAGGTGACTTTTCACACTGCTGGGTGGCCTCTGGTGGTGTCCCTGGACATCGACGGGGTGGTCGTGGAGGTGGGCCACATGGCAGCGATAGTGGGGGGGGTCCATGAGTTGGTCCTTCCTGACCACCCACAGCATGTCACCAACCAGTGGCAGTTTCTAAAGAAACATCTGGTCCTCTCGGACTACTCAGCCGCTGTAGTTGAAACAATGGCCCACATACATGGGTATAGGGTGGCGAGAATAGATGGTGGCTACCACCTCACCCTAACCCTTGCCCCTGTGAACAAAAAGCGAATTTGTCATAGTTTCGCAAACAACACGGTAGCCACAAAGATCACCCTCCAATACATGGAGAAGGTGATTGCGGGGTACAAGGCCAAGCTGCAGGCTTTGCCGACCATCAGCAAATCCCGGCCGAGTATACAAAAGGCAAACCTCCGCAACCTGTCCCACATGCGGATGTTAGACCAGGACCGCAGCTTCCTGCTAAGGCTGTTGGACCAGGCCATCCTGGAGGCTGGGCTGGACCCAGAGTATAGATTGATGATTACCATTGGCCAGTTTGGCCAGAAGCGCCTCCACCCACTGGACCTAGGCCAGCTGGTCCAGGTGGACATGGTGGTCCGGGTGAGTGTCCATGCTGCGGCAAGCATATCTTCAAAGGACAAGGGCCAGAACCCGATGTGGTCCCGGGGCGGGCTCGCAACGGTGGTGGGGCAGCGGGGGACCTATTACACCGTGTGGTCCCTCCATGAGGCAGCCAACTATCAAAGTGAGCTCAGCCACCGCCCACTGGAACTCTCTGGTGAACTGAGAGATGTGGTCGGAGTCACAGGGTCAAGGATCAACTTCATTCAGTTGTACACAGACACGCCCCACTCCCACCTCTACCCGGCATATAAACACCCTGTGAGTGGGGTGATTGTTGCCTCCGGTGTGCTTCACCACGAGCGCCTGAAGGCCATGGTCCACCGCGCCATGCTCTACATGGACCACGTGGAGGACCTGATGTCAAAATCAGGGATCCAGCTAAAAGCAAGGGTGGAGAGTGTCCTGCTATTTGAGGGCGCCCTGGTCCCGCCCATCCTGGACCCAGCTGCACTCCTGAATGTGGCCAACCTCAGGGGGATCCTTGAGGCCCGCCCGCTGCTCCTCCCCTTCAGGGATATCCGAGGGGAGGGCATCCACAGTGTTGTGATGCCACTACTTACCCTCCTCACCAACAAGCCGCGTACCCTGTACGCAAGCAATGCCCACATGGGGGGCTTTGCTGCAGCCTGGGGGGCCTACCAGGAGGAGGTGGCCATAGAGGAGTTATTTTATGGCCACCCAGTCAGTGTGCACGACTCACACCACTCCGCCAGCCTGGGGACCAGCTCCACCTCTGAGCGGAGCCTCACTTATCAGCGGCAGTTCTTGGGGCTGGCGCCCTCCTCCAGTGCCAGTTCAGGGCCGGTTCCACCTCCTTTGGAGAATGGGGTGAGAGCAGGAGGCCTGCACACAGCAATCTTCAAAATATTCACCTTCTCTGAGTACCTGGAGGCTGCCCCAGGACTGCTGGGAAGGCAGCTTATAGTTGTCCTCATCAAAGATCTGTACGACCGTACAAACACTGCCTGCCTGGCCAGCCTGCAGGGCACTGAGGTCCCGGGTACCCTGGTAGGGAGTGCCAAGTACTCTGAATTCAGCCAGACCCTCATCCAGAAGGCCTCCTACTTCACATCCCCAAATGTGTTTAGGAGAGCGGTGAGGATGGTGGCGGGGAAGGGCCGTGACCCGCAGCAATGCTTGGAGGCCGGGTTCCACCAGCTCGGCCTTCGGTTCTGCCCGGACGTCAAATTCCGGGATGTAAGGGGGAGCCGAAGGCTGAGCTGGAACTTCGTGCATTACCTTGAGGTGCACGCCAGCAATGTGGCGCCGTCAATGGAGGCCAAATGTGGTGCAACGGTCAATAAGATCTGCAGGGAGATCGTTTTCTGGGGCCTCTCCTTCAAGAGCCAGATCGAGAGGTATGTGGAGCACGGCATGCCGTGGCTCCCAGAGGTCACCAGGAGGCTGCCAGAGGTGAAGGACGCCCAAAAACATCTCAACCTCCTCACATTCTGCAGCGCCATCGGAATGCTCATGAACGGCAGCTACGTAGATTTCGTGAAGCTCAAGGAGCTGAGGCGCGAGATGTTCCACTCCCAGAAAGAGCTCCAGCGAGCAAATGTGCTCTCTCAGTTCACCCTCGACGTAAACGCTAACACCTAGCTCCAGCTGTGGCCTAACTAACATTGCACACAAACAAACCAAATGTTTTAATTCATTATTTTAGCCTCATGCAAATTCAGCTGATTATGGCAGTCCTACACACAATGCAGCTGGATGTCAGCCCTGTGATCATGTGGCGCGGCGAGCCAACGCGGCGAGCCTGTGATCATGTGACGTGGCGAGCCTGTGATCATGTGACGTGGCGAGCCTATGATCATGTGACGTGGCGAGCCTATGATCATGTGACGTGGCGAGCCTATGATCATGTGACGTGGCGAGCCTGTGATCATGTGACGTGGCGAGCCTATGATCATGTGACGTGGCGAGCCTATGATCATGTGACGTGGCGAGCCTATGATCATGTGACGTGGCGAGCCTGTGATCATGTGACGTGGCGAGCCTATGATCATGTGACGTGGCGAGCCTGTGATCATGTGACGTGGCGAGCCTATGATCATGTGACGTGGCGAGCCTATGATCATGTGACGTGGCGAGCCTATGATCATGTGATGCGGCGAGCCTATGATCATGTGACGTGGCAAACCTGTGATCATGTGACGCGGCAAACCTGTGATCATGTGACGCGGCGAGCCTCACATCTCTCCTTTCCCCCAGCCTCTTAACTTCTCATACAACTGATATCTCTCCTTTCCCCCGGCCTCTTAACTTCTCATACAATTGATATCTCTCCTTTCCCCCAGCCTCTTAACTCCTCATACAACTGATATCTCTCCTTTCCCCCAGCCTCTTAACTTACTTCTCATACAACTGATATCTCTCCTTTCCCCCAGCCTCTTAACTCCTCATACAACCGATATCTCTCCTTTCCCCCAGCCTCTTAACTTACTTCTCATACAACTGATATCTCTCCTTTCCCCCAGCCTCTTAACTTACTTCTCATACAACTGATATCTCTCCTTTCCCCCAGCCTCTTAACTCCTCATACAACTGATATCTCTCCTTTCCCCCAGCCTCTTAACTTACTTCTCATACAACTGATATCTCTCCTTTCCCCCAGCCTCTTAACTCCTCATACAACCGATATCTCTCCTTTCCCCCAGCCTCTTAACTTACTTCTCATACAACTGATATCTCTCCTTTCCCCAGGCCTCTAAACGCAGTACATAGC
>NC_139643.1:51045271-51067771 GCF_964638095.1 Poromitra crassiceps | reverse complement strand
AGTGACATTATTCAATTTTGTTCAAGGGGAGGCACATGTGTTCCATCTAAATGTGGATTCACACTCATGTTCAGTAGCGTAGGCTAATGTACAGTAACTCAGCACTCGGACTTGGACTCAGGTAATGGTTAATAATTGATATTAATCGTATTTCATGCCTCACCTGATCCATTTCCTTTGCTCTTCATTGTCACACAAATACTGGAAACCGCCATCAACGCTGTGTTTAAACGCTCTGAGCATTAACAGACCACACATCTTCTTCGTAGCGTCCATGTTTTGGCGCTGGTTGCTATGGTTTCCATATTCTAAAGCATTCCGACACTACAGGCACATGAACACCCGACTGGCCAACTCGGAAAATCAAATCTTCCGAGAAGCACATGAACGCACAGTAACAATACCACTGGTGTGAGATGGAAAGGTCAAAGGTCAGGTCATACCAAAGTAATTGCTTTATTCACCTTATGTAGCCACGCCCATTTGACCCGGTTGTGTGGTCGTGTGACGACCACACAACTCCGGCTAAAAAAAAGAAAAAGAAAAAGGCCGGCTGCTCCAATATCATCGAACTAATAATTTAGCCAATTGTATATAACATACGAAATAAAAGCAACCGGCAATGTCTAAGAATGCAACGCCATGTAACTGGCTCGTTAATTCTCGCATTTCAGGGAATTACGTTAACATCTGCGGGTCTTATAGACGTAAGTGGATCACGCTGCGCTCGGAGGAGAGAAAACCATCTGAAGCTTTCTTTGTTGGAGTCCAGGTATGTTTTACAAGAAAGTGCTCGTCATTGTCGACGATAACGTTATCTGACCTGGCTTGCTTGCTGTGTACCGAGCTCAAAGTAGTAGGCAACTCTCTTCTTCTGACGTTCTTTTGTATTTCGCGCCATGACCAGCGGAGGTGTTAACACAACCCGGAAGAATTTGGCCCACCTCCGCGTATGAACATAAGGTGAATTTACAACCTTTTTTGCATGTCCTCCCTCCCTCTCTCTCATCCTCCCTGTCTGAAGCAGAAATGTCCAAAATGGAGACAGCCTCCTGACCTCCTGGATGATCTTCTGCAGCTCCTGGTTCTCTCTCTCCAGTTGTCTGGACTTCTCCTCATCGTTGTTGTTGGTGGACGAGCCGGTCTTCATCGTCTCCTGGGCGTCCGACTGCCACTCGCCCCGCGTGATCAGGCGGCGCATCTGAAAATCACACACACCTCCATTCACTACACTCATTCCTTAACCTAAACCTAATCTGAACTAATTCCTTAACCTAAACCTAATCTGAACTCATTCCTTAACCTAAACCTAATCTGAACTCATTCCTTAACCTAAACCTAATCTGAACTCATCCCTTAACCTAAACCTAATCTGAACTCATTCCTTAACCTAAACCTAATCTGAACTCATTCCTTAACCTAAACCTAATCTGAACTCATTCCTTAACCTAAACCTAATCTGAACTCAATCCTTAACCTAAACCTAATCAGAACTCAATCCTTAACCTAAACCTAATCTGAACTCATTCCTTAACCTAAACCTAATCTGAACTCATTCCTTAACCTAAACCTAATCTGAACTCATTCCTTAACCTAAACCTAATCTGAACTCACAGGGCCGTGCAGAGAGACCTTTAGAGGGGCAGGTGCTCAATGTTAAAAGGGGACAGATGCAGACCTGCCAAGTACTTACATTTTGAAAAGTTAAATTGAAGGACTATAAGCACCCTAAGGACCTTGTATGAACCGTGTGAGAGGAGGACTATAAGCACTCTAAGGACCTTGTATGAACCCTGTGAGAGGAGGACTATAAGCACCCTAAGGACCTTGTATGAAGCCTGTGAGGAGGACTATAAGCACTCTAAGGACCTTGTATGAACCCTGTGAGAGGAGGACTATAAGCACCCTAAGGACCTTGTATGAAGCCTGTGAGAGGAGGACTATAAGCACCCTAAGGACCTTGTATGAAGCCTGTGAGAGGAGGACTATAAGCACCCTAAGGACCTTGTATGAAGCCTGTGAGAGGAGGACTATAAGCACTCTAAGGACGTTGTATGAACCCTGTGAGAGGAGGACTATAAGCACTCTAAGGACCTTGTATGAACCCTGTGAGAGGCCGAGAGAAGGACAGTGATTTGGGGTGTTGTCACCTTGGGGACGAAGAGGACCACCAGGGTGATGTAGACGGAGAAGACGATGGCCAGGGAGGCGAAGGCGAAGGAGGCATCCTGCTGGGAGGACAGGATCATGGTGACCGGAGCTGTGATCATACACAACACCTGAGACAGAGGCAAGCACACACACAACATATCAGTTACAACCAGTTATTAACCACCTCAACTAGGCTGGGCTGAGGAAATATCACATGTCACCATTTCACCAGAAATGTCCATGTGTTGCTTAGAACACAACTGTACAACTTATTAAAACGTAGAAACCTATCATCTATTAGTGGTAGGATAGTAAAAAAAATATGATAATAATAATCAAGTGGGTTCCCTTTTTCACAATCAGCCTATTTTGGAATGAGCAAATTAAAACATAGGCATTGTTTCCACCATTGCTTGAATAGTGAGATCAAATTTCTAGGCTGTTAAAAATAATAATTACGGTATTATCATAGCCTAGAAATGTGATTTGGAAGAAAAAAGATAATATTGTATATCGTAATACTTTGGCGGGACAGTTATTGCGATATAAAACTTGGGATACCGCTCCAAGTTAACAGCTGCTGACAGAAAAATACTCAAATATTCGGACATTCAAATATAAATTTTTTAATGCTTACATTCAAATTTAAAAATAAGTATCCCATCATTAATATAAATTTATATTAATTAATGTATTTTTTTTGTTATTATGACATCACTGCAGACATTCAAATAATCGTGGAAAACTTCAATAGTATTTGAATTTGAAAAAAAATATATATATTTGGTACAGCCCTACTAGCTACTGACAGGAAAGAGATGTCTACGTTCCCAATACAACCAGCCCTACTTGAACATACCAGCTGCTGACAGTAAAGAGATGGTAATACTGAGGAAAACGTAAATATTGTAAATGAAGCAGTAACATTTGGGCAACTGTGTAGTATTTTTACCTGTCCTCCCCTTTTATTATCCTACATATCTAAATACAGGGGGGGTATTATAATTCATTTAGATGGAACAGTCAAATTGTTATTGAATGTTATATTGGTGATACTTTCTGTTTAATTACTAGGTGTCATCTGTTAATGGCGATACTATTGCCTGATGGATAGGCTTTGTTTCCATCATGCCAATAAAGCAGATTTAAATTGATTTGCATTAAGGAGAATGGGGCGAGGGGGAGGAGGGAGGGAGGAGATGGAAGGAATATGAGGGGTGGAGGAGTGAGGGACAATATGAGGGGTGGAGGATTGAGGGACAGACTGAGGGGTGGAGGAGTGAGGGACAGACTGAGGGGTGGAGGAGTGAGGGACAATATGAGGGGTGGAGGAGTGAGGGACAGACTGAGGGGTGGAGGAGTGAGAGACAGAGATTGAGAACACAAAGCAGCCTGATCGGCAGAATAAAATGTCAAAATTTAATTAAATAAATAAATAAATAATTTAATTAATTAATTAAATAAAATGTCTGCACTCCACAGATAGAATAGATAGAATATCATGTTTCTGAACCAAAAATATCTTTCATATTGTTTCTACATAGTGTTTATTAACGTTATACACATCACACGCAATTTAAAAGCAATTCAATATAGGCCTAATAATACATAACAAAAAGCTTATACTGTTTTTGATTGAATATAGCGAATGAAACTTGGGAAACTAAAATCATAAGAATAATGCCCATTTTCTGGTGAATTAATTTTGTTTATCATAGTTTCCAAATCCTGCCTTGAAGAAATATCACTAAATGTGGAGAATCTGTCAATACCGCTATCTAATTTGATAGATGCATCAAAAACTAAAATTAAACTTGCATATCAAGGTGAAAAGATGATTTATATGATTGGCCGGAAATGTTATTTCTCCTGACAAAAAAGCTTTAGCATTTCCCTGCACTTGCTATTTTGGGGGTGGATCTGCTCCCCTAGTGTGACATATGGTTAGGGGTGGCTGTGGCTCAAGAGGTAAAGCGGGTCGTCCACTAATCAGAAGGTCGGTGGTTCGATTGCCGCCTCCTCCAGTCCGCATTGCCAAAGTGTCTTTTGGCAAGATTGTGGCAGCACCCTGCGTGGTAGCTCAGTGTGTGAATGGGTGAATGTATGCAGGTAGCTCACTGCCATCAGTGTGTGAATGGGTGAATGTAGGCATGTGTTGTAAAGCACTTTGAGTGTAGTCGGTAGACTGCTACCCTCAGGGAGGAGATACAGGGTCCCAAGAGCACGCACAAATCGCTTGAGGGACAGTTTCTTCTCACAGGCCACGAGACTCCTTTACATATACAAATAGTGTAGTAGCTGTACTGTACCGCACTGTAGATGCTACCATTATGTATGACTAATGTTCAATAGTATGTTTAATTAGGTATACGCTATTTGCACCTAACAGAATGTTATTATGTTTAATTATGTTTAAAGTATGTTCATGCCATTTGCACTATGGGCAGTGAATACGCCACTGTCTGTGGCGTGTCTTACTGCTCTATTGACTGTTGTAACGGAGCCTACAGCACAAGAATTTCACACGTGATACCTGTACTACGGAGTGACAATAAAAATCTTGAATCTTGAATCTTGAAGAAAAGCGATATATAAATGCAGTCCTAACCTATTGTAGACTGTTTTGCTGTGGCCACCTTTCGGGCCCATTGGGTTTCTTCTATAAATAGATGGTACCGAGCATAATGACATGAGCAGATGGTGCTGCTGGCCTGGGATCAGTTTCATTTGTCTCACAGAGAGAGGGGCGTCCGGCGGGCCACCGTTCATCACAAGCAGACCAAGAAGAAGTGTACACAGCATTAAACATCATATGCAGATTTTTCCATGAACCAATTTGCAATTCTCCCACTCAGCTGAAGCTTCAATTGGGTTCAGCACATAATGGATAATCCTCTGAGATGAATTAAAATACAATGATGGAAATGAGAAACGCGCCATATTGAAGGTGCTGTTGATTAAAAGACCTCTCTCAGTGTGTGCGTTTCTCTGAACCGACGGGCTGAAAAGAGATTGGCATTTCAAAGCGGCACCACACTTGTGTTTTTGAATGGTCACGCTGAGTGACCAATGCACTCCCATTTGTCCAGTGAAATTCAGCCACCTTTGTTTTTGAAGAGCACTGGAGGGGTGATGATGTCCAGAGGTGCTCAGCCTCAGGAGTCGTCAGGACAGAGATGATGTCCAGAGGTGCTCAGCCTCAGGAGTCATCAGGACAGAGATGATGTCCAGAGGTGCTCAGCCTCAGGAGGCGTCAGGACAGAGGAGCTCCTTCAGCAGAGCGGGAGGTGATGATGTCCAGAGGTGCTCAGCCTCAGGAGTCGTCAGGACAGAGATGATGTCCAGAGGTGCTCCTCAGCCTCAGGAGTCATCAGGACAGAGATGATGTCCAGAGGTGCTCCTCAGCCTCAGGAGTCATCAGGACAGAGGAGCTCCTTCAGCAGAGCGGGAGGTGATGATGTCCAGAGGTGCTCAGCCTCAGGAGTCGTCAGGACAGAGGAGCTTCTTCATGATGTCCAGAGGTGCTCAGCCTCAGGAGTCGTCAGGACAGAGGAGCTTCTTCATGATGTCCAGAGGTGCTCAGCCTCAGGAGGCGTCAGGACAGAGGAGCTTCTTCAGCAGAGCGGGAGGTGAAGGCACAGAGGGCAGCACAACTCTGTCTGCTGAGCGATCCCAAGTCAAACACCAAAGTCTGCAGACTAAAGATCTTTTCAGATCAGATGCAAATCATTTGTGTGAATAAATCGCACATCAATGGGAAAAAAATCAAACCCGTCGCCTCACAGCTAGAAGGTCCTGGGTTCGATTCCCACCTGGGACTCTGTGAGCGCTGAAGGAGTGCGTGCCCGTCCGCATGTCCTCGAGTGCCCGCCGCCCGGGTGGGGTCGTCAAAATGGTCTTTCTGTGTGGAGTTTGCATGTTCTCCCCGTGCCCCCTGGCTGGGGTTTCCTTCATATAGGAACCCCTTCACCAAAACATGCAATATCCTGGTCGCTGAAGTGGTGCCTCCTCTGGTCGTTAAGGGCGCCTGTTGGAGGGAGGGGAACTGGTTGGAATAGCGTGATCCTCCCACGTGCTATGTTCTACCAGTGAAGCTTCCCTGGTGTCAGGTGAAAAGAAGCGGCTGGCTAACTGCCCATGTCTGGGAGGAAGCATGGAGCCAGTTTCGGGTCTCCCCAGATCGGCAGAGGGAGGAGCAGCAACCAGGATAAATAAATTAAATTAGCACTAATGGGGAATAAAAATGGGATAAATAAAAAATCAAACCCATATATCTCTATGAGCCTATCAACACCAACTTCCGTATTCCTTTCCTTCTTTCTTAACACAGCTGTTTCACTATATTAGCTGCCACTCAACTGACAAACCAACCTGCTACATCGTGCTCAGCTCTCCAAATGCAGAAAGTGTCTTCTATAGCTGCAGTGTGGAGTCAATAGAGTCAACAGAGATCCTGCATTATCGCTGTTAGGACGTGAGTCAATAGAGTCAACAGAGATCCTGCATTATCGCTGTTAGGACGTGAGTCAATAGAGTCAACAGAGATCCTGCATTATCGCTGTTAGGACGTGAGTCAATAGAGTCAACAGAGATCCTGCATTATCGCTGTTAGGACGTGTTCTATAGCTGCAGTGTGGAGTCAATAGAGTCAACAGAGATCCTGCATTATCGCTGTTAGGACGTGTTCTATAGCTGCAGTGTGGAGTCAATAGAGTCAACAGAGATCCTGCATTATCACTGTTAGGACGTTAGGACGTTAGGACGTTAGGACGTTAGGACGTTAGGACGTTAGGACGTGCCGCACATAAGCCAGCTTTGTCTTTTCACACAGGAAGTGATTTCTAAGCTTTTATACAGCAAGGCGGCTTTCCACAAGGAAAGGAGGCGTGACCTTCTATCGTTGCCATGGAGATGTGAACACTGACCATTTTGAAATCTGAAAATCTGCACTGCGTGTTGACCGTTGAGCAATCAACGATTGAAAACTATCAAGTTACTCTTTACCGTTACAACACAGGCCAGTTCCGAGGAATTGTGGAATTCTATATTTTTCATGAACATTTTCACAACGGGAGTCTGTCAGGGTACAGAGTACAGAGTACAGAGCTGCTACATCGCCAAATGATAATGTGCGCATATAGATGCATTATAAAACGACGAGATGGATTTGAGATTGTAAAATATAGAGGAATTCCATAAGCGGAACGCACAAAAGGCGAGACTGCAATAACGTTGACTAGCGATTCCTGCCCACCCTTTGAGCATCGGAGGGAAAACGTGAAGCTCATTCATAAAATGACAGCTGTGATTTTTCTGAATGAGTTTTCTGCCTTTTACACAGACGTGGATTCATTCCATTCTGCACTGGCAGAATGCAAGGCGGATCAAAATGACTCCCCATTCCGTGTTGTGCCTTTTATACAGGAGGCGAGGTGTAACGACGCCGCAATGAGCTGTGTCAAAGATGCTAATGTAATAATAATGTAATGACAGCAGCACCTTGAGAAATTGTATGTTGTAAAAATACTGGCAGAATGTGAAAAATGTGAAATTAAATCCATGGATTTGGTGTGTATCTGACTCAGCGCTGTCCAGGAGAAACCTGGAGTCCATTCATGCTGCCAAGTCTGAATCCATGCTTAGCAACAACCCCAGGAGCTTAGCTCCCCCCGACCAAACTGCGGGAAAAACAAACACACACACACACGCACGCACGCACGCACGCACGCACGCACGCACGCACACACACACACACACACACACACACACACACACACACACACACACACACACAAACACACACACACACACACACACAGAGTTGAAGGTGCGACTCACAGCGACGTTATAGATGGCCATGCCGACGGCGCGGTGGTCGTTGATCTTCTCGGTGGAGACGGACTTGGTCTCATAGGCCAGAAAGATGCCGAGCAGCAGCAGCAGCCCCTTATAGCCGTACACCACACCTGGGAGGAGAAACAATACGGCCGCTATGAACAACCACGTGTATAACCATACGAGATTTATTTCCCCCCATGATGGCGAACCCGCCCATCTCTGCCTCTGATTGGCTGACTACACTCTGACTGCACTTGGCTGCTCTGGCCTGCTTTCCAGGCGAGCCAGAGCCATCTGAAACAAGCCTACACACCACTTGCAAGTAGTCGTGTGTTTGCTGGACAATAATACGTCGTCAGCGAATGCAAAACAACCATTAAATCAACAAGCATGAGATGGCAGATGGCAGCATATAAAATCAAAGGTTATGAGATCATACTTCATAGCCTATAGTTGAACTTGCAATTGCAAACCGTATAATTGTGAGTTATTTACTTATTGCACAGACATGAATGTGTATTTTTCTTGTCACTCTAAATTTCATCACTTTGTTTCCTCTAATTATTTATTCAATTCAAATGTCACTCTACAATAAGCTGAATTAAAGTTCACTATACATGCGTATTGACACTACTTTTTTTTTATCACTATATGACCCTTGATCGATTCTCATTAATCTTTTATATATATTTTTTGAATATTTGTCTAGGCTATAGGCTACAAACGTGCACTATCAGAGTAGCAGCAGCCTTATAAACCATAGACCAGACTATAAAAACACATAAACACACAGTGCAGTCTTTCCTGCACGCTAACAAGGAAAACTGCTGTCTGTCTCTGACCTATAGAGCCTGGTGACGCCAGGTTACTGACCACAGACTGTAGAAAGAGATGCAGCATAGCCAAGCCAATGTGATTGGATGAACAACATTTGATGCTAGGCTAATGGTTAACCAAGACGTTACCTATCATACAGCCAGTCCTACAGCCTCTTAGCTGGACAGATAGAGCTTCCATATATAAATTGAAGAGAGCAGGGGAAAGTAGCCCCCCCTGCCGTACTCCATTACCAACGCCGAAGGGGGTGGTTGCCCCATTTGACCGTGTTCTGGTTGGCATAGCAGTATGCCAGGATGCATATTATGCTGCCAGGCACACCTCTTTGACTAAATTCTAAAAACAGCTTATGATGATTGACTCGGTCAAAAGCCTTGGAGGCATCAATAAAACCAACTTAAACAGAGGAGTTCTGCCTTTTGTATGCTTCAACAACTTCCTCCAAGGCATACATAAATCAGTGCTATGCTTTGAATCTTTGGCCTTGAAGCCAAATTGGCTGTCAGAGGTAAAAAATAAACAAACTTAAATTATCTAGTAAAACCATTTCCAAGACCTTGGATACCAAGATCTAATCCACATGCTTTGTTATCGGCCAGCTGTAAGATGGCTTGGTATACTTCTTTAGCTGTAACAGACACTACATCACCATTCACTATATACAGTATATATATATATATATATATATATATATATATATATATATATATATATATATATATATATATATATATATATATATATATAAAATAAAAAAGATGAATGCTTGCAGTGATTGGCTGCGAGCAAAACATAAAATAATATTTTTTTCTAGATCTGTGTACAAAAAGGATCGAACGCAGGTATCGTTTGACTGCAGAAGTTTCGATACTACTTGGTACTGAGTTATTTCAGTCAATACATTAAAGGTATCGAGTAGCCTACTGATATCCAGCCACAGTTTTCACAGTTTTAATTTTAAGATAAGGACAAATAAAGAGAGAGAGCGACAGACAGGCAGAGGGAGTGATGGAGGGAGGGAGGGGGATGCTCCTCTCACCCAGCCAGGTGTTCATCTTCTCTGAGCTGCAGTGCTCCAGCAAGGGCTGGATCAAAACATCCAGGTCTCCTTTGGGGGCTTCTCTGGTGAACTTCTGCTCTCGCACGCACGCAGGCGCACGCACGCACGCACACGCACACGCACACACACACACACACACACACACACACACACACACACACACACACACACAGATAGAGGACGTTTAACACAAACACACTACAACTCTCCCAGCAAACATATGGGATGGAATTCATTTAATTTGAAACGATATGGCTGAGGCGAGTCTGTACTTTCATCAGTTTGCTGCTCTTTGTATTTTTCACATCCTGAGTGAGTGAGTGATTGGGATGAAACAGTAAATGCAAAGAAACATGGTTGAGTGGATGAAGGAGTTGATGCTACCTCCACTGTGATGTGCAGTGGATCCATAATCTGCCAGATCATGAGGGAGAGGATGTCCACGGCGAGCAGGACGCCCACGGTGGCGTAGAGCTTCCACGGGTCCAGGTGCTGCAGGGGGAAGAGGGGGGGGGGGGGGGGAACAGGGGGGGGGGAGGCGGTCACTGTCTGCGCTGCACGACCAGGCAGGGATCAGCAACATGCCCAAATCCTCTCTTTGTGATTGTGTGAGGGAGGCAGGGATTTATGAAGGCAGAAATAGACATAATAGACTAAGCTGGAGGAGAAAACAATGATCCATCACTAACGGAGGACAATTCAATCTGGCCTCCACGCACCGGGCCGTGACGGCAAGAGAGACAGAGAGGCGGTACTGAAGCGCCAGCAGCGCGCCACGACCCGATCAATATAAATAAAGGGCTTCTTTTATGTATTCCAGTAAAAGACAGAGACAATTCTGTGAGCTGCAGGTCCAACACGATAAAACCAGTATTGATTTGGTTGCATTATCCCCCGGGATCAACGCGCCGCGGCTAGCTTGCTAACGTGAGCGTGCAGAGAGATACAAAGGCAGCAGTGGGAACTGTACACAATCATCTCCGCTGTTCATCAACAGATACTCTCAGCCAATCAGCATCGCGATACACAACGAATGTGTGCAATTTGCCAAGCGTATATATAGCCTATATATATAGAGCCTTCTGTGCAACAAAATACAATTGACCCTTATCCACTTGAAATAGGATGCATTTGTCCCACATTTTTCCGCAGCATCTTATCCCTGCTCAAATATGCTAATCCTGGTTGTAGAATGTTCTCATACTGTAAGAATTGATCTCAAGTTGGTGATAAAATCCACTGCCCCTGCTGGGAGGATATTACAGTGACAATCACAGCACAACACATGATGACAAGAGCATCTACACTGCCCCCTGCTGGGAGGATATTACAGTGACACTTACAGCACAACACATGACAGGAGCATCTAGCAAGTGTTCTCATTAGGCAGAGCATCTCCATTGTAAATGTTTGGTGGTGAAGCAGCACCTCCCTACAGAGAGGGGGGGCTACACATGAACTCAATCAGTTTTGACACGACCCTAGATCATATAATCCCCCTGATAGCCTCTCGCCAAACTAAGGAGATTCATACATATTCAGTAATGGGCTGTCTCTCCTTGCCTGGAGGAGGTCTCTCGTCTCACAGCTGGAGCGTCCACTTTACGCTGATGTCTGACATGTCCTTCCACACAGATGGGTAAGGCAGGGGATGGCCCACAGGGGAAGGCAGGGGATGACCCACAGGGGGAAGCCCGGTCCCACTGGGACCAGTTGGAAAGGTTCAGCGCTCGGCCACGACAGATAGATGCTACACAAAATGCTCAGGATCAAGCCACGGTCCAGCGATCTCTGTGGACTGACTATAGAACGACTGCAGGGGTGAGAGGAAATGATGACATTCCTTTGGGAAAGACATTATTTTTCAGGACATATAGGGCGGCCTTGAAGGGGATAATGATTAAGTAAAGCTCAAGGTGAAGTTCATTGGTCTCCTGGAAGGCAAATCCATCTCGCCAAATCCATAATTCTCCTCCGCCAGGTTTCCCACACCTTCTCAAACATCAAATCCATGGTCTTTTTTAAGGACTTTCCAGCCCAATTCTGTCAAATTCAAGGACCCAACACTTGTACAAAATATCTCAATTCTAAATTCAATGACCCATATCTATTTAGGACTATTTTCAAAATCAAGTCCTAGATTCCCCCCCCCCTCAAATTCACAAACTTTCAAAGATTTCAAGGACCCGTGGGATCCCTGCTTGGTACTGACCTTCCTCTTGTCCTTCTTCTCCTCCTTCTTGGTGAAGACCGTGTGGACCCACCAGATCTTGGTGAACATGCTGCCGTAGGCCAGGCTGAAGCCCAGGCCCAGCAGCCACAGGCGGAACTGCCAGGAGACAAGACATCAAACACCTCGTCGTCACAAGACATCCAACCCCTCATCATTCAACAGATTATTATTAATCTCAGTCACTCGCCCATTAAGCATTGAGTTTAATAGCTTTTTCCAAAATGACCTTGGAGATGACCGACTGCAAGGCCCCTATCTTCTCCTTATGCAATCCTGTCATTCTGTAATGCCTCAGTGATATATATATATATATATATATATATACTGGACGGGAATTTCTGTTTCTGGGCTGCAGGGCGTCATGTGACTTGCAATACCTAGTTTGGCCACCACGTTCAATTTGCTTCACGGCTATTCCTGGGGGGGCTTGCCTTCATCAGGCGGTAGCACAACAAACGTTCTTAATGCACAAGACCACAGCTAATATGCATTTGGTTTGGGCTCAAAATTCATTATTTGCTTGAAGAACGCCCTGGAACTGCAACGCCCAACCAAAGAGCAACACATGCCTCATCACACAGAAAGCCCCGATCCGCTCGTCTCTGACATTTTCTTTGGCTGTTTTGGAGATTCAAATTGTGACATTTGTGTTGTGGAACAGGCTGTCCTCACCTGGAAACAGTACACATGTCTGGTGAAGCACCCTGCACCTGACCATATTGCGTGGTGTACAGTAAGGGCCTGTGTCCACCTGGCGTCTTTTCCTCAGGTCCAGCGTCTATTTTCAATTGTTTCCAATGGGAGGAGAGCGTATGCGAGCGCACACGGACGTGTAGAGAAAGTGCAGAGCGCCCAGCGTCTTTTTTCAGCGTTTTTGTGCGCCGACTCCCAGCGCTTCCAGCTGAAAATATTTTAACTTTTCAGAAAGACGCTGGTGTCGGCTGCTCCTTTTCTGGTAACTAATCATATGGAAAAACTATCGCAACAGAGACAGAACGGCTCAATTGTGGGAGCAGATCGGCTAGACACTTAATATTTCTGGTGAGTGTTGTGCTTACTGCTTTTAATAGCGTAGCCTACCTGTGTTGTTAGCTTGCTAGCTGTCAGCTATCAAGCTGAACTAACGTTACTTGCAGACTGCTTCCTTGTATATTGTGCGCTGGGATCAGCGTTCCCCAGCGCACTCCCAGCTTTTAACGTCGGAAAAAGAAGCTAGGTGGACACAGGCCCTAAGAGTCCACGCTGACATGTTGTCAGAACATTGTTTGATGATGATGTACTGTAGGAGTCCACGCTGCCTTGTTTCAGTACAGATCAGCATTGAGGATTTTGGGCTACCAGGAGCTTTTATCCATGTGTGTGAATCCAGTCCATCTACATGTAGTATTAGCCTGTTATTCTAACAATGAAGCTTGTTTACAGTGGTGTTCATTTTGTTAACAAAAACTATGATGTTGTCGACTACCTTTCCCCCCCCTGACCTTGGAGTTTGAGTTGCTCCTGTCTGGCCACAGATACAGTCAGACAGATACAGTCAGACAGATACAGTCTGATACAGTCAGACAGATACAGTCTGATACAGTCAGACAGATACAGTCGAGTAAGTAGAGTGTACCTGGCAGATGATTGGTTGTCAGTGTACCTGGCAGATGATTGGTTGTTAGAGTGTACCTGGCAGATGATTGGTTGTTAGAGTGTACCTGGTAGATGATTGGTTGTTAGAGTGTACCTGGCAGATGATTGGTTGTCAGAGTGTACCTGGCAGATGATTGGTTGTCAGAGTGTACCTGGCAGATGATTGGTTGTCAGAGTGTACCTGGCAGATGATTGGTTGTCAGAGTGTACGTGGCAGATGATTGGTTGTTAGAGTGTACAGTACCTGGCAGACGACGGGGAACTGCTTCCTGTGGACGTGCAGGCCGTCGATGCCCAGAGGGAAGACAGCAGCCAGAGCCATCATGCAGCCCACTGCTGTCATGTTGTTCAGGTACGGCTGGGAGTTCTGGATGTACCTGTAACACAATGTGCTGTTACAGATGTACCTGCAACACAATGTGCTGTTACAGATGTACCTGTAACACAATGTGCTGTTACAGATGTACCTGTAACACAATGTGCTGTTACAGATGTACCTGTAACACAATGTGCTGTTACAGATGAACCTGCAACACAATGTGCTGTTACAGATGTACCTGTAACACAATGTGCTGTTACAGATGTACCTGTAACACAATGTGCTGTTACAGATGTACCTGTAACACAATGTGCTGTTACAGATGTACCTGCAACACAATGTGCTGTTACAGATGTACCTGTAACACAATGTGCTGTTACAGATGTACCTGTAACACAATGTGCTGTTACAGATGTACCTGTAACACAATGTGCTGTTACAGATGTACCTGTAACACAATGTGCTGTTACAGATGTACCTGCAACACAATGTGCTGTTACAGATGTACCTGCAACACAATGTGCTGTTACAGATGTACAGTACCTGCAACACAATGTGCTGTTACAGATGTACCTGCAACACAATGTGCTGTTACAGATGTACAGTACCTGCAACACAATGTGCTGTTACAGATGTACCTGCAACACAATGTGCTGTTACAGATGTACAGTACCTGCAACACAATGTGCTGTTACAGATGTACCTGCAACACAATGTGCTGTTACAGATGTACCTGTAACACAATGTGCTGTTACAGATGTACCTGTAACACAATGTGCTGTTACAGATGTACCTGTAACACAATGTGCTGTTACAGATGTACCTGCAACACAATGTGCTGTTACAGATGTACCTGTAACACAATGTGCTGTTACAGATGTACAGTACCTGCAACACAATGTGCTGTTACAGATGTACCTGTAACACAATGTGCTGTTACAGATGAACCTGCAACACAATGTGCTGTTACAGATGTACCTGTAACACAATGTGCTGTTACAGATGTACCTGCAACACAATGTGCTGTTACAGATGTACCTGCAACACAATGTGCTGTTACAGATGTACCTGTAACACAATGTGCTGTTACAGATGTACAGTACCTGCAACACAATGTGCTGTTACAGATGTACCTGTAACACAATGTGCTGTTACAGATGTACCTGCAACACAATGTGCTGTTACAGATGTACCTGCAACACAATGTGCTGTTACATATGTACCTGCAACACAATGTGCTGTTACAGATGTACCTGCAACACAATGTGCTGTTACATATGTACCTGCAACACAATGTGCTGTTACAGATGTACCTGCAACACAATGTGCTGTTACAGATGTACCTGTAACACAATGTGCTGTTACATAATGTACCTGTAACACAATGTGCTGTTACATAATGTACCTGTAACACAATGTGCTGTTACAGATGTACCTGCAACACAATGTGCTGTTACAGATGTACCTGTAACACAATGTGCTGTTACAGATGTACCTGTAACACAATGTGCTGTTACAGATGTACCTGTAACACAATGTGCTGTTACAGATGTACCTGCAACACAATGTGCTGTTACAGATGTACCTGCAACACAATGTGCTGTTACAGATGTACAGTACCTGCAACACAATGTGCTGTTACAGATGTACCTGTAACACAATGTGCTGTTACAGATGTACCTGCAACACAATGTGCTGTTACAGATGTACCTGTAACACAATGTGCTGTTACAGATGTACCTGCAACACAATGTGCTGTTACAGATGTACAGTACCTGCAACACAATGTGCTGTTACAGATGTACCTGTAACACAATGTGCTGTTACAGATGTACCTGCAACACAATGTGCTGTTACAGATGTACCTGTAACACAATGTGCTGTTACAGATGTACCTGCAACACAATGTGCTGTTACAGATGTACCTGCAACACAATGTGCTGTTACAGATGTACCTGCAACACAATGTGCTGTTACAGATGTACCTGCAACACAATGTGCTGTTACAGATGTACCTGCAACACAATGTGCTGTTACAGATGTACCTGCAACACAATGTGCTGTTATAGATGTACCTGCAACACAATGTGCTGTTACAGTTGTCTTCAATAGTACCTTCATTGATTACTTAACTTGGGATACTCTTGTTCCCTATTGTTGGATAACAACTAGGGATGTCAATTTTCGGTTAATTTCACTTTCGATTAACCGACGCTAATAATCGATTAACCTATCGGTTAATTCATAATTTTTTAATATAATTTTTTTTTTTTTTTTTTTTTGTCTATTTACTCAATGAACTCATGCCCAAACAAGGCGTGTCTATTTAGATGCTGAAATGTTAATGCTTTTTGTGTTAGAATTTCTAACACAAAAAGCATTAACAAGCATTAACAAAAAGCATCAACATTTCAACACAAATTCTTTTTGTGTTAGAATTTGTAACACAAAAAGCATTAACATTTCAGCATCTAAATAGACACGCCTTGTTTGGGCATGAGCTCATTGAGTAAATAGACCAAAAAAAAAAAAAAAAAAAAAAAAAAAAAAAAAAAAAAAATTTTTAATATTAACTGATAGACCGACAGCAATAACCGAACAACGACGTTAGCGACGGTTAATCGATTAACGGTTAACCGTTGACATCCCTAATAACAACATTGTGCGGAGGTAAGGTACATTTTTATTGTGATTGATAACGTGTATGTAGCTTGAGACCATTTTTAACCGATGCCTGCAGTTGACTCAGGGGTTGCTACGGCGAGACTCAGTCTGAAGAATGAAGGCTAGTCTAGGCTAGCTAGCGTCGTGGCTAAGCTAATGTTAGCTAGCTCTCCAGTCAAATCCTCTCACCAAACAATGTTCTAAAAGTAACGTTTGACATATTTGCGACTTTTACATTATCCACACAAGACTGTATTGTATGAATTAACATTAGCAGACATCCGCACAAGATTGCGTCAGCTAATTCCTAGCTGACGCCGTTCCTAGCAAGCCGTTTTCACCGTTAGAAAGACACAGACTCACACAGACAGAAATTCCTGCTTTATCTGTGTTTCTGGCCACGGAACCGCCTTGGTTGAGTCAATAACAGTTGATATACACACACACACACACACACACACACACACACACACACACACACACACACACACACACACACAGCTCCTGGCTGCCTATCATCGTCATGCTGTTTGAGACAGACTGTCACCAGGTTCAGGATATGAGCTGTCTGTCAGGAATGCAAACCAAGTCTGGATTTAGCCGTCAGCCCAGGTCTCAATATGCTTTTTTGGAGGCACTCTGAACATACTGTGAATATTACATAGATCTATTCTGAATCTGTTTTGCAGCCGGGGCACAGAGTGCAGCTGGCCCCTCTGGAGAGCTCCATGTGTGAGACAGAGGTGTGCTCCTCCATGTGTGAGACAGAGGTGTGCTCCTCCATGTGTGAGACAGAGGTGTGCTCCTCCATGTGTGAGACAGAGGTGAGCTCCTCCATGTGAGAGACAGAGGTGTGCTCCTCCATGTGAGAGACAGAGGTGTGCTCCTCCATGTGTGAGACAGAGGTGTGCTCCTCCATGTGAGAGACAGAGGTGTGCTCCTCCATGTGTGAGACAGAGGTGTGCTCCTCCATGTGAGAGACAGAGGTGTGCTCCTCCATGTGTGAGACAGAGGTGTGCTCCTCCATGTGTGAGACAGAGGTGTGCTCCTCCATGTGTGAGACAGAGGTGTGCTCCTCCATGTGAGAGACAGAGGTGTGCTCCTCCATGTGTGAGACAGAGGTGAGCTCCTCCATGTGTGAGACAGAGGTGTGCTCCTCCATGTGAGAGACAGAGGTGTGCTCCTCCATGTGAGAGACAGAGGTGTGCTCCTCCATGTGTGAGACAGAGGTGAGCTCCTCCATGTGTGAGACAGAGGTGTGCTCCTCCATGTGTGAGACAGAGGTGTGCTCCTCCATGTGAGAGACAGAGGTGTGCTCCTCCATGTGTGAGACAGAGGTGTGCTCCTCCATGTGTGAGACAGAGGTGTGCTCCTCCATGTGAGAGACAGAGGTGTGCTCCTCCATGTGAGAGACAGAGGTGTGCTCCTCCATGTGAGAGACAGAGGTGTGCTCCTCCATGTGTGAGACAGAGGTGTGCTCCTCCATGTGTGAGACAGAGGTGTGTGAGACAGAGGTGTGCTCCTCCATGTGTGAGACAGAGGTGAGCTCCTCCATGTGTGAGACAGAGGTGAGCTCCTCCATGTGTGAGACAGAGGTGAGCTCCTCCATGTGTGAGACAGAGGTGTGCTCCTCCATGTGTGAGACAGAGGTGTGCTCCTCCATGTGTGAGACAGAGGTGTGCTCCTCCATGTGAGAGACAGAGGTGTGCTCCTCCATGTGAGAGACAGAGGTGTGCTCCTCCATGTGAGAGACAGAGGTGTGCTCCTCCATGTGTGAGACAGAGGTGTGCTCCTCCATGTGTGAGACAGAGGTGTGCTCCTCCATGTGTGAGACAGAGGTGAGCTCCTCCATGTGAGAGACAGAGGTGTGCTCCTCCATGTGTGAGACAGAGGTGTGCTCCTCCATGTGAGAGACAGAGGTGTGCTCCTCCATGTGTGAGACAGAGGTGTGCTCCTCCATGTGAGAGACAGAGGTGTGCTCCTCCATGTGTGAGACAGAGGTGTGCTCCTCCATGTGAGAGACAGAGGTGTGCTCCTCCATGTGAGAGACAGAGGTGAGCTCCTCCATGTGTGAGACAGAGGTGTGCTCCTCCATGTGAGAGACAGAGGTGTGCTCCTCCATGTGTGAGACAGAGGTGTGCTCCTCCATGTGTGAGACAGAGGTGAGCTCCTCCATGTGTGAGACAGAGGTGAGCTCCTCCATGTGTGAGACAGAGGTGTGCTCCTCCATGTGAGAGACAGAGGTGTGCTCCTCCATGTGTGAGACAGAGGTGAGCTCCTCCATGTGTGAGACAGAGGTGTGCTCCTCCATGTGAGAGACAGAGGTGAGCTCCTCCATGTGTGAGACAGAGGTGTGCTCCTCCATGTGTGAGACAGAGGTGTGTGAGACAGAGGTGTGCTCCTCCATGTGTGAGACAGAGGTGTGCTCCTCCATGTGTGAGACAGAGGTGTGCTCCTCCATGTGTGAGACAGAGGTGTGCTCCTCCATGTGTGAGACAGAGGTGAGTAGGGCTGTCACTTTTCATTCGAAATTCGAATGCAACTTCGAATGTGGGGGAGGGGTTCGTGTTCGATATGTAAATTGACTGTTCAAATTTCTTTTTTATTATTATTATTATTATTTTTTTTATTTTTTTTTATGAACCAAAATTAACCAACTGCTGCTTGCTGGTAATGTTAATCCCATGTCAGAAAAAGTCTCCAGATTTGTCACGTTAGTCTCTTCTGAGAAAGATTGTCTCCAGGGTCTGAAAAGTTGTCTCGAGTTGGATGCAGCCAAGTTTGTGAGGCAGTGTTGTGACTGTGAGCGTCCAAGCTAACACATCGGGCTGATGCCCGGTGGCCTGGACTGAAAAAAAAAAAAAAAAAAAAAATTATTAACCAAAAAACTTTGAATATATTCGAACGAATTTCGGCCAATTAAAGTTTGTTCGAACTTTATTTTGGGAAAAAGTGACAGCCCTAGAGGTGAGCTCCTCCATGTGTGAGACAGAGGTGTGCTCCTTTACCTGACATTGCTGTTGTAGATGTTGAAAGTGAGGCAGACGATTCCCAGGAGGATCCCCAGCCCGGCGAAGACGGACACGGACACAAAGAGCTTCTGGGACAGGTAGCGGAACTCCTCGATGACCACCGTCTGGTCGGCGGGAGGCCCCGGGCCTGAGGAGAGGAGGACGAGGAGGAAGAGGAGGAGGGAGGAGAAGAAGAAGACAGAGAGGTCAGGTGACTTGTGAGTTAATAGAGCAGAAAACCTAAATCAGTGCCGTGTGCAGCCATGCCTCCGCCTCCAAAGTCCCGATTAGCATTTCCACTCAATCCCTCCCACTTAGTGTGTGGCTCCTCCCACGATACGATACGATACGATACGATACGATATACTTTATTGTCAGTTCACACTGAAATTTGTCTTGCAAGACAGCGGCAGTCCCATGCACAAACACATGACAAAGAGAACAAAACCAAAAAATACAAAGATACATACACACATACAGCACACAGAGAGCACTGGTCACTGCTCCACTGACCCTCGGCCATGTTCTTGATTAAGCCTCAGGATCGACTGATGTATAAAGGACTTTCTTAGTCTGACCTTCTTGAAAGTTGGAATTAGGTATCTCCTGCCAGAGGGCAGGAGTTCATATTCTTCATGTAACACATGATTAGTGTTTGAGGCAATATTTCTGGCTAACCTCAATACACTGTTGACATATGTAGACTCAAATAGACTATGCAGTGGTTTACCTACAATTTTTGAACAAATATTCATCTGTCTAAGTAGTTGTGATTTTAAGGTAACAGACAGGCATCCATACCAGGTGGTACTGCAGTACTGTAAAACACTCATAATCACTGAGGTAAAAAATAATAGAAGAATCTGTTTACTAGCACCAAAAGATCTTAATCGGCGAAGAAAGTATAGTCTTTGCTTCGTTTTTTTACACAGAGAGTCTACGTGGTCTTTCCATGACAGCAGGTGGTCTATTGTTACTCCTAGGTATGTGAAGGAGCATACCTGCTTGATCTGTTCGTTATGGATCGTAACAGAGGTGCTGTGTGTGTCAGGTGGAGACCCAAAAACAATCTCTGCTGTCTTTTTTGCATTGATTAAGAGAGCGTTGTTATCGCTCCACTCCACCACCTTATTTACTCTATGTTGGTGCAGTCCAGGGTCGCTAGAGCTATCAAGCAGAGAGATCAAAACTGTATCATCAGAATACTTTAGAATATATTGATCTGGTGTGGTACGACACTCAGATAAACATTCCACAGTGCGACAGTCGTCGGTGTAGAAAGTGAAAAGAAAAGCTGAGCTTACGCTGCCCTGGGGAGCACCACCATTAGTACGGTAGTTATTAGTGTGTGGCTCGATGAGCAGGGTTCATTTAGCGTTCAGATCACAATCAGTGCACTAACGGGCATGAGGACAGGCCCAGGACAGCACCCAGGACAGGGCCCAGGACAGGGCCCAGGACAGGGCCCAGGACAGGGCCCAGGACCGAGGGAAACTACTGACACTTGGTTCATTTCATTCATTGACCTTTATTTTGTCTCATTCATGAGCCTCCAGTGGTTTGATTTGGGGCCATGAGGCTCAGACAAACAAGGCTATAAAAATGAGAGAGATGCTAGCTGCCTTCTGCCTTCTGCACGTCTGTTGTGCAAAATGAAAATGTGCAACTATTGCCTGCAATGTAAATGATATTGCTCTGCTGAGACCTTTTATCCAAACCCTCCACTGGAGGGATTTGGAGCGCTCTGAAATAAAAAGCTGTGAGCCTTCTCTGACCAAAATATCTTTTTCCACAAGTGATTGTAAAAATATGACTGACCCTCCCCGAACAAATGTTCTATGCTTGTGAAACAATGTTCAGTGTCAATAAAGTCATAGGCAGCGCGACGGCATCACGCATGGCTCAAAATCAGGCAACTAAAGCACACAAACAGCTTGACTTGCACTATGAGATGAAATAAAATATTGAATTAGGATGCATATTAAGCCCCAAATTATTACAATGATCACCGGTGTGGCCAAATTGAGATAGCGCAGTAATGCTAGAATAACGTTTTCCATTCCTTCTTCACACAGAACGCTCACCTCTATTTTGGTCAAGGCAGCTAGTGCAGCTCTCATGCAGACACGCACTGCACGTCCACAACAAAACAACCAGAGTTTGTGTTTTTGCGTTCCATAACACACAGAATAGGCTACTGCTTATTGCAAAGTTGCCAAGCGTTTAGCAATATACAGTACAGGTGTTACAGGAATACACAAGTTCATATTCTCGGCTTGTAGCCTGTGATTCAGGGGCTGTAACGGAGATAAAAGTCGCTGGATGAGATGAGCCGAACTATTTTTTTTTTTTTTTTAATGACGCGCAGGAGGAGACACGCTTCAATGCGCAGATGAATTATCATCAAAGTTGATCTGATACTGTCACCATCCAGCGCTGATCCAACACTCCACTTTCCCCTCTGACATATATTCAGATGTTAAAAGGCAGAAGAAAGCTCTTCCTCTGAGGATCATGGATTGTGATTTCAGATGTGTGACTCTGGCTGTCAGTCAGGCATTTGATGTTGTTTCCATCCAGCAGCAGCATGAGATGTTATGAGAGAGAAATGAAAAGCTCACTAAATTAACACATTCCAATCGATGTGGGCAAGCAGGAAGTGGCCTGAGCTGACTGACAACAAAGGGAGAGATGGAGACGGACAGAGACTAGATATAATATAGACAGCAGAGTGAAGCAGACGAGGGGCGAG
>NC_139643.1:51027771-51037771 GCF_964638095.1 Poromitra crassiceps | reverse complement strand
AGAGAGAGAGAGAGAGAGGAGGGGACAACAGGGGAGAGAGAGGGGTTAGAGAGAGAGAGAGAGAGAGAGAGAGGAGGGGACAACAGATGAGAGAGAGAGAGTTAGAGAGAGAGAGAGAGAGAGAGAGAGGAGGGGACAACAGGGGAGAGAGAGGGGTTAGAGAGAGAGAGAGAGAGAGAGAGAGAGGAGGGGACAACAGAGGGGAGAGAGGGGTTAGAGAGAGAGAGAGAGAGAGAGGAGGGGACAACAGAGGAGAGAGAGGGGTTAGAGAGAGAGAGAGAGAGAGAGAGAGAGGAGGGGACAACAGGGAGAGAGAGAGAATGAGATAGGAACTGAAAGCAACATGGCGTGTCCTCCACAGAGGGCAAGTCAGACCCAGAGCTCCGCCTCTCCTGTCAACATGTAGCGCCCATTCTGCAACAAAGTCCTTGTAGGACCTTATTCTGTCATGTCACTGTCCCCTGTCCCAACCTGCAACAAAGTCACTGTCTCCTTGTAGGACCTTATTCTGTCATGTCACTGTCCCCTGTCCCAACCTGCAACAAAGTCACTTGTCTCCTTGTAGGACCTTATTCTGTCATGTCACTGTCCCCTGTCCCAACTGCAACAAAGTCACTGTCTCCTTGTAGGACCTTATTCTGTCATGTCACTGTCCCTGTCCCAACCTGCAACAAAGTCACTGTCTCCTTGTAGGACCTTTTCTGTCATGTCACTGTCCCCTGTCCCAACCTGCAACAAAGTCACTGTCTCCTTGTAGGACCTTATTCTGTCATGTCTCTGTCCCCTGTCCCAACCTGCAACAAAGTCACTGTCTCCTTGTAGGACCTTATTCTGTCATGTCACTGTCCCCTGTCCCAACCTGCAACAAAGTCACTGTCTCCTTGTAGGACCTTATTCTGTCATGTCACTGTCCCCTGTCCCAACCTGCAACAAAGTCACTGTCTCCTTGTAGGACCTTATCTGTCATGTCTCTGTCCCCTGTCCCAACCTGCAACAAAGTCACTGTCTCCTTGTAGGACCTTATTCTGTCATGTCACTGTCCCCTGTCCCAACCTGCAACAAAGTCACTGTCTCCTTGTAGGACCTTATTCTGTCATGTCACTGTCCCCTGTCCAAACCTGCAACAAAGTCACTGTCTCCTTGTAGGACCTTATTCTGTCATGTCACTGTCCCCTGTCCCAACCTGCAACAAAGTCACTGTCTCCTTGTAGGACCTTATTCTGTCATGTCACTGTCCCCTGTCCCAACCTGCAACAAAGTCACTGTCTCCTTGTAGGACCTTATTCTGTCATGTCACCGTCCCCTGTCCAACCTGCAACAAAGTCACTGTCTCCTTGTAGGACCTTATTCTGTCATGTCACTGTCCCTGTCCCAACCTGCAACAAAGTCACTGTCTCCTTGTAGGACCTTATTCTGTTATGTCACCGTCCCCTGTCCCAACCTGCAACAAAGTCACTGTCTCCTTGTAGGACCTTATTCTGTCATGTCACTGTCCCCTGTCCCAACCTGCAACAAAGTCACTGTCTCCTTGTAGGACCTTATTCTGTTATGTCACCGTCCCCTGTCCCAACCTGCAACAAAGTCACTGTCTCCTTGTAGGACCTTATTCTGTCATGTCACTGTCCCTGTCCCAACCTGCAACAAAGTCACTGTCTCCTTGTAGGACCTTATTCTGTTATGTCACCGTCCCCTGTCCCCAACCTGCAACAAAGTCACTGTCTCCTTGTAGGACCTTATTCTGTCATGTCACTGTCCCCTGTCCCAACCTGCAACAAAGTCACTGTCTCCTTGTAGGACCTTATTCTGTCATGTCACCGTCCCCTGTCCCAACCTGCAACAAAGTCACTGTCTCCTTGTAGGACCTTATTCTGTCATGTCACTGTCCCCTGTCCCAACCTGCAACAAAGTCACTGTCTCCTTGTAGGACCTTATTTGTCATGTCCCTGTCCCTGTCCCAACCTGCAACAAAGTCGCTGTCCCTTGTAGGACCTTATTCTGTCATGTCCCTGTCCCCTGTCCCAACCTGCAACAAAGTCACTGTCTCCTTGTAGGACCTTATTCTGTCATGTCACCGTCCCCTGTCCCAACCTGCAACAAAGTCACTGTCTCCTTGTAGGACCTTATTCTGTCATGTCACCGTCCCCTGTCCCAACCTGCAACAAAGTCACTGTCTCCTTGTAGGACCTTATTCTGTCATGTCACTGTCCCCTGTCCCAACCTGCAACAAAGTCACTGTCTCCTTGTAGGACCTTATTCTGTCATGTCACTGTCCCCTGTCCCAACCTGCAACAAAGTCACTGTCTCCTTGTAGGACCTTATTCTGTCATGTCACTGTCCCCTGTCCCAACCTGCAACAAAGTCACTGTCTCCTTGTAGGACCTTATTCTGTCATGTCACTGTCCCCTGTCCCAACCTGCAACAAAGTCACTGTCTCCTTGTAGGACCTTATTCTGTCATGTCACCGTCCCTGCTTATTTTTGGACCTCGTCCCGGGAAGAAGGATGGCGGTGTCTGGTCGGAGATGCTCACAACTAATTTTTTGCATTCCAAGTCAAGTCTCAAGTCTCAAGCTAGAGAGAGAGAGAGAGAGAGAGAGAGAGAGAGAGAGAGAGAGAGAGAGAGAGAGAGAGAGAGTGTGTGTGTGTGTGTGACTCGAGTCCAAGTCACAAGTCCAAGTCCCCATCTCCCCCCGGCCCGGCCTCTGTCAAGCTTTGTCCAAAAACACGTTTGTGAGGTGAAATCCCTGAAAGCGTGCAGCTCTTCAGCCTCCGGTGGACTGAAGTGACGTCAAACGCTCTGCGGGGGACGAATGGGGACACCTGGGAAATCACAGCTGGGCTCTTGTCTTTTCACGGCTGAGGCCACACGAACACTTGAGAGCTTGTTTCTTTAGAATGTAAATCATCTAAAGTTTAGATGATAGACGGGGGGGCTGGAGTCAGACACATCACAGTTACCATGTTGCTGTGCTGGAGTCACATCACAGGCAAACGACACTGAGCCGTTTAGAAGAGGCAGTGGCTCAGTTGCTATGGAACTAATATATTCAAGACTGTCAGTGTTACAGTATAATAACCACTGCAAGGCACCAGCAAACACACCATCCCCCACGTAGTCCCCCTTTGGGCTAACCACTTAATGAATATGCCAGTGCATATGCACATGGAGACAGACCTGACAGACCTGACAGGGGCGTGCACATGGAGACAGACCTGACAGACCTAACAGGGGCGTGCACATGGAGACAGACCTGACAGGGGCGTGCACATGGAGGCAGACCTGACAGGGGCGTGCACATGGAGACAGACCTGACAGGGGCGTGCACATGGAGGCAGACCTGACAGGGGCGTGCACATGGAGGCAGACCTGACAGACCTGACAGGGGCGTGCACATGGAGGCAGACCTGACACGGGCGTGCACATGGAGGCAGACCTGACAGACCTGACAGGGGCGTGCACATGGAGGCAGACCTGACAGGGGCGCGCACATGGAGGCAGACCTGACACGGGCGTGCACATGGAGACAGACCTGACAGACCTGACAGGGGCGTGCACATGGAGACAGACCTGACACGGGCGTGCACATGGAGACAGACCTGACAGGGGCGTGCACATGGAGGCAGACCTGACAGGGGCGTGCACATGGAGGCAGACCTGACAGACCTGACAGGGGCGTGCACATGGAGGCAGACCTGACAGGGGCGCGCACATGGAGGCAGACCTGACAGGGGCGCGCACATGGAGGCAGACCTGACACGGGCGTGCACATGGAGGCAGACCTGACAGACCTGACAGACCTGACAGAGGCGTGCACATGGAGGCAGACCTGACAGACCTGACAGACCTGACAGGGGCGTGCACATGGAGACAGACCTGACACGGGCGTGCACATGGAGGCAGACCTGACAGGGGCGTGCACATGGAGGCAGACCTGACAGGGGCGTGCACATGGAGACAGACCTGACAGGGGCGTGCACATGGAGACAGACCTGACACGGGCGTGCACATGGAGACAGACCTGACAGGGGCGTGCACATGGAGACAGACCTGACACGGGCGTGCACATGGAGACAGACCTGACACGGGCGTGCACATGGAGACAGACCTGACAGGGGCGTGCACATGGAGGCAGACCTGACACGGGCGTGCACATGGAGACAGACCTGACAGGGGCGTGCACATGGAGACAGACCTGACACGGGCGTGCACATGGAGACAGACCTGACAGGGGCGTGCACATGGAGGCAGACCTGACAGGGGCGTGCACATGGAGACAGACCTGACAGGGGCGTGCACATGGAGGCAGACCTGACACGGGCGTGCACATGGAGACAGACCTGACAGACCTGACAGGGGCGTGCACATGGAGGCAGACCTGACAGGGGCGTGCACATGGAGACAGACCTGACACAGGGGCGTGCACATGGAGGCAGACCTGACAGGGGCGTGCACATGGAGACAGACCTGACAGGGGCGTGCACATGGAGACAGACCTGACAGGTGCGTGCACATGGAGACAGACCTGACAGGGGCGTGCACATGGAGACAGACCTGACAGGGGCGTGCACATGGAGACAGACCTGACAGAGGCGTGCACATGGAGACAGACCTGACAGGGGCGTGCACATGGAGACAGACCTGACAGGGGCGTGCACATGGAGACAGACCTGACACAGGGGCGTGCACATGGAGACAGACCTGACAGACCTGACAGGGGCGTGCACATGGAGACAGACCTGACAGGGGCGTGCACATGGAGGCAGACCTGACACAGGGGCGTGCACATGGAGACAGACCTGACAGACCTGACAGGGGCGTGCACATGGAGACAGACCTGACAGGGGTGTGCACATGGAGACAGACCTGACAGGGGTGTGCACATGGAGACAGACCTGACAGGGGTGTGCACATGGAGACAGACCTGACAGACCTGACAGGGGCGTGCACATGGAGACAGACCTGACAGGGGCGTGCACATGGAGGCAGACCTGACACAGGGGCGTGCACATGGAGACAGACCTGACAGACCTGACAGGGGCGTGCACATGGAGACAGACCTGACAGGGGTGTGCACATGGAGACAGACCTGACAGGGGCGTGCACATGGAGACAGACCTGACAGGGGCGTGCACATGGAGACAGACCTGACACAGGGGCGTGCACATGGAGACAGACCTGACACAGGGGCGTGCACATGGAGACAGACCTGACACAGGGGCGTGCACATGGAGACAGACCTGACAGACCTGACAGGGGCGTGCACATGGAGACAGACCTGACACAGGGGCGTGCACATGGAGACAGACCTGACAGAGGCGTGCACATGGAGACAGACCTGACAGACCTGACAGGGGCGTGCACATGGAGACAGACCTGACAGGGGCGTGCACATGGAGGCAGACCTGACACAGGGGCGTGCACATGGAGACAGACCTGACAGACCTGACAGGGGCGTGCACATGGAGACAGACCTGACAGGGGTGTGCACATGGAGACAGACCTGACAGGGGTGTGCACATGGAGACAGACCTGACAGGGGCGTGCACATGGAGACAGACCTGACACAGGGGCGTGCACATGGAGACAGACCTGACACAGGGGCGTGCACATGGAGACAGACCTGACACAGGGGCGTGCACATGGAGACAGACCTGACAGACCTGACAGGGGCGTGCACATGGAGACAGACCTGACACAGGGGCGTGCACATGGAGACAGACCTGACAGACCTGACAGACCTGACAGGGGCGTGCACATGGAGACAGACCTGACAGACCTGACAGGGGCGTGCACATGGAGACAGACCTGACAGGGGCGTGCACATGGAGACAGACCTGACACAGGGGCGTGCACATGGAGACAGACCTGACACAGGGGCGTGCACATGGAGACAGACCTGACAGACCTGACAGGGGCGTGCACATGGAGACAGACCTGACACAGGGGCGTGCACATGGAGACAGACCTGACACAGGGGCGTGCACATGGAGACAGACCTGACAGACCTGACAGGGGCGTGCACATGGAGACAGACCTGACACAGGGGCGTGCACATGGAGACAGACCTGACAGAGGCGTGCACATGGAGACAGACCTGACAGACCTGACAGGGGCGTGCACATGGAGACAGACCTGACAGGGGCGTGCACATGGAGGCAGACCTGACACAGGGGCGTGCACATGGAGACAGACCTGACAGACCTGACAGGGGCGTGCACATGGAGACAGACCTGACAGGGGTGTGCACATGGAGACAGACCTGACAGGGGTGTGCACATGGAGACAGACCTGACAGGGGCGTGCACATGGAGACAGACCTGACACAGGGGCGTGCACATGGAGACAGACCTGACACAGGGGCGTGCACATGGAGACAGACCTGACACAGGGGCGTGCACATGGAGACAGACCTGACAGACCTGACAGGGGCGTGCACATGGAGACAGACCTGACACAGGGGCGTGCACATGGAGACAGACCTGACAGACCTGACAGACCTGACAGGGGCGTGCACATGGAGACAGACCTGACAGACCTGACAGGGGCGTGCACATGGAGACAGACCTGACAGGGGCGTGCACATGGAGACAGACCTGACACAGGGGCGTGCACATGGAGACAGACCTGACACAGGGGCGTGCACATGGAGACAGACCTGACAGACCTGACAGGGGCGTGCACATGGAGACAGACCTGACACAGGGGCGTGCACATGGAGACAGACCTGACAGAGGCGTGCACATGGAGACAGACCTGACAGAGGCGTGCACATGGAGACAGACCTGACAGACCTGACAGGGGCGTGCACATGGAGACAGACCTGACAGACCTGACAGGGGCGTGCACATGGAGACAGACCTGACAGACCTGACAGGGGCGTGCACATGGAGACAGACCTGACAGAGGCGTGCACATGGAGACAGACCTGACAGAGGCGTGCACATGGAGACAGACCTGACAGAGGCGTGCACATGGAGACAGACCTGACAGGGGCGTGCACATGGAGACAGACCTGACAGGGGCGTGCACATGGAGACAGACCTGACACGGGCGTGCACATGGTCCCCCATACTGATTAGGGAACACAATTTAATTTCCTTCAAGTCAAGGTCATGTGACGCGCCATCCCGCTAAATTGCCACCCAGATTGCTTGGCCCTGTTTTGTTTAGCCCGTCAACGAGCCTCGTCTATATTTTATTGCCGTCATCACTCTGAACCGCTTCTCATATTTTAATTAGTGAATGAAATGAAAGTGTCGCTCCGCAGCACCTCGGCCGATCAGCGCGCTCGCTTGACTGTGGCACCGCTCGTCACCAAATCACTTCGCTGTCTGTTGAGCTGTGAAAAGTTAGCTGGAGCGTCGCTATTCCCACACGCTAAATAAAACCTGCCTGACTGATGGATGGAAATTCTTAGCCAACCTTGCATGTGGAGAGAGAGAGAGAGAGAGAGAGAGAGAGAGAGAGAGAGAGAGAGAGAGAGAGAGAGAGAGAGAGAGAGAGAGAGCAATGGAGGAAGGAAAACAGAATGAGAACGAGAGAGAGAGAGAGAGAGAGAGAGAGAGAGAAAGAAAGAGAGAGAGAGAGAGAGAGAGACAGACAGAGAGAGAGACAGAGACATATGGGTAGAGGGGTCAGGGAAACTGGAGATTACTAGCAGGGAGAAGGAGTGTGTCAGACAGTGATAAACAGGGAAATGGAGGGGCTGAGAAAGACCAATGTGCCTCACTCACCGATCCACTTGTCATTCCCATACCAGGACAGATTTCCTTTAGTGCTGTCATAGTATCCTATCTTCTTATAGCTTCCTCCTGCAGAGAGAGAGAGAGAGACAGAGAGAGAGACAGAGAGAGAGAGAGAGAGAGACAGAGAGAGAGAGAGACAGAGAGAGAGAGAGAGCGAGAGAGCGAGAGAGACAGAGACAGAGAGACAGAGAGGGGGAGAGAGAGAGAGACAGACAGAGAGACAGAGAGAGAGAGTGGGGGGGAGAGAGAGGGCGATCTGGATCTGAGTTAATGATAATTCATACAACTTTCATCTCTACTGGTGAATTTAATGTATTGATTTCATGTATTTTCATCTTCTTCTAGGAAATGGTGACACAGACAGATGCCCCTGTGTCTGAGCCAATACACTTTATAAGATAGGAACCCCGCTGAAAATGAGAAAAATGAGTTAATCTCAAGGGGTTATTCCTAATAAATAATTTCAACCATTTAATAAAACCTCCAGGCCCGGGGGGTCCCTGCAAGTCTACTTCACTGGCTGCTTGCTGTAATAACAGATGAATATGGGCGTACAGGAGCACTGGGGAGGCACAACCCAGGGGCATCAGACTACCACACATTAATGTAAGTGTACAATTCTAATTATCATATCATCATTGGGCTTAATATCTACATTTAACTCGCAGGCGTCCACTGGGAAGTCTCTGCTGTGCTGTGCAACAAGGGTTCAGGCAGTGAAACCTACAGACTACAAGATCCTCGTCAGTCCTCAGTCTCTGGTCCTTTCACACTGTCTGTCTTGTAATCAGGATTCAGTCTCTGGTCCTTTCACACTGTCTGTCTTGTAATCAGGAGTGTTTGAGTCGTATAGTGTTTTCACAGAATAGAACACACAGAGCCTCCAGTAGAGTCACAGATCTGAGGTCTGTCAGGGAAACACAGACACAGACTGAACAGGAGAACACCAGTAGTCACAGATCTGAGGTCAGTCAGGGAAACACAGAGACACAGACTGAACAGGAGAACACCAGGAGAGTTACAGATCTGAGGTCTGTCAGGGAAACACAGAGACACAGACTGAACAGGAGAACACCAGTAGTCACAGATCTGAGGTCTGTCAGGGAAACAGACAGACTGAACAGGAGAACACCAGTAGTCACAGATCTGAGGTCAGTCAGGGAAACAGACAGACTGAACAGGAGAACACCAGTAGTCACAGAGCTGAGGTCAGTCAGGGAAACACAGAGACACAGACTGAACAGGAGAACACCAGTAGAGTTACAGATCTGAGGTCTGTCAGGGAAACACAGAGACACAGACTGAACAGGAGAACACCAGGATAGTCACAGATCTGAGGTCTGTCAGGGAAACACAGAGACACAGACTGAACAGGAGAACACCAGGAGAGTCACAGATCTGAGGTCAGTCAGGGAAACAGACAGACTGAACAGGAGAACACCAACAGGCTCAGTGATCAAAAGGCAGCGAGCCAAGCCCAAAGCGCCAAGCAGCTGCCACAGATAAGAGGCTGCCATGGTCATGTGATCGCCCCGCTAGCGAGCTGTGGAGAGAGAGAGCAGCATCTTCTCCATGAGCTGTGGAGAGAGAGCAGCATCTCCTCCATGAGCTGTGGAGAGAGAGCAGCATCTCCTCCATGAGCTGTGGAGAGAGAGAGCAGCATCTCCTCCATGAGCTGTGGAGAGAGAGAGCAGCATCTCCTCCATGAGCTGTGGAGAGAGAGCAGCATCTCCTCCATGAGCTGTGGAGAGAGAGCAGCATCTCCTCCATGCGCTGTGGAGAGAGAGAGCATCATCTCCTCCATGCGCTGTGGAGAGAGAGAGCATCATCTCCTCCATGAGCTGTGGAGAGAGAGAGCAGCATCTCCTCCATGAGCTGTGGAGAGAGAGCAGCATCATCTCCTCCATGAGCTGTGGAGAGAGAGAGCAGCATCTCCTCCATGAGCTGTGGAGAGAGAGAGCAGCATCTACTCCATGAGCTGTGGAGAGAGAGAGCAGCATCTCCTCCATGAGCTGTGGAGAGAGAGAGCAGCATCTCCTCCATGAGCTGTGGAGAGAGAGAGCAGCATCTCCTCCATGAGCTGTGGAGAGAGAGCAGCATCTCCTCCATGAGCTGTGGAGAGAGAGCATCTCCTCCATGAGCTGTGGAGAGAGCAGCATCTCCTCCATGAGCTGTGGAGAGAGAGAGCAGCATCTCCTCCATGAGCTGTGGAGAGAGAGAGCAGCATCTCCTCCATGAGCTGTGGAGAGAGAGCA
>NC_139643.1:50927771-51022771 GCF_964638095.1 Poromitra crassiceps | reverse complement strand
TATCTCACCCTGCTATATAATAACAGTGAATAACTCTATGACAAATATCCAGTGCTTCAAGAACTGCTTATGAGCCAAGTGAGGGCAGATGGTGACCGTACTGAGACAGTCGACTTTTTTTATTGGCCAGAACAATGTGTTTTTATTCTATCAGGGATATATATATATATATATATATATATATTCTCTTCTACACGCTCAGCGAAACTTCGCCATTGGTATCCACGGTTGCATTGACTGATATAGGTTCGAAAAATATTATTGACGTAAGAAACTAACGCGTCCGGTGTGGACCTTTAGGATTCATGCATGCAGGCAAGCAAGCAGCTTTGCACACTCAAGCCGAGTTTCTGGCTCGAGCCGCTTTTCTTGAGCAATTGTGATGTCATTAGTGATGTCACTCAAGCAATTGTGATGTCATCAGCGATGTCATCGGTGATGTTACTCGAGGAATTGTGCGCCGCGCAGAACTGGGCTGCATTATTGTAGTCGTAAGATGATGAAAAGTTAAGAACGTGGAACAATAAAACACAACAGACACACAACGTGTGTTGGGCAAGTTACTGAAAATGACTAGTTACAGTTACTTGTCTCAAAAAGTAATTAGTAACGTAACGTTACTAGTTACCACAAAAAAGTAGTGGAATTACAATAATGTGTTACTAAGTAACTAGTTCCTCCCAACACTGCACTGGTTATGTTTGCTGTGTACCTTGTGGTCAATGCACAGTGGCTACTACCTACATGACACCTTGTGGAATCAGATGCACAGCAGCAGATGTTGGATGTCTCACCAGGTTGGAGGCTCCTCGCACCGTCTCCGGGTTGAGCATGACTATCTCTGTGGTGACGTGACCCTCCACAGCCTCCGTCATCTGCTCCACTGTGCAGTTGATGGATGGGTCTTTGATCTTAAACCAGTTGTCTGCATACCAGCCAATGAGGAACCAGACATGCTTCTTCCCATACAGCCTCTCCTTGTAAACCTGGAGAGGCACCAAGGAGCAGAAGAGATGAGAAGTGATGAGTGAACAGCTAGCTTATTATAATTAGCGAAGTGTCTGTGTGTGTGTGTGTGTGTGTGTGTGTGTGTGCGTGTGCGTGTGTGTGTGCGTGCGTACGTGCGTGCGTGTGTCTGTGTGTGTACATGTGTGTGCATTCGTGTGTGTGAGCAGAATTCTGTCCGGCCACAGCTATGCCGTTTTACGTGCGATCGGGCTGAAACTTTCAAGGGGTGTAAAGAGCACCCGTGCGGGTGACCTGACGGAGCCGGATTTTTTAATTACTGTAGGTGATTGCCCTGATTACGTCATCAGTGATGATGTCATCAGTGATGATGTCATCAGTGATGTCATCCTTCCTGGCTGAGACAAGTTCAGTGACGATGTCATCAGTGATGATGTCAATGGCCAATGACTTTAATAATATTTAAAATGCCAGAACGCAGCGGTGAGATGCATAAGTTTTGTGTAAATCTGATCAGTGATGTCTATGATGGATGGAAGGACAAACAAACGAATGAACAAACTAATGAATCAATGACCAGCTGAAGACTGAGTGCACAAAACAATGGATTTGAGACTCTTCAAACCTGCCTAACTTTTCCAAAAACACTCTTGTGCACAGACACACTGCCCTTTGACACTTTTAATCAACGTCTGCACAGTTTTTGACAATATAAGAACAGGAGAAGAGATTCTTACCTCGCAGAAAACCTTCCTGGCTTCTGTCTCATAGAAGAGGCCCACGATGATTCTGGCGTCTTGACGCTTTGAGATTTAGAAAGAAAGAGACAAACAGCACAAGTTAAAGAAAGAGACAAACAGCACAAGTTAAAGAAAGAGACAAACAGCACAAGTTAAAGAAAGAGACAAACAGCACAAGTTAAAGAAAGAGACAAACAGCACAAGTTAAAGAAAGAGACAAACAGCACAAGTTAAAGAAAGAGACAAACAGCACAAGTTAAAGAAAGAGACAAACAGCACAAGTTAAAGAAAGAGACAAACAGCACAAGTTAAAGAAAGAGACAAACAGCACAAGTTAAAAAGAGACAAACAGCACAAGTTAAAGAAAGAGACAAACAGCACAAGTTAACACGTTCAGTGCCAGCGACGCCATATGGCGTCATTAGAAATTTACCGTACAGTGCCAGCGACGCCAAATGGCGTCATAACTCCAAATTGTTTTTTTGACGGGGGGGTGTCGATCTAAGCTTCTTACGTCGCCTCTAACAATATTGTAGCTATTGGAGGTCGATAACCTATTTTACAAACCCATTAGGTGGCGACAGCATTCTCCTGATCAGAGAAAAAGGAGCCAAACACACAGAAATAGTCACTGGGGAAAATGAGGAAATCGCATCGCATCCGTCCGTATGCATCGACGTGCCTCCATAAACGAGCACAACGCCAGCTGTGCCCCCAGCAGCAGCATCCACTGTCACAACTGAGCACCTCCATGTACGCTGCAACAGCACATTCACATAATCAGCCTTATTATTCCGAACTGGAAGCATGGCAGCCCGTGACAAACACACGCGGAACCAAAAAGCTGAATGTCGCGCACCATTCACTGTGTGTGCGCAGCAAACTCAGCAGAGACTGAGAGCCACCAGACACATAAGACACACCCAGGAGGCGTGTGCAGTTGAGGGGGGGGGGGGGGGAGCACGCAGAGCAGCAGAGCAGCATACACTTCACCCAGACAGACCCAGACATCAGAAAATTAGCTTCAGAGTCAGTGATGTGCTTGAAATGTTTAATTTCACAAAAGGCTCATTATCTCAGCTCGTAGAAAAAAAGGGATGTTTTTGCTTCAATCAAGCTATCTTCTCCGGCTCATAACTAAAGAACGGAAAATGGGATCAATAAACTTTTTTTTGCAGGTGATAGAAGAGAGTCTCATCGTTATTTGTGCGTGTTCAGTGTTTACATAGTAATTATTAAAAAAATTATATGACTGTTTTAAAATGCATTGCGGCCTATGTGGCACAGCAAGCAACCTTTTGCCCAAGGGCCGTGGCACTGAAAGTGTTAAAGAAAGAGACAAACAGCACAAGTTAAAGAAAGAGACAAACAGCACAAGTTAAAGAAAGAGACAAACAGCACAAGTTAAAGAAAGAGACAAACAGCACAAGTTAAAGAAAGAGACAAACAGCACAAGTTAAAGAAAGAGACAAACAGCACAAGTTAAAAAGAGACAAACAGCAGGAGTTAAAGAAAGAGACAAACAGCAGGAGTTAAAAAGAGACAAACAGCAGGAGTTAAAGAAAGAGACAAACAGCACAAGTTAAAAAGAGACAAACAGCAGGAGTTAAAGAAAGAGACAAACAGCAGGAGTTAAAAAGAGACAAACAGCAGGAGTTAAAGAAAGAGACAAACAGCAGGAGTTAAAGAAAGAGACAAACAGCACAAGTTAAAAAGAGACAAACAGCAGGAGTTAAAGAAAGAGACAAACAGCAGGAGTTAAAAAGAGACAAACAGCAGGAGTTAAAGAAAGAGACAAACAGCAGGAGTTAAAGAAAGAGACAAACAGCACAAGTTAAAGAAAGAGACAAACAGCAGGAGTTAAAGAAAGAGACAAACAGCACAAGTTAAAAAGAGACAAACAGCACAAGTTAAAGAAAGAGACAAACAGCACAAGTTAAAGAAAGAGACAAACAGCACAAGTTAAAAAGAGACAAACAGCAGGAGTTAAAGAAAGAGACAAACAGCAGGAGTTAAAAAGAGACAAACAGCAGGAGTTAAAGAAAGAGACAAACAGCACAAGTTAAAAAGAGACAAACAGCAGGAGTTAAAGAAAGAGACAAACAGCAGGAGTTAAAAAGAGACAAACAGCAGGAGTTAAAGAAAGAGACAAACAGCAGGAGTTAAAGAAAGAGACAAACAGCACAAGTTAAAAAGAGACAAACAGCAGGAGTTAAAGAAAGAGACAAACAGCAGGAGTTAAAAAGAGACAAACAGCAGGAGTTAAAGAAAGAGACAAACAGCAGGAGTTAAAGAAAGAGACAAACAGCACAAGTTAAAGAAAGAGACAAACAGCAGGAGTTAAAGAAAGAGACAAACAGCACAAGTTAAAAAGAGACAAACAGCACAAGTTAAAGAAAGAGACAAACAGCACAAGTTAAAGAAAGAGACAAACAGCAGGAGTTAAAAAGAGACAAACAGTACAAGTTAAAGAAAGAGACAAACAGCAGGAGTTAAAAAGAGACAAACAGCAGGAGTTAAAGAAAGAGACAAACAGCAGGAGTTAAAGAAAGAGACAAACAGCACAAGTTAAAGAAAGAGACAAACAGCAGGAGTTAAAGAAAGAGACAAACAGCAGGAGTTAAAGAAAGAGACAAACAGCACAAGTTAAAGAAAGAGACAAACAGCAGGAGTTAAAGAAAGAGACAAACAGCACAAGTTAAAAAGAGACAAACAGCACAAGTTAAAGAGACAAACAGCACAAGTTAAAGAAAGAGACAAACAGCACAAGTTAAAAAGAGACAAACAGCAGGAGTTAAAGAAAGAGACAAACAGCAGGAGTTAAAAAGAGACAAACAGCAGGAGTTAAAGAAAGAGACAAACAGCACAAGTTAAAAAGAGACAAACAGCAGGAGTTAAAGAAAGAGACAAACAGCAGGAGTTAAAAAGAGACAAACAGCAGGAGTTAAAGGCTCTGCAGTGATTTATACAGTATTGAGCCCCGCCACATTGATTTATTTCACCCCCTCAGCCTCAGCCGACAGCTGTCTTTCAGAGGCTGGAGCTAGAGTGAAACTAGAAGACCGAAGGCATCCATCGGTCCCAACACTGTCATGCTGCTTGTCAGGAAGGGGGCTAAATAACGCTCCAAAGGTAGGGTACAGTAGGGTACAGTAGCATACAGTAGGGTATACAGTAGGGTACATTTTGGCGAGGTAAAAACTGGAATGGCCATTTTCAAAGAGGTCCCTTGACTTCTCACCTCAAGATATCTGAAGCAGAATGGCTTCTATGTCTTCTCACCCATCAGTCTCCCCTTTACAGACATGCCCACTTTATGCTCATCTCATGTCGTTTATGGCAAAAACCATGCAGTTTTCTGCATGCAGTATAAATGATCATGATAAGGATCATCACAGCCTCATGAAACTTTACAACGACAAACTAGAGACCAGGGCATTCAGGGGATGTATGGCTTCCCTAGGGTTATTCTATTATAAAGAAATCATATTATTCTATATAGAATAGATGTGGACATATCAAAATTATGAAAAATCATGATCATGTTTTGTCCCACCTCAGACGGGTATCTAAAAAATTAAAGTCCTTTTGTGGATTTGGGCCTGTACTAATTGTGACCCCCCCCCCCCCCACCCCCCGCATGATTTGAAATCAAAATTCCATCCATGTCTGCACACAGCGGGTAGATTATTCCTCTCTAATGGGCTACCTCCATGTTGTTACCATGCTTTCTTCTACCTCCATGTTGTTACCATGCTTTCTTCTACCTCCATGCTGTTACCATGCTTTCTTCTACCTCCATGTTGTTACCATGCTTTCTTCTACCCATGGACAGTACAATATATGGACCAACTGAGCTATATGTTTTTGACACGGCAAAATGAAGCTCACTTCCCGATATTGTTTGATTTCGTTTGATTGGATGAATGGATTTTCCTGTTGCATTGTGGGAAATCTGTTCAAACCTGGAGCCGGGAAAACAGGAAAGGGCGTGAGCGTGGACGGGACTCGGGGGAGGGTTTCCTCCGCCACGGCATCCATCTTGTTCATGTTATTTTCCCTGCTAGCCGTTAGCTTGGCTAACAAATGTTGCTAACGTTAGTTGCTATTGCTAGCCTTGCTCCATTGCTGTCACAGTGAATACAATAGCCCGAAGAAAAACCAGAGTATTATTTCCTCCAGACCTCGCGCGGCGTCACCAGCCTGCCGCTTGCATCTTCCACAAAATCGAGGTAATCTTATTTTCTAACGTAACGCTAATTGCATAGCATGACATTAACGCTAGCTACATGTCCATTTGTCATTACAGGAGGACGTTAGACTAGAGTAGCATAAGTTAACGTTATACAACGTTAAACAGTATTGCATGCTGCACAGATTCGGACGTAGACAGAAAACAAACGCAGTTCTGTTTACCTAGGTTACCTCTTTGAGATGAGGCAGACTCAAAGCATACTCATATGATCTACCAGCTATAGCGTTATATATCTAGCTAACGTTAGATGAGGGGGAACAAGCTGGGGGTTCAACTCCTCTGGATAGTTTATCCACCTCTGCATTTACAGTATTTACCAATCGCACGTAGTGTTGGGTAAGCAAACGTTAACGTTATACAGTGATTAACAGTGTCTAATTCGTTTCTTCCAGGGGTAGCTGCTGTCCAGTACCAGATGGGACACACATCATGATTTGTGAAGATCAAAGCTATAATATTCTGTTCTCCTGAGATTAACGCTAAACTATACACGTTACTGCTGATCAGTTGTTTCAACATAGGAAATTGCAATAACATAGGAAATTGCAATAACACACAAGCCAAATGCTGACATGAGAGATTTGCTTTGAACAATTCTGCCAGTGACCGGAGAATATTGTTATATTTGCTTGTTTTAATGCTTTTGTCAATAAACATTGTCAACAAAGATAGCCTTGTTGTATATTATCATGTATAAGATTGTTGATGTCGAGTGAACACAAACCGAAGATTGGACCAGAGGACAGGACGACGGAGAAACTTAACCGACCAGCAGTCTGAGTCTGCTTCAATCAACGAATGCTTTATATTTATTGAAATGAAATATGGTGATATCTGGTGGTCTGAAATTACTCTCTCTAGCTAGGCTAACTGGCTCATATTATGTCATATTATTGTAACGTCTGAATCAGCGTTTCATAACAGCCTTACGTTTATAGCCTGGATGACGTTAGCTAATGCTACCCATCCTTCCATTGGTGTTACACGTTATATTTTTAACTGAGCTTTGCGGAATTACCTCAAAACACAATTGTGTATCAGCTTTAAATGTCCAATATATACAGCGTTACACAAACGACCAGCAGCATTCAAATGTGCAAAAACGTTATATTTATTGAAATGTGGTGATCATGTCACAAGTCACATTACATAACAACTGGCTCATATTATGTCATATTATTGTAACGTCTGAATCAGCGTTTCATATCAGCCTTACGTTTATAGCCTGGATGACGTTAGCTAATGCTACCCATCCTTCCATTGGTGTTACACGTTATATTTTTAACTGAGCTTTGCGGAATTACCTCAAAACACAATTGTGTATCAGCTTTAAATGTCCAATATATACAGCGTTACACAAACGACCAGCAGCATTCAAATGTGCAAAAACGTTATATTTATTGAAATGTGGTGATCATGTCACAAGTCACATTACATAACAACTGGCTCATATTATGTCATATTATTGTAACGTCTGAATCAGCGTTTCATATCAGCCTTACTTATAGCCTGGATGACGTTAGCTAATGCTACCCATCCTTCCATTGGTGTTACACGTTATATTTTTAACTGAGCTTTGCGGAATTACCTCAACACAATTGTGTATCAGCTTTAAATGTCCAATATATACAGCGTTACACAAACGACCAGCAGCATTCAAATGTGCAAAAACGTTATATTTATTGAAATGTGGTGATCATGTCACAAGTCACATTACATAACGATATAGCGTTAGGTGTTCTTTTGATCAACAGACCTCGGGGCTCTATACTGTTGCTACGTTGCTAGCTAGCTAGCCGCAGATCAGCTCTGAAGCCCCAACTTCAGAGCTGCCCGTCCACTAAAACCCGATTTTGATATAGCGTTTTAGGTGTTCTTTTGATCAACATACCTCATCACGGGGATCTATACTGTTACGTGTGTCTACTAACATCATTAAAATATCATAAGGGTAACGCTGTTTCTGTTATTTTACTTTTAATATCTGGCTACGTTGCTAGCTAGCTAGCTAGCCTGCCTTGGCAACTGGTTGGAATCATCTGGTTTCCTGTGGCTGGTGTAAATCAAAGAAAATCCCGCCCCCAAAGTTATAATTTTTATCGGCTCTTTTACTCGAAATGGGACCATAATTTAGAAAACGGAGCCCAGGAGAGCATGAAAAAGACTTGAAATTGTTTATTCAGACCATAAGCTCATTCTACCTCCATGCTGTTTGCTGTTACCATGCTTTCTTCTACCTCCATGCTGTTTGCTGTTACCATGGTTTCTTCTACAACGGCCAATAAATCTTGTGCACCAAAACTAGGCCGGCGTGCGAGGCAGGGTTATGTTAAAGTAGGTGAGAGAGCCGGGCTGAGACAGGTGGAGGAGGGAGAGGAGGAGCCGGGCTGAGACAGGTGGAGGAGGGAGAGGAGGAGCCGGGCTGAGACAGGTGGAGGAGGGAGAGGAGGAGCCGGGCTGAGACAGGTGGAGGAGGGAGAGGAGGAGCCGGGTTAAGACCGGTGGAGGAGGGAGAGGAGGACCCGGGTTAAGACAGGTGGAGGAGGGAGAGGAGGAGCCGGGCTGAGACAGGTGGAGGAGGGAGAGGAGGAGTCGGGCTGAGACAGGTGGAGGAGGGAGAGGAGGAGCCGGGCTGAGACAGGTGGAGGAGGGAGAGGAGGAGCCGGGTTAAGACAGGTGGAGGAGGGAGAGGAGGAGCCGGGTTAAGAAGCCGGGCTGAGACAGGTGGAGGAGGGAGAGGAGGAGCCGGGCTGAGACAGGTGGAGGAGGGAGAGGAGGAGCCGGGTTAAGAAGCCGGGCTGAGACAGGTGGAGGAGGGAGAGGAGGAGCCGGGTTAAGAAGCCGGGCTGAGACAGGTGGAGGAGGGAGAGGAGGAGCCGGGTTAAGAAGCCGGGCTGAGACAGGTGGAGAAGGGAGAGGAGGAGAGGAGGAGCCGGGTTAAGACAGGTGGAGGAGGGAGAAGAGGAGCTGGGTTAAGACAGGTGGAGGAGGGAGAGGAGGAGCCGGGTTAAGACAGGTGGAGGAGGGAGAGGAGGAGCCGGGCTGAGACAGGTGGAGGAGGGAGAGGAGGAGCCGGGCTGAGACAGGTGGAGGAGGGAGAGGAGGAGCCGGGTTAAGACAGGTGGAGGAGGGAGAGGAGGAGCCGGGTTAAGACAGGTGGAGGAGGGAGAAGAGGAGCTGGGTTAAGACAGGTGGAGGAGGGAGAGGAGGAGCCGGGTTAAGACAGGTGGAGGAGGGAGAGGAGGAGTCGGGCTGAGACAGGTGGAGGAGGGAGAGGAGGAGCCGGGCTGAGACAGGTGGAGGAGGGAGAGGAGGAGCCGGGTTAAGACAGGTGGAGGAGGGAGAGGAGGAGCCGGGTTAAGACAGGTGGAGGAGGGAGAGGAGGAGCCGGGTTAAGAAGCCGGGCTGAGACAGGTGGAGGAGGGAGAGGAGGAGCCGGGTTAAGACAGGTGGAGGAGAGAGAGGAGGAGCCGGGTTAAGAAGCCGGGCTGAGACAGGTGGAGGAGGGAGAGGAGGAGCCGGGTTAAGACAGGTGGAGGAGAGAGAGGAGGAGCCGGGTTAAAGACAGGTGGAGGAGAGAGAGGAGGAGCCGGGTTAAGACAGGTGGAGGAGGGAGAGGAGGAGCCGGGTTAAAGACAGGTGGAGGAGAGAGAGGAGGAGCCGGGTTAAGACAGGTGGAGGAGAGAGAGGAGGAGCCGGGTTAAAGACAGGTGGAGGAGAGAGAGGAGGAGCCGGGTTAAAGACAGGTGGAGGAGAGAGAGGAGGAGCCGGGTTAAGACAGGTGGAGGAGAGAGAGGAGGAGCCGGGTTAAGAAGCCGGGCTGAGACAGGTGGAGGAGAGAGAGAGGAGGAGCCGGGCTGAGACAGGTGGAGGAGGGAGAGGAGGAGCCAGGCTGAGACAGGTGGAGGAGGGAGAGGAGGAGCCGGGCTGAGACAGGTGGAGGAGAGAGAGAGGAGGAGCCGGGCTGAGACAGGTGGAGGAGAGAGAGGAGGAGCCGGGCTGAGACAGGTGGAGGAGAGAGAAGAGGAGCCGGGTTAAGACAGGTGGAGGAGGGAGAGGAGGAGCCGGGTTAAGACAGGTGGAGGAGAGAGAGGAGGAGCCGGGTTAAGACAGGTGGAGGAGAGAGAGGAGGAGCCGGGTTAAGACAGGTGGAGGAGAGAGAGGAGGAGCCGGGCTGAGACAGGTGGAGGAGGGAGAGGAGCCGGGTTAAAGACAGGTGGAGGAGAGAGAGGAGGAGCCGGGTTAAAGACAGGTGGAGGAGAGAGAGGAGGAGCCGGGCTGAGACAGGTGGAGGAGAGAGAGGAGGAGCCGGGCTGAGACAGGTGGAGGAGAGAGAGGAGGAGCCGGGCTGAGACAGGTGGAGGAGAGAGAGGAGGAGCCGGGCTGAGACAGGTGGAGGAGGGAGAGGAGGAGCCAGGCTGAGACAGGTGGAGGAGAGAGAAGAGGAGGAGGCATGAGAGATGCAGGAGAGAAAAGGAGGTAAAGAGTTCAGTCTCAGCAGGTCTCTGGCCTGATTAACTCCACTCTCCTAAAATAGTCGCCTGCTAAAAAGCATCGTGATCATGTGACCTCACAATCTGTTTGTCTCCATGGAGCAGTCTGGACTTCTGGCTGCTCCCCAGCGATGCCCTGAAATGACTAACCAGGTTAATCAGGGACTGCACGCGTGGTAGTTGAGGACACGACCCGACCAATCAGGGACTGCACGTGTGGTAGTTGAGGACACGACCCGACCAATCAGGGACTGCACGTGTGGTAGTTGAGGACGCGACCGGACCAATCAGGGACTGCCCAACACTGACCAGGCTATATGGAGCTTCTGACCTCTGCTTATTTTGGCTAAGAATTAGGTTGGAGCCAATATTCAATATGAATATTTCCCATAACACTGAAGAGTGTTAGGGCTTTTACACACCAAGCCCATATTTCTCATACTAAATTATCGCACGTTCAAAAAATCAATAGAACCTTATGTTGTGTCACTCATATTTCATTGTCACGTCTCCTACAACATGATGTGATGAGTGATCTGCTGCAGCAGTGCAGGAGAGCTTCCACACAGTGACATGCACAGTAGGTACAGGTTTACACCTGGAGCAGGGCTCCTGTGGAGAGGCAGCCTTAGAGGCACTTTACACGAGGACGGTTTCCTATGGTGACGGGGAATTATTTTATCGTTAGTGCCTCCCTTTTAGACGGCGACGGCGAATTTGGGCTTAGGAAACGACACATTTTGAAACCACCCTCCAGAGTGGAATTCTTGGTGACGCTCCCCGCTGAGCGCTCCATGTAATCGCTTTGAGACGGCTCATTTCAGGAGCTCTGACGTGCCGGCACACGCGACACACGCCATTACGTCATAGCCGTGCACGAGTTCAGTCAGGAAAACAACACGAAGAGAAGCAGACATGGATCTTACGGTCGTGCTCTCGTTGATGTTGCGGGTGCTTACGTGGCATGGCTGTAATTCTGTTCAAAGCTTACCGCTGGTGTGTTTTAAAAGGAAGTCGCGGAAGTATTTATAGGCTGACCCGGCACTCTCCAAGTTGTGGAGCGACGAGCAACGCCCCGTTGACCATCACACTGCCACCTAGCGACCTGGCATGTACATTACGGCGTTTTAAAAATTCAACAGCGCTCATGTAAACAGGGAGAAGGTGTGAAGGAAAAGGTGTGAAGGAAACGCTGTTGTGTCGTTTCTTCCAGAAACTGTCCTTAGAGACGCAGGGCTCACTCCACCTCACTGGCTCCTCTCGGTGCTGCAGCACCCGGCCACAGCCGGCTTGGTGAGGTGAAGGTGAGCATGGAGCTCCTGTCCAGTGAGATACGGCTACCATTCCCCCGACCACTGCTGCCCCCTGCCTGTCACCTGTCATGTTGTTATGTGGATACAGGAAAGGACGAATATTTGTCTCGCATTGCGAACAGAAGGACAAACATAGTGTAATAAAACGCAATGGATTCCGTGTGCAAGGTTTCTGTTTGCAATGATCTTTTTTTTTCTTCGGATGACGGATTAAAAAGACGTAGAGTAAAAAGGGATGTGGTGTGCACACACCTTTACTCATACTCTTTCCCCACTGACATTTCTCCAGCTGGTCCTGGTGACCTTCCTGCCACAAGCTGGCTACTCTAACTCTGGACTCTAATCGCTGCCCCACAAATGCTGCATGTAGTGTAGCTCTCTGAGGAGGAACTGGCCAGATAAGACCTGATGGAGCTGTGTTCAATCACCCAGGAGCTGTGGGGGGTATGAGGGGAGGGGGGGGGGGGAGGGGGGAGGTTAGCTGTGGGGGGTATGAGGGGAGGGGGGGTGGGTTAGCTGTGGGGGGAGAGGGGGGGGGGGTTAGGTTAGCTGTGGGGGGAGGAGGGGAGGGGGGTGGGTTAGCTGTGGGGGGAGAGGGGGGGGGGTAGGGGGGGAGGCTAGCTGTGGGGGGAGGAGGGGAGGGGGGAGGTTAGCTGTAGGGGGAGGAGGGGAGGGGGGGGGGGGCTGTTGGGGGAAGCAGAGGCACCTTGAGGTTCTTGACAGCCACAGCAGGGTCTGTGAGGAAGCTCTGACGGACGCTGATCTCAATCCCTGCCTCCTTCACCCGCTCCTCCAGATCATCCAGAGTCTGTCACACACAGAGAGAGAGAGAGGGAGGGAGAGAGAGAGTGTCACACACAGAGGGAGAGAGAGTGTCACACAGAGAGAGAGAGAGAGAGAGAGAGAGAGAGAGAGGGGAGGGAGAGAGAGAGTCTGTTACACACAGAGGGAGAGAGAGTGTCACAGAAGCCGTTTTCCCACATGCGTACTGGAAAATTACCTGTAAGTCAATATCGGACATTTCGCTGAATTTCCCTTCACACCTTCACGCTCGCATGTGGGAATCTAGCAGCGAAATTGCCTGTATGTTGGGGGGCGGGGGGAGGGGGGAGCTTATTTGGGGGGTCGGCAAAACTCTGATGGTGAAATAAGTTCGCTTGTCACACAATAAATCACACTCGTTTGACTTAAGAGCAGCGTCAAGCCAGCGTAATAAACACAGCCGATTTCCCCCCTCCCCTCTCTGCTCGAGAGAGGCCAGTCCTCCGCACTTCGCAGCAGCCTGACACAGGACAGACACAGCGAGAATGGCAGAGGCTTGCAAGCTGCCCAACGCTTGTATGTATGTAGAGAAAGCAAATGCACGAGGCGAAATGTGGAAGTAGTTTGCTTTGATGTGCGCGAATGATTAGATGATGCACGCTGGAAGTGAACATTAGGCAACGTGTGTACACCTCGCCCATGATTGAAGGACCGGTGTCGCGGAAAATGACTGGACCCGTTTCTCACTTGTATCCGTTATCGCGCATACCGCTCTTCTGAATGGCTCGAAACTGGTGAAATGTCCGCGATGACGGGGTCGCGCTTATACCGGAAAACAACTTTCCCACATGAAGCCATTAGACCACGTTCCGGTCATTTAGCGGTACAAAGCACATGTGGGAAAACGGCTAGAGAGAGAGAGAGTCTGTCACACACAGAGGGAGAGAGAGTGTCACAGAGAGAGAGAGAGGGAGGGAGAGAGCCAGTGGACAGGAGAGCCATCCACATCTGGCTGAAACACAGAACACTTAAAGGACGGCTTTTCCGTGGGGAATATGAATATATATTAAATCTCACGCCGCTAAGGTTTTCGAATCCGTTGAAATTTTTGAAATTGGTTGTTTACAGCCAGAGATATCAACCATCTCTCACATTATTTCCATGACGCTCTGACGCAAAACGCGTCGGGGCGACAAGTCCAGCCTTGCGGAAGTCGAGCACCTATGAACTACACTACTTGTGGGCCTGTGCTGCCATGGTCCCGCCTCTAGAGGTCCTCCACGCCCCTTCAGAGGTCTTGAACAAAAACAAAAGGCAGCCATCTTTTTCAACCGCATAGCCTATGGTAGCTAATATTAGCTTTCCATAGTTCCTTGCAAAGAGACCATATCTCGGGAAGGGAAGCACGTTGTCAAGAATAGGCCACAGATGAGGCAACATCAGCCTATTGTGTTACGGCCTCAGCTCATGAGTCATCCACTGAGCGGAGCCAAACTGCTCGTTTGCACCGTAAGCTTCAGAAGAAATGCACATTCCAGCCAAAAGCAGAAGTATGAAACTCACAAAAATAAGGTCTTAGCCATGTATAATGATTGATTAAAATCAACGTACCGACACGGGACTGGCGGCATTGGAAAGCTCGTCAAATTTTACATCTAGTAGTAGGTGCGTTGAAGTAACGAAATCAACGCTGAGCAATGTACCCGTTTTTACACATTTTTACATGAAATAGTTACAACATCAGATGCGCGTAACTCCTTGGAAAATGCCTTAAAATGCATGAATTTTTTTTTATGAAGACATCTCCCGACATATATACTTCGGTTTAAATTTGGTGCAATTTGGAGGCAAATAATAAGTTTTAAGTTTTTAAGTTTTAAATTTGTTGTTCCAAATAGGTTTTTTGGTCAACACTCATATTTTATTTTATCTTATTTTATTCTTTTTTGCTTTGTTTTGTTTTTCTCTGTTTTCTGAAGATTTCAAAATAACAACAGTTATTTACAGATTCTGTGAATTTTTTGTAACTGTAATTGCTCACTATTTGCACTATCACCGTTTAATTGCCTGTTTATTACTGTTCTGTTATTATTCTGAATAGATTCCGGTAAACAGTAGTCTTATATTATATTATATCTTATCACATTCCATTTAATTTTCTTTTCTCTTCCTCTTTGAATATCTTCAGATTTTGTGATTTATGTTACTGGGTAACAAAATGTCTTGTTTTCTGTTTTTGATTCTTTGTAATTGCTAAGTGTTGCTAATGTTGCTTTGGCAATGTAAGATGCACCTTATCATGCCAATAAAGCCCTTTGAATTGAATTGAATTGAATGTCAAGCAGAGAGAGATACAGAGAGAGTGTCAAACAGAGAGGGAGAGAGAGAGAGACAAACAGAGAGGGAGAGAGAGAGAGAGAGAGAGAGACAAACAGAGAGGGAGCGAGAGAGAGGCAAACAGAGAGGGAGAGAGAGAGAGACAAACAGAGAGGGAGAGAGAGAGACAAACAGAGAGGGAGAGAGAGAGACAAACAGAGAGGGAGAGAGAGAGAGAGAGACAGAGAGGGAGAGAGACAAACAGAGAGGGAGAGAGAGAGACAAGCTGAGAGGGAGAGAGAGATAGAGAGAGAGACAAGCTGAGAGGGAGAGAGAGATAGAGAGAGAGACAAACAGAGAGGGAGAGAGAGAGAGAGACAGAGAGGGAGAGAGAGAGACAAACAGAGAGGGAGAGAGAGAGAGAGACAAACAGAGAGGGAGAGAGAAAGACAAACAGAGAGGGAGAGAGAGAGAGACAAACAGAGAGGGAGCGAGAGAGAGACAAACAGAGAGGGAGAGAGAGAGACAAACAGAGAGGGAGAGAGAGAGACAAACAGAGGGAGAGAGAGAGACAAGCTGAGAGGGAGAGAGAGATAGAGAGAGAGACAAACAGAGAGGGAGAGAGAGAGAGACAAACAGAGAGGGAGAGAGAGAGAGAGACACACACACAGAGAGCGAGAGAGAGAGAGAGAGACAAGAGAGGGAGAGAGAATGTCAAGCAGAGAGAGAGAGAGAGGAGAGAGACAAACAGAGAGAGAGAGACAGGCACGGGGATGAAGAAGATGAAAGGGTGTGAGGGGACGAGGAGGTGTGTGTGTGTGTGTGTGTGTGTGTGTGTGTGTGTGTGTGTGTGTGTGTGTGTGTGTGTGTGTGTGTGTGTTGAGATGTGGTAATGAACATACAAGTGAGAGACGTTTCAGCCCATAATGGGATGCGTTAAGTCATATTTGATGCGCTGAGTCATATTTGATGGGTCGTGAAAAGAAATTTGAAGAGCGGTAAACAGCAACTGAAGTCAGAGCAAAGGCCTAAGGAGGGAGGAGGGGGGGCACAGACAGATAGAACAGCAGACAGGAGGAGGAGGGAGGGGCACAGACAGATAGAACAGCAGACAGGAGGAGGAGGGAGGGGCACAGACAGATAGAACAGCAGACAGGAGAAGGAGGGAGGGGTTACAGACAGATAGAACAGCAGACAGGAGAAGGAGGGGGGGGCACAGACAGATAGAACAGCAGACAGGAGGAGGAGGGAGGAGCACAGACAGATAGAACAGCAGACAGGAGAAGGAGGGAGGGGCACAGACAGATAGAACAGCAGACAGGAGAAGGAGGGAGGGGTTACAGACAGATAGAACAGCAGACAGGAGAAGGAGGGAGGGGTTACAGACAGATAGAACAGCAGACAGGAGAAGGAGGGAGGAGCACAGACAGATAGAACAGCAGACAGGAGGAGGAGGGAGGGGTTACAGACAGATAGAACAGCAGACAGGAGGAGGAGGGAGGGGTTACAGACAGATAGAACAGCAGACAGGAGGAGGAGGGAGGGGCACAGACAGATAGAACAGCAGACAGGAGGAGGAGGGAGGAGCACAGACAGATAGAACAGCAGACAGGAGGAGGAGGGAGGGGCACAGACAGATAGAACAGCAGACAGGAGGAGGAGGGAGGAGCACAGACAGATAGAACAGCAGACAGGAGGAGGAGGGAGGAGCACAGACAGATAGAACAGCAGACAGGAGAAGGAGGGAGGGGCACAGACAGATAGAACAGCAGACAGGAGAAGGAGGGAGGGGTTACAGACAGATAGAACAGCAGACAGGAGAAGGAGGGAGGGGTTACAGACAGATAGAACAGCAGACAGGAGAAGGAGGGAGGGGTTACAGACAGATAGAACAGCAGACAGGAGGAGGAGGGAGGGGCACAGACAGATAGAACAGCAGACAGGAGAAGGAGGGAGGGGCACAGACAGATTGAACAGCAGACAGGAGAAGGAGGGAGGGGTTACAGACAGATAGAACAGCAGACAGGAGAAGGAGGGAGGGGTTACAGACAGATAGAACAGCAGACAGGAGAAGGAGGGAGGGGTTACAGACAGATAGAACAGCAGACAGGAGGAGGAGGGAGGGGTTACAGACAGATAGAACAGCAGACAGGAGGAGGAGGGAGGGGCACAGACAGATAGAACAGCAGACAGGAGAAGGAGGGAGGGGTTACAGACAGATAGAACAGCAGACAGGAGAAGGAGGGAGGGGTTACAGACAGATAGAACAGCAGACAGGAGGAGGAGGGAGGGGTTACAGACAGATAGAACAGCAGACAGGAGGAGGAGGGAGGGGCACAGACAGATAGAACAGCAGACAGGAGGAGGAGGGAGGGGTTACAGACAGATAGAACAGCAGACAGGAGAAGGAGGGAGGGGTTACAGACAGATAGAACAGCAGACAGGAGGAGGAGGGAGGGGCACAGACAGATAGAACAGCAGACAGGAGGAGGAGGAAGGGGTTACAGACAGATAGAACAGCAGACAGGAGGAGGAGGGAGGGGCACAGACAGATAGAACAGCAGACAGGAGGAGGAGGGAGGGGTTACAGACAGATAGAACAGCAGACAGGAGGAGGAGGGAGGGGCACAGACAGATAGAACAGCAGACAGGAGGAGGAGGGAGGGGCACAGACAGATAGAACAGCAGACAGGAGGAGGAGGGAGGGGCACAGACAGATAGAACAGCAGACAGGAGGAGGAGGGAGGGGCACAGACAGATAGAACAGCAGACAGGAGGAGGAGGGAGGGGCACAGACAGATAGAACAGCAGACAGGAGGAGGAGGGAGGGGCACAGACAGATAGAACAGCAGACAGGAGGAGGAGGGAGGGGCACAGACAGATAGAACAGCAGACAGGAGGAGGAGGGAGGGGCACAGACAGATAGAACAGCAGACAGGAGAAGGAGGGAGGGGTTACAGACAGATAGAACAGCAGACAGGAGGAGGAGGGAGGGGCACAGACAGATAGAACAGCGGACAGGAGAAGGAGGGAGGGGTTACAGACAGATAGAACAGCAGACAGGGGGAGGAGGGAGGGGCACAGACAGATAGAACAGCAGACAGGAGGAGGAGGGAGGAGCACAGACAGACAGATAGAACAGCAGACAGGAGGAGGAGGGAGGGGCACAGACAGATAGAACAGCAGACAGGAGGAGGAGGGAGGGGCACAGACAGATAGAACAGCAGACAGGAGAAGGAGGGAGGGGTTACAGACAGATAGAACAGCAGACAGGAGGAGGAGGGAGGGGTTACAGACAGATAGAACAGCAGACAGGAGAAGGAGGGAGGGGTTACAGACAGATAGAACAGCAGACAGGAGGAGGAGGGAGGGGCACAGACAGATAGAACAGCAGACAGGAGGAGGAGGGAGGGGTTACAGACAGATAGAACAGCAGACAGGAGAAGGAGGGAGGGGTTACAGACAGATAGAACAGCAGACAGGAGGAGGGAGGGGCACAGACAGATAGAACAGCAGACAGGAGGAGGAGGGAGGGGCACAGACAGATAGAACAGCAGACAGGAGGAGGAGGGAGGGGCACAGACAGATAGAACAGCAGACAGGAGGAGGAGGGAGGGGCACAGACAGATAGAACAGCAGACAGGAGAAGGAGGGAGGGGTTACAGACAGATAGAACAGCAGACAGGAGGAGGAGGGAGGAGCACAGACAGATAGAACAGCAGATGATAGGACAACGTGAGAGAGAAACCAATCAAGGTGACAGAAAAGTGTGATGGAAGACGGGGGCAATAAGGGAGGAGGGAAAGGAGAAATGAGAATCAATTTAATCGTTTCTCTCTCTCTCCCTCTGTCTCTCTCTCTCTGTGTATGTGTGTCTCTCTCTCTCTCTCTCTCTGTGTACAGTATGTGTCTCTCTCTCCCTCTGTGTCTCTCTCTCTCTCTCTCTCTCTGTGTATGTGTCTCTCTCCCTGTGTATGTATCTCTCTCTCCCTCTGTCTCTCTCTCTCTGTGTATGTGTCTCTCTCCCTCTGTCTCTCTCTCTCTGTGTATGTGTCTCTCTCCCTCTGTCTCTCTCTCTCTGTGTATGTGTCTCTCTCCCTCTGTCTCTCTCCCTCTCTGTTAGTGACATAGCAGCACCATGGGGAAGGTGCTGTGGAAAAGCTGCCAGACCCACAGAGCCTCAGGGTGACGCGACATGACAGTCCAGGTGAAAACAAGCAAATCCTTCCAAATCCTTCACACTTGGGTGAAGGCAGCAGAAATGTGTACAGATGTGCAGTCCAATGCCTGAACAATATACCAGCAAAAGCATTTTCCTGTCTATCTGCGTAATGGACCGTGATGGGATAATAAAAATGACTCTAGGCCTGCGTTGACGCCCAACGAATACAATTGCATCATCAGGTAATTAACTTACAGTATACTGTGCGAAGAAGGATGGCGTTTTACGGTGGCCGTGACGTGCAAATCACAACAACAAATAGGAAAAGACAACAACAAATCCAAAACCACAACGGCAACAAAACAATTTCAAATGAACAAAAGAGAAAACACGACAACAAATCGGACATACGTAACAACGGCAAAACAGAAAACACACAAGACGACACACCATTACCGGAACGCTTTACAAGCTCAACTGTTAAAGTGTTTTGTTATTTGTGATTGTGTTTTTTGCTCTGTTGTTGTGTTTTCCTATTTGTCATTGTCTTTTTTGATTTGTTGTTTTCCTATTTGTCATTGTGATTTGCAGTTCACAGCCACCTTAGAGTTTAACCGCAAAGAAAAACAAGCACCACAGCTGATAGGTGCCAATTTTGCGACAGCTGCAATTCTGAACATGCATCGAAATGTTCATGTAAATCGAGGACGAGGAAGACATTTGGCCTGGACGAGGAAGACATTTTAAGGATTTGGGCACATTTGGCCTGGACGAGGAAGACATCTTTAAGGATTTGGGCACATTTGGCCTGGACGAGGAAGACATTTTCTGCCACTCACTGATGTAAAGACTTCTGTAGTCTGCTGGATGGTGGCGATTTTGGTCCATTTCCACTTCTGGAAGAGCTGGACACGAGTGGGGTTGTGCAGCGTGGCGGACGGATGAGTCCGGAAGAAGGTGGGGAAACGCTGGCGGTTGGACAGAGCCGGAGAGCTGGAGCCATACGACAACTAAGAGACACAAAGAAATGGAAAATTATTTTAAACCTGCTGTCATCCTAATAATCTGACCTTCTGCAACAAGAACAGAGAAGCAGAAGAAAAAAAAACAAGGAGCTAAGAAAATGGAGAACAGAGTGGAAAGGAAGACATAAAGGAGAAATAGAGAAAACCTTTTAATGTGACCTGGAATTGGATTTGAGACCATTTTAACCAAAATTAAGAGACAAAAAGCAGGCAGAAACCAACCTGTTTCTAGCTCTACAAATAATAGATAGAGGCTAAATAATTTTCTGGTTCCAGATCATAGATGACACCACTGATGACATCTCTGATGACATCACAATTGCTCAAGTGACATCACTGATGACATCCTCACTGATGACATCACAATCGTGACAGACACTGCCGCCAGCCACAGACACCACCCACTTAGCCAAGATTATGTATTATGTACTTTTCCCATCACAACCATCTCAACCTTTTGGTAGAGGCCTATATTTAAAAAACTGTGGGGTCTGTTTTTTTTTCTTGTTATTAGTGCCCTAATAACTTAAAAAAAACAAAAAAATATTTTTTTGCATTGCTTTTTTCTTGGAGCGAACATTAAAGGGCTAAAGAGCTGCGGATAGGCTGTAAAAAGCAGAAAAACAGAGAGAAAAGAGGATGCAGAGGAAAGCAGCTAGATAAATCAGAGAGCAGCATTACCATAATCAGGTTAGGATGCTTAACGTTCGGCTCGATATCCTACAGACAAATCGCACTAAATGAGGTTTGCTCAGTTATTTGCCGTCTTCATTGATCAGCTGTGGTCTGTTATGAAGTGGACACCGGCCACTGTAGAGGAATATGGGTCACTGCTAGCCTCAAAATGACACTCAGCCTGAGTCTCATGCTGAGTCTCAGACCACGACCCACAAAATCCACTGTGGGCTCCCTTTAAAACGGTCCTACTTCTCCATACATATAGCAATCACAAAACTAGAACGACCGCACCGCGGATATATGCCTCCGCCAACAAGTGAGCAGTCGACATGCATGTCTGTCCAGACTTTGACGTTTGAGCCAAATGTGAATACATTTCGTCGAGGCGTTACTGAGATATGGCGTTACCAAGCTTGAAAATGGCGTTCATGAGGTCACACTGACCTTGACGTTTGATCACCAAAATGTAATCAGTTCATCCTTGAGGCGAAGTGGACGTTTGAGGCAAATTAGATCAAATTTCGTCAAGGCGTTGCTGAGATCTCACGTTAACGAGCACGAAACGAGCGGGCGTGACGACACAGTAACCTTTAACTTTGACCACAAAGATCTAATCGGTTCATCCTTGAGTCCAAGTGGACGTTTGAGGCAAATTGCAAGAAATTCCATCGAGGCGTTCCTGATATATCGTGTTAAAGAGCTTGGAAATTGGGTTCGTGAGGTCACAGTGACCTTGAACTTTGACCTTTAACCACCAAAATCTAATCAGTTCATCTTTGAGTCCAAGTGGACGTTTGAGGAAAATTGGATGAAATTCTGTCAATACCTTCCTCAGATATAACGTTAACGAACATCGGACGCACGTCGGACGGATGGACGTACGGACAACCCTTGCCCCTTTCGGAACTGCTAACATAGCTCACGCTACTACGCAGTCCCTTATTAGTACACCGCCGATGTAGCCTAAACAGGTCGCTCCGTCTGCAAAATTGTTCTAACTACTCGATAAAGTTTCGCAAATGAAATTTCAAATGTACTTACGGGTACTTAAGGGTTGTGTGAACCTCCGCGGATGATGTAGAAACACTAGCGCCACTAATAAACATGTTTAATCCCTCACTGAACCCCAGGTCTAATTTCTTCAAAATGAATCAGCTAGAAACACTCGTCTTCTTCTGCGCTGCTGTCATGGGTGGTGCGCAAAGCAACCATAGCGCTCGCTATCACTTCCGGCCCCTGGCGGCCGGAAGTGGCACTTTTGTAGTCTTTTGTAGTTTTTTGTAAGGTATCGGACTAGTGCCATGGCACCGGAAAATAGGGGAAGCTATTAACAGAATTACTGTAATAATCACATGGCTGGCTGTATGTTACTTTTTTTTTATAGCTAAAGTATCGCTGGAAGATAAACAATGGAAAATAGGGGAAGCTATTAACAAAATTACTGTAATAATCACATGGCTGGCTGTATGTTCCTTTTTTTTTAATAGCTGAATTGGAGACATGTACTACCGGCCCCACAATATTTTTAAAATACATTAATAGAAACACATGACATTAAAAACATTGGCAAATTCATGACAGATTGTAGAGTTTAGTTACTTTACAACAATATTATTCAAGTAGTACTTCAAAGTAATCATCAGTAGGGAAATAGTAGTAAAAATCAGGCTTATTACCTTGTCCATTAAATTTCCAAAAAGACCAAAGCAGGCACTTTTCCCATATCCAGTTGGCAGGACAGCAAATACATTTTTGCGGTATACCAATGCTTTTAAAATTGCCTTTTGTTCCACTTTTATTGCACTCTATTTGCATTGCTTTTTTCTTGGAGCGAACATTAAAGGGCTAAAGAGCTGCGGATAGGCTGTAAAAAGCAGAAAAACAGAGAGAAAAGAGGATGCAGAGGAAAGCAGCTAGATAAATCAGAGAGCAGCATTACCATAATCAGGTTAGGATGCTTAACGTTCGGCTCGATATCCTACAGACAAATCGCACTAAATGAGGTTTGCTCAGTTATTTGCCGTCTTCATTGATCAGCTGTGGTCTGTTATGAAGTGGACACCGGCCACTGTAGAGGAATATGGGTCACTGCTAGCCTCAAAATGACACTCAGCCTGAGTCTCATGCTGAGTCTCAGACCACGACCCACAAAATCCACTGTGGGCTCCCTTTAAAACGGTCCTACTTCTCCATACATATAGCAATCACAAAACTAGAACGACCGCACCGCGGATATATGCCTCCGCCAACAAGTGAGCAGTCGACATGCATGTCTGTCCAGACTTTGACGTTTGAGCCAAATGTGAATACATTTCGTCGAGGCGTTACTGAGATATGGCGTTACCAAGCTTGAAAATGGCGTTCATGAGGTCACACTGACCTTGACGTTTGATCACCAAAATGTAATCAGTTCATCCTTGAGGCGAAGTGGACGTTTGAGGCAAATTAGATCAAATTTCGTCAAGGCGTTGCTGAGATCTCACGTTAACGAGCACGAAACGAGCGGGCGTGACGACACAGTAACCTTTAACTTTGACCACAAAGATCTAATCGGTTCATCCTTGAGTCCAAGTGGACGTTTGAGGCAAATTGCAAGAAATTCCATCGAGGCGTTCCTGATATATCGTGTTAAAGAGCTTGGAAATTGGGTTCGTGAGGTCACAGTGACCTTGAACTTTGACCTTTAACCACCAAAATCTAATCAGTTCATCTTTGAGTCCAAGTGGACGTTTGAGGAAAATTGGATGAAATTCTGTCAATACCTTCCTCAGATATAACGTTAACGAACATCGGACGCACGTCGGACGGATGGACGTACGGACAACCCTTGCCCCTTTCGGAACTGCTAACATAGCTCACGCTACTACGCAGTCCCTTATTAGTACACCGCCGATGTAGCCTAAACAGGTCGCTCCGTCTGCAAAATTGTTCTAACTACTCGATAAAGTTTCGCAAATGAAATTTCAAATGTACTTACGGGTACTTAAGGGTTGTGTGAACCTCCGCGGATGATGTAGAAACACTAGCGCCACTAATAAACATGTTTAATCCCTCACTGAACCCCAGGTCTAATTTCTTCAAAATGAATCAGCTAGAAACACTCGTCTTCTTCTGCGCTGCTGTCATGGGTGGTGCGCAAAGCAACCATAGCGCTCGCTATCACTTCCGGCCCCTGGCGGCCGGAAGTGGCACTTTTGTAGTCTTTTGTAGTTTTTTGTAAGGTATCGGACTAGTGCCATGGCACCGGAAAATAGGGGAAGCTATTAACAGAATTACTGTAATAATCACATGGCTGGCTGTATGTTACTTTTTTTTTATAGCTAAAGTATCGCTGGAAGATAAACAATGGAAAATAGGGGAAGCTATTAACAAAATTACTGTAATAATCACATGGCTGGCTGTATGTTCCTTTTTTTTTAATAGCTGAATTGGAGACATGTACTACCGGCCCCACAATATTTTTAAAATACATTAATAGAAACACATGACATTAAAAACATTGGCAAATTCATGACAGATTGTAGAGTTTAGTTACTTTACAACAATATTATTCAAGTAGTACTTCAAAGTAATCATCAGTAGGGAAATAGTAGTAAAAATCAGGCTTATTACCTTGTCCATTAAATTTCCAAAAAGACCAAAGCAGGCACTTTTCCCATATCCAGTTGGCAGGACAGCAAATACATTTTTGCGGTATACCAATGCTTTTAAAATTGCCTTTTGTTCCACTTTTAATGGAAAAGGTGACACCTCTTCAATTAACCTGTCGACATCCATTCTCACGTGGTGAGGGCTTCTGACTTCATGTGTAATGTGATTGATATAGCGGTTCCGACCGCCAGGGGCCGGAAGTGATAGCGACCGCTATGTTTTTTTTTTTTTTTTTTTTTTTTAACCATTGACTTTTAATTTACAACTGTAAGGCAATCATCACAAGTGTATACAACTTCGACAAGCATGAACAGACACAAGGCAGCACATTCACACATAATACAGGACAGACAGGGGGAAACACGAAAAAAAACAAAAAATAAAAACAATTTAAAATAAATAAAACATAAGATGGCTAGAGACTTGTTAAAGATAAATAGAGGTCTTTGGTAAAATTCGATTTAATAAATTTCAGGGACTTCATGTAGAGTTGGGTTTCATTAAAGTAGCAGGTAAAGATGGGTGGAGTTTTGATATATTTGCCCTTATGAATAAAGAATTTAGCTAAGATTAGTAACACATTGATCATTAGGTCCAATTTTTTGTCTTCTAATATTACACCAAAAACAATACTATTATAATCAAGAACAGGCATTACTGTGTTTTTTCCATTTAACCAATCGATGAATTGTTTCCAGAACAGTTGGGTGTGAGAACATGAAACAAAAAGATGCTCCGTTGTTTCAATATCACCTTTACAGAATATACACTCATTGCTCTCAAATCCAAATCTTAATCTTCAAAATTCACTGGAAGGGTAGAAGTCATTCATTATTTTGTAGTGAATTTCTTTTGTTTTGGGTGGAACTGGATATTTGAAGAATTTTGTTCTCAATCTACATACTGCTGGTTTGTCAAAAATATTCAAAATATTATTTCTACAAGAACGGGCAGTGTATAAATCATTTGTTAGAATAGACCTTGTGAATTGGTTTGAGCACCTTTTATCAAGAAAATGTATTCCATTGATAAAAAGAGTGCTGAGATGAGAACACAACAGAATCTAGCTGTGGCCGGACTGGATAATGATTTAAGCGATGTTCTGTTGAATCCTTTCGTTTTTATTTTAATTTGTTCTTTGCAATTGCTGCATGTATGCTCCGACATCGCGAACACGAAGCCTGCCTGCGCTTCCAAAACTCTTCTGCGCGCATCTTACAAAAAACTACAAAAGACTACAAAAGTGCCACTTCCCGGCCGCCAGGGGCCGGAAGTGATAGCGAGCGCTATGGTTGCTTTGCGCACCACCCATGACAGCAGCGCAGAAGAAGACGAGTGTTTCTAGCTGATTCATTTTGAAGAAATTAGACCTGGGGTTCAGTGAGGGATTAAACATGTTTATTAGTGGCGCTAGTGTTTCTACATCATCCGCGGAGGTTCACACAACCCTTAAGTACCCGTAAGTACATTTGAAATTTCATTTGCGAAACTTTATCGAGTAGTTAGAACAATTTTGCAGACGGAGCGACCTGTTTAGGCTACATCGGCGGTGTACTAATAAGGGACTGCGTAGTAGCGTGAGCTATGTTAGCAGTTCCGAAAGGGGCAAGGACAACCCGAATCTATAATGCCTCTGCTGGCTATCGCCGGCGGAGGCATAAAGAATTAAAGCAACATCTTCCCAATGCGATGTTTTTATCTGAAGGTTACGGAATACTTGCTGCAAAATGACACATTTGTGGGGAAAAAGCCATTGGCTTCAGTCTGTGACTGCCTGGTCTCAAATATCACAGGATTTGTTGTGCTGCCGTACGGAAACGTCTCCATTTCCTTTTCCCATTCATTCCTTTGTTTGCATCAGCATCAGAACATCTGGTTCAGAGGCTTGGTTTGCTGAGCTCATTAGAGGAGATTTGGACTTCTATGAGCCATCAAACAGTTTCTAGATCCCCATGTTCCCTCAGCTGTTTTGCCAGGGTTCTCTTTTTCATCTTCTTGCGCCCCCGCTGGTGTGGAGCGCAAACAAACGGGCGAGTTCAGCTTCTTGTAAGTGTGCTGCCAATTTAATCAAAGTGACTCCCCTGGACACTTTGGTGAAGGGGTTCAATGCATTTCCAATATCCTGGGATGAATAAATCAACAGTGTTGGACAAGTTACTGACATTTTTTTAATTAGTTACAGTTAGTAGTTACTTCTTTCAAAAAGTAATTTAATTTAAAGTTACTAGTTACTTCAAAGCAATTAACTGCCGTCTACCTCTTCAACGAGGCCCCCACGAATAGGTACTCTGCCACCCCCCCTTCAATCAATATCCCCTGAACACACACAAGAACAGGCCAGAATCCCCCCACTGACATGAACACTAAGTCAAATTCCTCCTATGTAATCTGATTACTTACTGTGGCAATAAAGGTGAATCTGAATATAGAGTAGGAAACATTTACTCCATTACTTTGAATATCAGCATGAATGAAGCATGTGCAAAGTTGCAGTGTGAACATCCATAGAGAGCAACAGTAAACAGCGAGGCTCACCACGATGAGGTTCCACATGCGAGCAGCCTCCGCCACCAGTGTGGACACGGAACTGCAGCCGGGCATCAGCACCATCTTGATGGGCTCGGTGTACAGCAGGTCATACAGCAGCTTGGTGGCCTCGCCTGGGTCACACTGGCCAGGGAGAGAGAGACATGTCAGTATAAGAACTGGGTCACACTGGCCAGGGAGAGAGAGACATGTCAGTATAAGAACTGGGTCACACTGGCCAGGGAGAGAGAGACATGTCAGTATAAGAAACACTTCAATTCAATTCATTTATTTGTTCGATAGGGGACAGGTGTACATTAATGAACATTTAAAAAAAAATTAAATGCACGACAATTGCAGTCACAGGACTGGTTTCCATTGTTAGTCCCCCTGCCAGATGATACAGGCTTAGAGTCCTGGTAGGGGTAAAAAGTAACATAGTGCAACAAAAATATAAAATGAGAAACATCACCATTTCCAGAGACCTTACACAAATCATATGCACATGGAAATGTGGGAAGAATACAATGGGATATGCAGGGTTTCTATAGGTTTCATAAAGCCAAATCTTAAGACCTTTTTAATGCGACCTGCCTTTGGATTTAATCAGCACAAGAAACAACATGGCTACTTACACATCTGAAAGTATCATGTGAAGAAGGACACCAGGAATGTCACCGTTTGTTTTAGGGACATGAAGTCCGATGTGGAAATGCAGTCATGTAACACAACGTTCCAATGAGGCCATTTACTGTACACCTGGCGCTAACATGCGTTTTCTGTGATCAGATTGCAATCAGATTGTGTTTTATCACTTGAAATGCCAGGTGTAAACACTCCCAAAACGCATTGAAGAAGGATTGCAATCTGATCGGCCAAACCACCTCCGGAGGTGGTCAGGGATGCATTGTGTACACATTGAACACAAGTGTAAATGCAATGTGTCCTCTCAATCTGGATACAGCAACTTTATGCGGATTGAGAGGACACCCATTTCTGCAATCTGATTGCAATCAGATTGTGTTTTATCACTTGAAAGTACAGGTGTAAACACTCCCAAAACGCATTGATGAATTGATTGATGAATCTGATGGCAGAAAACACATGTTAACGCCAGGTGTAAATGGCCTCAATGTAACACAATGTAATGCAGTCATGTAACACAACGTTACAATGTAACACAATGTAATGCAGTCATGTAACAACATAACAAAATAAAACCAACGCTACAGTAAAGCCAGTCACAGTCACCTCTTTAGGTGAAACTACACCTGACCCTCCATGAATTTCTCTTATTTCCTTACTTTCAAACTCTACCTCAACTAAACATCAATGAATGTAAAGAATCTGTTAATACCCGTGTCCAATTTTACAGCTGCATCAAAATGACCCGTAATCAAACCTAAGGCTTTACACAATGCAACTTTCGCACAATTACTGGTAGTCGCAGGCGACATATTTGTGTCGAGTCCACCCCTGGGGATACACAGTGATCGAACCAGGCGTTTTGACGGTACGATTTTTTTTAAACTGACATATTTGTGTCGAGTCCACCCCTGGGGATACACAGTGATCGAACCAGGCGTTTTGACGGTACGATTTTTTTTAAACTGACATATTTGTGTCGAGTCCACCCCTGGGGATACACAGTGATCGAACCAGGCGTTTTGACGGTACGATCTTTTTTAAACTGACATATTTGTGTCGAGTCCACCCCTGGGGATACACAGTGATCGAACCAGGCGTTTTGACGGTACGATTTTTTTTAAACTGACATATTTGTGTCGAGTCCACCCCTGGGGATACACAGTGATCGAACCAGGCGTTTTGACGGTACGATTTTTTTTAAACTGACATATTTGTGTCGAGTCCACCCCTGGGGATACACAGTGATCGAACCAGGCGTTTTGAAGAACAAAAAGCGGGGGAAACAGAAAATCGACAGACAGATTAACTTGCACAGAACTGAAGTTACATTCAATTAGCAGCATGCAAAGCCAGCCTAAACCTGCACAACATGATGAAAAAAGTCCTCTGTCAAATGTCACATATTGTAATGCTTTGAAGGCCTTATCTTTAGACCATTTGAAGACTTGAGTTCATGCTGAGGTGTGGCTTGGGATTCCATTTGACTGGCTGCTGTTGATGCACTGGGAAGCAATAGAGCGGGGTGTTATAATCCATTAGGCTGTGTGTTATTGCTTTATGTATTATCAGTATACAGCCATTTCTGTCCAGACTCATAAATATGTAGCGGAGACTTTGAAGGAATGAAAGGTACGAGGCCTCTACGCGCACTCGATTCCTACAGTAGGCTCGCCCGATCCAAACGTCAATAAACTGATGGGGAGCTTGATTTTTCAATGTGTGGACTTCCTTTCTTTCTTCCTTCTTTATTTTTATTTATTTATTTAACCTTTATTTATCCAGGTTAGCCTTCTAGTTTATCGTTTCTTTTCTGCACCTCCCTACTGAGTGGATGTCCTGCACCTCCCTACTGAGTGGATGTGCGCTTTAGTTCCTTCTTCAAATTTGAAGAAATTCCCTCAAGGCGTTCCTGAGAGATGGCGATCAGGAGAATGGGACGGATGGACAACGTGAAAACATACAGTAATGCCTCGTGGTCACAGCTGTCACGGGCAGGGGCATTTTTTTCTAATCCTATTTCTCTCTTCGTTTATAGGGACATATTGTAGGAGGATTTCCTCTAGCTCCCACCAGAAGTCAAGTCAAGTCAAGTCAAGTTTATTTGTATAGCACATTTCATACACAGAGGCAATTCAAAGTGCTTCACATAAAATGGTTGACAGGAAAATAAAAGAAGAGAATAAAATGGACATTTAAAAGCATCACAACAAACCTTTAAAAAAAGAGTATAAAAAGTGCATTAAGCAACAGGCGCAGCAGTTGCAGAAAGAGCAAAAAACTTAGAGGACTCATTGGGTTTGCATAGCAGCTGTCAGCAGTTAACACATTGAGTGCCAGCCACTTTTGGAGAACGGACGCTCCCAGTGCCAGAGTTTCAGAGCGTTTTCAGTGATTTCTCGAGGCCCACAGAATATTGTGTGATATTACTATGTAAACACTGAACACGCACAAAGAACGAGGAGACTCTCTTCTATCATCTGCAAAAAAAAGTTTATTGATCCCGTTTTCCGTTCTTTAGTTATGAGCCGGAGAAGATAGCTTGATTTAGCCAAAAACAGCAATTTTTTTCTTGAAGCTGAGATAATGAGCCTTTTGTGAAATTAAACATTTCAAGCACATCATTGACTCTGAAGCTAATATTTTCTGATATAATGACACCTCAAAAATAATTTCCTTCAATAAAAGAGTGAAAACAAAGTAATTTTGTTTGGCCAAATAATATGTTTTAGCTGCAACCAGCAGCGCTGGCCCCTGCGTGCGCAGACCCTACACCTTCTTGCTGGTCTTGATTTACTGCTGGTGGGCATCAGATAGCCTATTCTAGCTTGTTTGCTCTCTATGCATCGACCCTGCTGCTGCCTGGGTGTGTGTGTACTGTCAATGGTTGTATGCTGTTAGTGCCCTGCGTGCCCCACCCCCCTCCTCCTCCTCCTCCGTGGTGGGAGGAGTCGTGTCTCTGCTGCGGTTTGCTCTGAGTTTGATCTGCACTGAAAAGTCCGCTGCCTGCATCCCCCCGCTTTTTTACAGCGTGTCTTCGGCTCCCAGCTGAGAATAATGTAACTTTTCAGAAAGACGCTGGTGTCGCCGTGTCGGCAACTAAATCATATGGATGGACTATCGCAGCGGACACGGATGGGGCTCAATTGTGGCAGCAGATGACTGCTGTTCACAGGCACAGCTAACGTTATGCTTCAAGCATATCGATGCGATTTCCGTATTCCGTTTCCTCATGACTTCTTCTCTCTTTTCTCCTGGCATTTGTCTAATCGGGAGGGCACTGTCGCCACCTAAGGGTTCTGTAAAATAGGTTAGACACATTCAATAGCTCCCATATTGTAAGAGGCGATGTAAGAGGCTTAGATCGACATCCCCCCGTCAAAATATGAATTTGGAGTTATTGACGCCATTTGGCGTCGCTGGCAGCCTACGGTAAATTTCTCCTGACGCCATTTGGCGTCGCTGGCACTCAATGTGTTAAAAGCGACGGTAAACATAAAAGTCTTTAGTCTATTTTTAAAAGTAAGTAAGGTTGGGGCAGATCTGATCTGAAGCATAGCTTCTTTTTCTTTCCCTATGACTCTGGCTTATGTTCCTCTTTCCTTCTTAGGCTTTAATAGCCTAACTTGCATTTCTAGTTAATTGTGTTGGATATTTTAGTCTATTTGCAATTTACATATTTCTATGTAATTTATTTGCTTTATTGTTATTCACCTTATGTAGCCCACTTGACCCAGTTGTGTTATGACTTCCTGTTCAAAACACTGTCTGTTTTACCTGCTCACTAGTACTGTCACTGTCACAGGAAGTGTCAACACAACAGGAAGTAACTGGCTGACCCCTGTGTTGGAACATAAGGTGAATAGCAATGTCAGACTTCTTCATACCTGCCAATTCAGGTCAATTGGCTCCAATTATGATGCCAGGGTGTAGTGTGACCGGATTGGTCCACAGTCCACACACAGGCGTACCTGCCTATATAACTGGGTCCCTCCTCTTACGTTATTCTTTCTGTTAAATAAACCTTTTGCATTTGGAGACAGTGTGTGGGAGTTATTTTCTTTTGATTCAGTCGGGTTTTCCCTCCTCCGACGCACCTGTCGTTTACGTGTGCAGAAGCTTTGCTCCTTCTGCAGGCATCAAAAGAAAGGAAAGCAGGTGGAGAGATGGAACAGAAGACAGCAGAGGAGGTAACACACAGCAGAGAGGTAACACACAGCAGAGGAGGTAACACACAGCAGAGAGGTAACACACAGCAGAGGAGGTAACACACAGCAGAGAGGTAACACACATCAGAGGAGGTAACACACATCAGAGAGGTAACACACATCAGAGAGGTAACACACAGCAGAGAGGTAACACACATCAGAGGAGGTAACACACAGCAGAGAGGTAACACACAGCAGAGAGGTAACACACAGCAGAGAGGTAACACACAGCAGAGAGGTAACACACAGCAGAGGAGGTAACACACAGCAGAGAGGTAACACACAGCAGAGAGGTAACACACAGCAGAGGAGGTAACACACAGCAGAGAGGTAACACACAGCAGAGGAGGTAACACACAGCAGAGAGGTAACACACAGCAGAGAGGTAACACACATCAGAGGAGGTAACACACATCAGAGAGGTAACACACAGCAGAGAGGTAACACACATCAGAGAGGTAACACACAGCAGAGAGGTAACACACAGCAGAGAGGTAACACACAGCAGAGAGGTAACACACAGCAGAGAGGTAACACACAGCAGAGAGGTAACACACAGCAGAGAGGTAACACACAGCAGAGAGGTAACACACAGCAGAGAGGTAACACACAGCAGAGAGGTAACACACAGCAGAGAGGTAACACACAGCAGAGAGGTAACACACAGCAGAGAGGTAACACACAGCAGAGAGGTAACACACAGCAGAGGTAACACACAGCAGAGAGGTAACACACAGCAGAGAGGTAACACACATCAGAGGAGGTAACACACAGCAGAGAGGTAACACACAGCAGAGAGGTAACACACAGCAGAGAGGTAACACACATCAGAGGAGGTAACACACATTGTGAGGGGAGGCACGTCCCAAGGTCACCTGGGCTCGGCTCCACAGAGGCTTTTCGGGGGGAGGCTGAAATGGGCCAAACAACATTTGTCTGTGCGGACGCCGAGGAAAAGATTTACCCAGCAGTCATGCCACATTGTCTTTGATCCACACCTGACAAATGGCATTCTTCGCTTTCCATTCTCAGCTTGTCGTCGATGAAAAATCAATAAGCAATTTAAATGATAATGCAGAGGGTGGCGTGATCATTGATCATTTGAGTTGAGAGACACGGGCTCACGTTTGGATGACTGTTGAGATGTGAAGAGAACATGTTTCACAGTGTTGGATTGGAATTTTCTTTTCCCCCCACATCACATTAAATCAAAGTCAGTCTAAACAGAGCGAGACGGCTAGTTTGGCTGCATGCCCTGTTTTCAACTGGCCGTTACGCCCTTAAAAGAACGTGGTGGATTTACTCATTTAAAACGACATGAAGAGGCAGCAATTAAACACAAATACAGTCAGTAGCAGTAGCCTGCATCCTGTATGAGGCGTTTAGGTAACCTCTGTAAATTGTAGCGTCTACCAACACTTTGACAGGCAGGCACTGTGAGGCATTCAGGGGACATCTGTATTGTAATTTGTAGCAACAGAAAATAACCTTGGTTACACTTACAGTACATTACTGTGTGTTACTGGACATGTAAGCAACTTTGCAGTCTAAGCAATCTTACAGATATACTATGCTTAATTTCCCTATAGGATATTCATTTTGTTGAGGGAAAAATGACTGAAAAAAGGATTTTAATAACCATTGGTTTTGGCCTGGGTGCCCTAGATTTTGCACGCGATGTCCCCATTAATGTTGTCTTTGCCAAAGCCCCAAAAATTCAGTTGGACGCTGATTTTGTTTAATGAAGCGATCATGCAAATGCTGCATTTCTCACTGCACCAACATATTAATGTGTGTATGACCAGACATGGCTATTACTGCTCACCTCCCCCTCATTACACATGACAGCGTGTAGCTCCTCCCCCTCATTACACATGACAGCGTGTAGCTCCTCCCCCTCATTACACATGACAGCATGTAGCTCACTGCACCAACATATTAATGTGTGTATGACCAGACATGGCTATTACTGCTCACCTCCCCCTCATTACACATGGCAGCATGTAGCTCCTCCCCCTCATTACACATGGCAGCGTGTAGCTCCTCCCCCTCATTACACATGACAGCGTGTAGCTCACTGCACCAACATATTAATGTGTGTATGACCAGACATGGCTATTACTGCTCACCTCCCCCTCATTACACATGACAGCATGTAGCTCACTGCACCAACATATTAATGTGTGTATGACCAGACATGGCTATTACTGCTCACCTCCCCCTCATTACACATGGCAGCATGTAGCTCCTCCCCCTCATTACACATGGCAGCGTGTAGCTCCTCCCCCTCATTACACATGACAGCATGTAGCTCACTGCACCAACATATTAATGTGTGTATGACCAGACATGGCTATTACTGCTCACCTCCCCCTCATTACACATGGCAGCATGTAGCTCCTCCCCCTCATTACACATGGCAGCGTGTAGCTCCTCCCCCTCATTACACATGACAGCATGTAGCTCACTGCACCAACATATTAATGTGTGTATGACCAGACATGGCTATTACTGCTCACCTCCCCCTCATTACACATGACAGCATGTAGCTCACTGCACCAACATATTAATGTGTGTATGACCAGACATGGCTATTACTGCTCACCTCCCCCTCATTACACATGACAGCGTGTAGCTCACTGCACCAACATATTAATGTGTGTATGACCAGACATGGCTATTACTGCTCACCTCCCCCTCATTACACATGACAGCATGTAGCTCACTGCACCAACATATGAATCTGTGTATGACCAGACATGGCTATTACTGCTCACCTCCCCCTCATTACACATGACAGCGTGTAGCTCACTGCACCTCCCCCTGCTCCCCTCTCCCCCACACCCCTCCCCCTTCCCCTCTCCTGCTCTCTCCTCTTGCTCCTTCCCCACCTCCTATACCCTCCAACATCTCCCATTCCCTCCCCACCCCATCACTCTCTCACATTCCCCCTGCTCTCCCCCCTTCTCCTGCTCTCTCCTCTGCTCTCTCTTCATTTCTATATTTTCTATATTATCAATTGTTCAAATGTTATCTTTATTCTGTATATTCTTGTTACTGTGTGTTAGCTAGAATCAGCTAGACATACTTTCTGTGAAGCCCTCTGAGACATGCTTGTGAATTAGGGCTATATAAATAAACTTGACTTGACTTGACTTGACTTAACATATTAATCTGTGTATGACCAGACATGGCTATTACTGCTCACCTCCCCCTCGTTACACATGACAGCGTGTAGCTCCTCCCCCTCATTACACATGACAGCGTGTAGCTCCTCCCTCTCATTACACATGACAGCGTGTAGCTCCTCCCCCTCATTACACATGACAGCGTGTAGCTCCTCCCCCTCATTACACATGACAGCGTGTAGCTCCTCCCCCTCATTACACATGACAGCGTGTAGCTCCTCCCCCTCATTACACATGACAGCGTGTAGCTCCTCCCCCTCATTACACATGACAGCGTGTAGCTCCTCCCCCTCATTACACATGACAGCGTGTAGCTCCTCCCCCTCGTTACACATGACAGCGTGTAGCTCCTCCCCCTCATTACACATGACAGCGTGTAGCTCCTCCCCCTCATTACACATGACAGCGTGTAGCTCCTCCCCCTCATTACACATGACAGCGTGTAGCTCCTCCCCCTCATTACACATGACAGCGTGTAGCTCCTCCCCCTCATTACACATGACAGCGTGTAGCTCCTCCCCCTCATTACACATGACAGCGTGTAGCTCCTCCCCCTCGTTACACATGACAGCGTGTAGCTCCTCCCCCTCATTACACATGACAGCGTGTAGCTCCTCCCCCTCATTACACATGACAGCGTGTAGCTCCTCCCCCTCATTACACATGACAGCGTGTAGCTCACCTCCCTCTCATTACACATGACAGCGTGTAGCTCCTCCCCCTCATTACACATGACAGCGTGTAGCTCCTCCCCCTCATTACACATGACAGCGTGTAGCTCCTCCCCCTCATTACACATGACAGCGTGTAGCTCCTCCCCCTCATTACACATGACAGCGTGTAGCTCACCTCCCTCTCATTACACATGACAGCGTGTAGCTCCTCCCCCTCATTACACATGACAGCGTGTAGCTCCTTGAAGCATCAATGGTTCACTGTCAAATGAATTGTAATGGCATTATGTCATTAGGAGGCCATGGTGGAGACCACTGGTAGCCTCCACTTCTCCCATAAACACTGTTGCTTCCTGTCTTTAGCTTTTGGGCCAAAGTTTTCTCTTTGACTGGATGTTTTGTGAAGAGAGGTAAACATGTTCCTCCATCTGCCATGGCCAGAACCTCTGACAGCTTTAGCTCTGTTTGCTCTGGAAGAACAGAACTTCTGACAGCTTTAGCTCTGTTTGCTCTGGAAGAACAGAACTTCTTCCTGTTCTGTGCCAAAGCAATCCAGCACATTTGATTATGGTAATTATACTGATGCCTGAAAATGAATTATGCTTATGACTGAGTGATATTAAAATGCTACCATAGATGGGCTTTCACACCACCAACTGCAGCAATGCACGTGGTTTCTGCTCAAGGTAGAAGAGGGCAGGCTGGACATCTCAGGAGGCTACAGAGACATTTAGCCTTTCCAGAGGGATTAAGGTCACCAGCAGTTTATTTAACAATGTCCACAGCCTCTGCTCTGCTTTTCTCCATTTTAACCCATTTTAAATGGTGCATAGATAGATTCACTGACATGAAAAATCTGCTAGATGCTTTCAGGTCTGAACATTATTCAAAGCAGCTGGAATAATTCAGCAATGAATGATGCTATCTAGGCTTCTTCTGAATAATGTAAATGACGCAATATAATTTTTCTAACCCCGGTATGCCCGTCCATGTCATGGCAGATATTACCTGCCGCTTTATTTCCGGGAGCACCATGATTTGATAGTTTGCTCTGCAGCAGAGTTTGAATGCGTTCTCTCACCTCTCCAGAGGAACCAGACTTACAGAGTAAACGCACCCTGGTTCCATTAAAACAGACCAAACAGGGTCAGTGTGGAAGCCCCCGAAGAGGCGCTGCTGATCCAGACTCTGAAGGGGGACGTCAGCAGACTGCCCCCCCCCCCCTGTGCCACTGTTCCAGCCTTTTCTTACAACCAAACTGGGCCTGCAGCCTTCTGCTTCACGAGCTGAGCAGCTGAGGCTTCAATTCAACCCCCCACATGCAGGAAATAGATGGAAATATGGACACTAGGGGTCGCCTCAATGTAAGTATCACGCGTCGATGCCTACCGGAGGACGCCGAAAAGTCCTAACCTGATTTGAGACTTGCACTCAAAGTGCTGCCCCGGCCCCCTGCAGGCAGCAGCCTGCCACAGCTGCTCTTCTTATCTTGTCTTTTTCTCACGCATTTCTCTACATTTCTCTTTTCTAGATTTATTTGCCAATCAAAGGAGGAAGCTACGTTATTTGGCTCATAACTAAATGTGGCTTTGCACGTTCGTTGTTGTTTTTCTCGCTATCAGCAGGCGCGGACTGCATAATCGGCCACGTCGGGCAAATGCCTGGTGGCCTGGCCTGGCCTGGCCTGCAAAAAAAAAAAAAAAAAAAAAAAAAAATTGGTGCCTGCAGTCAGGCCACTCACTGAACAGCAGGCCAGGCGCTGCCTACTGGTTTACTAGTGGTTTTATTACTTTATTCAGGGTTAAAGTGGGTGCATCTCATTGTAAAATTGGACTCGGCCCAAATTGGGCTTCAAACGGGCCAAATTGGGTTTCAAACGGCCCAAATCTGGCTTCAAATGGCCCAAATTGGGCTTCAAACGGCCCAAATCATGCTTCAAACGACCCAAATTGGGCTTCAAACTGCCCAAATTGGGCTTCAAACGGCCCACGCGCGTCGGCCCATATCGGCCTGGCCTGCTTGGTATCTAGTGCCCGGCCTGAATTATTTTCCCAGTCCGCCCCTGGCTATCAGATTACTTTTATTGTTGAGAGTGGGTCCATTGTTTAGCCTACTAAACGTTACAGGGATCACCTGGGTGTGTTCAATAGCTATGACAACGGTGTGCAGTTTTGCTACGGTTCCCAGGTTAAACGTTCATGTTTCCTTGCATGTTTCAATGCACCACCGTTTCCATTTAAATATGAAACACTTTGCTACATGTTGTCTGGGCTGAACTCACCCTAACCCGACAGTGTGTGTGGTGTGGCTCTTGGTGCGAGTCTGTGAGACGAAGTCCCCGAGAGCTGAGGAGGAAATACAGCTGCAGAGGCGGAGGGGGCGATGGTTCAGGAAGAGGAGAGATACCCTATTGCTGCAAAAGTACTGCTGTGGTGGTCGCCGGCGTCATGGTTGGGTTTTTGTGTCTGTTTGTTTGGTTACCAAACAGAGAACAGATATCCGCCTCGCCTTTTGAAATGTCACATAGAAGCAGAACATGAGTGGCAGTTGGGATCACGTCAGAGTTTCATTCACATAATAATTACAGCAACAGAAAAGTAATTGCACTGGGGACCTAGAGAGAGAGAGCTGTTAATAGCCTAAAAGAAAGAGTCATTCAAAGCCCTACAAATAAGGCTTTTGAGGTTTCATGAAATAAAATGTGGTAAGTATTTAGTGTCAAATCTAGTGTAAAATTATGAAGTAAAAACGTCTTTCATGAATAATGAGCTAGCCAGTATAAATCTTCTGTGCAGATTTTGAAAGATGGGGGAGAAAGTGCTGGAAGACTTAATGGCTTTGTCCATTTGGAGTTGGGGAAGTGGATCCATCAATAAAGAGAAGCGGGCCAATAAAGAACCGCTTTATGTTCTGCTGTCAGGGAGTCATTATGAAGGTCATCTGGTGTCTCCTGGAGGGTAAACCCATTCATCTCTCCCCTTGGCCTAATGACGCTCAGTCACCAGGCTTGCTAACGCTAACGACAGCTCATCTCTCCCCTTTGCTTAATGACGCTCAGTCACCAGGCTTGCTAACGCTAACGACAGCTCATCTCTCCCCTTTGCTTAATGACGCTCAGTCAACAGGCTTGCTAACGCTAACGACAGCTCTGGAGGAAGCTGCCCTCTCTGCATCCTGAATCAAATGGATCGGTTTGTGAGCCAAACTGACGGTAATCCGGAGCTACGTGGCTGCAGCTGACTCATTGATTAACCCAGGCACTCGGGGGAAATCACCACAGGGTCCGACGCACTCAAACGCTGCTATATCTGACCACCCACCTCTACCCCCTCACCTCATCCTCCTCCCCCCCTCTCCTCCGGGACTCTCCACCTCCATCCCCTCACAACATCCTCCTCTCCTCTAGGACCCTCCACCTCCAACCCCTCACGACACCCTCCTCTCCTCCAGGACCCCCCACCTCCATCCCCTCACAACATCCTCCTCTCCTTCAGGACCCTCCACCTCCAACCCCTCACGACACCCTCCTCTCCTCCAGGACCCCCCACCTCCGTCCCCTCATGACATCCTCCTCTCCTCCAGGACCCCCCACCTCTGTCCCCTCATGACACCCACCTCTCCTCCAGGACCCCCCACCTCCATCCCCTCACGACATCCTCGTCTCCTCCAGGACCCCCCACCTCCATCCCCTCACGACATCCCCCTCTCCTCCAGGACCCCCCACCTCCATCCCCTCACGACACCCTCCTCTCCTCCAGGACCCTCCACCTCCATCCCCTCACGACATCCTCCTCTCCTCCAGGACCCCCCACCTCCATCCCCTCACGACATCCTCCTCTCCTCCAGGACCCCCCACCTCCATCCCCTCACGACATCCCCCCCCCCCTCTCCTCCGGGACCCCCCACCTCCATCCCCTCACGACACCCTCCTCTCCTCCAGGACCCCCCACCTCCATCCCCTCACGACACCCTCCTCTCCTCTGGGACCCCCCACCTCCATCCCCTCACGCCATCCTCCTCTCCTCCAGGACCCCTCACAACACCCTCCTCTCCTCCAGGACCCCCCACCTCCATCCCCTCATGACACCCTCCTCCCCCCCCTCTCCTCCAGGACCCCCCACCTCCATCCCCTCACAACATCCTCCTCTCCTCCGGGCCCCCCCACCTCCATCCCCTCACAACATCCTCCTCTCCTCCGGGACCCCTTACCTCCATCCCCTCACGACATCCTCCTCCCCCTCTCTCCTCCGGGACCCCTCTTCACCTTTAAAGCACCACGGGGCTTGGACATTTAATCAGCTTTCCTGAAGATCTGGGCCAAAGAAAAGGTACGAGGAGCAACGTGGTTTTCTGGTTGGTTTCGCGCCTTTCGGCATGGCGCTCCATGGCGCTGGATTGTAATCAGGGCATCCATCAGAGCGGGCCTGGCACAGCGCTGCAAAGGTCTGTGATAGACCACTGCTCCGACCAGCGCGCTTCTTACATTTGGCTAACTGCTAACGCTCAATATGGTTTCCTCACTCGGACGCACTTAAATCAGCCCACCGGCCATCTGCTCCTGTTTATGTAACGATAGTAGGTGCATGATCTTGCCTTTTTCTCCCGGCCAAATGTGTGTTTGTTTGAACCGCAGTTGCCTTGGTTACTGTTGTCATGCCAACCTCGAACAACCCCCCCCCCCCCCCCCACAGTGGGGAGCCAATGCAGAGTGACGGTGACCAATCTGATCGACGCTTCTAAAAAACATACCAGCCAGTCAGAGTGTATATAACTATTTAGATACTGTGTGTGTGTGTGTGTGTGTGTGTGTGTGTGTGTGTGTGTGTGTGTGTATGTATTGGTGAGTCGTGTGTGAACATGGGGAAGAGATCCCAGGTGGGCAGAATGGGAGAGACGGAGATAAATTATAATATAGCAGATGTATTTGGTCAGGACAGTACACATTAACGAACAGTTACCTATACAGAGTCATCTATATGATAACAGTAAATATGTCGGATTTAGCTAAAAGCTCATTTGCATCCGTAGTCCTCAAAAATGGCTGGCGTAGACTTACCAAACTTACAAGCCTACTTAATATCTACTAATAACAAACTGTGCTGTGTGGATGAAAGATGGAATGCAAACTAGGTGAGAGAGATGGAACTAAATAGTGGAGATATTGCTCTAAATGCCTTACCCTTCTCCAAATATAAAGATCTGATATTAAGAGACTTGAAGATAGATGGGTGATTAAGAGTATGGAAAGAGATCTGACAGAAACAAAAACTAACTGAGGATTTAATATTGTTAAAAGAAATCCCAACTGATAAATGACTTTCCACCAATCACAATCGACAAAAATCTTCAGAATATGGGCGTCTAAGGGATTATGTAAATATGGGTAAATGTTTGAGGAGAGAGAAATCAAGTCTTTTGAACAGTTATCCTCACAGTATGGACTTCCTAATTCTCATTTCCATGTATTCATACTGTAGCTATTTGGTAATGTACTGTAATGTAATGTACTGTATGCTATTATCTGCTAATATAACTAACTACTAGTGCAGTGCCCATTTCCCTCCCTCCCCTTCCCCCCATCATGCTCTCCCAATCTTCACCCCCGATTGGTCGAATTACATGAAATTCGACAGTGCACTTTCTCAGATGCGTTCAGGTACCAAAATTTCAAATGACTGGCTGTAGCATTGTTGTCGGAGAAGCTAGTATTTAATCTTAAAATCTGCCTGGAGATAACTCCAGGCAGATAAAATTGTTTGATTGGTTGATTGATTCACTGATTGACATCTCCGAAATGCCTAACATCATGATCATTTTATGACTTACAATGCTTACAGTAGCCTAAATATATTACATGTTCTTTTAAAACAGGCTATATCCTTGAAGAAAGTAAACTGTCTGCATATTTCTAAATATAGACCTATTCCAATATGTTCTACATGTAAAAATAGTACATTTCTCCTCGGTTTCCCGTCATTTCCCTGGAAACAGGAATTGGTTGGATGGCAATTCCCGGGAATCCCTGTTTCCTGGGATTAAACCCTAGTTTAGAGCAGGCAGATGCAACTTTGATTAAGGAACACGATTTTGGCCTGAAAATGGGAGCTTTACTCGAGTCCTCGAACCCGGGTCGCTGCAGTAGGTTTACAATTGAAGACTGTGTGGTGAGAGGCTGGACGAGCTCCGGCTGAGTGAAAGCCATTCCAAATGCAAATGAAAGAGCAGGAGAGTTGATCACGGTGACTAGACATCAGAGTCTATTTTCACTGTGCATAGAGCCTTGTTATGCACACACATGCAGTCGTTACACCACTATATATATTATATATATATATATACAGTAGGTAGAACATTTCTCTGGGGCCTTAACCCATATTCTGACCAGCTGCTGCATTTTAAAATATACAATACACAGAGGACTGCCTGTTATCCTAATGATGGTATAACATACAGTCCATGTGTAAGGTTTATTAATGATGGTATAACATACAGTCCATGTGTAAGGTTTATTAACAGCATGGAAATAGACACAGCAACTCAAGTGAAAGAGGGCTGCTGGAGACGTTTATGTTGCATCTACTTGTGAATAGAAACGTTGGTAAATTATGTCTTCCAGTCATCATCACAGGGCAAACGACGACTGATATCAACACACACAAAAGAAAATGACAGAAAAATACATGATCCTCATATGACTTACATCAGTTTGATATTATTCAGCTATAAACTATATACCTTTAGCTCATAGAGATTTATGGCAGCTTAAACGTTTGTAAAGGCTATTGCACAACTATAAAGAATGCTTAACTGCAACCTCCAATAAGATGAAAATGCACCAATAGGCTTAAAAAAATGTTTCAAAAAAGTCTTAATTGATTAACTCTTTTGTGGCTTATTGTGTGTGACTCACAGCAGCTTGATAGTGTTCTTTGCTGATGTCAGCCATGCCTTCTTCACCGGCTTTCAACATGGACCAAGTGATGCTCTTCTATGCCTGTCTTTTTATATACTGGTTTATATAAGTTGTTCAGTTCTGCTTATTGATTGTGCGTAGCTAGATTTAGCTACAGTAGACACTGTATAGTCCTCTGAGACATGCTTGTGAATTAGGGCTATACAGATCAACTTGGCTTGGCAAAAACTGTTATGAGCACAGAAAGATGGCGCTGATTGCACCGCCTTGAAAATATGTAATAAACTATTGTTTTTAATATTGTATTGTTGTTATTTATCGACAAGAGCAAATTGAAGTCCTTGCCTGTGCAAGCTTGGGCAATGAAAACAATTCAGATTCTCACCCGCGTATAGGCCCTCTTCACAGCAACCATTTTGAGGTGATAAAGCAGGAAGTAAAGCAGGTGTAACCAATAACATAAATGAGGGCCCTGGTACACACCAAAATGGAATGGAACCATCACTAACGGTAGGTTACACACCCGCTTTACTTCCTGCAAGCTGTAGCGTCTGCGTAGAGTGAGTTATCATCAGTACTCACCATGCTGTCGTAGTGTATGAGCTCCAGCTCGTAGTCGGGCAGGATGTCCGTGCGCTTGTTGACCAGGTCCAGGGCCATCTGAGCGGAGGGCATGCAGGCCTGGCCCCCCGGCCAGCCCCCGCTCATGGGGAACAGGGCTCCGATGTACAGCTTCTTCTTGCCTAGAGCCGGGCAGGAGCACAGGAGCACAGTCAGTCCCAACGTCAGAGAGTAGCCCAGGGAAGCCATCGCTGAAGTCCACTCCTCCAGTGCCGGTCAACTCTCTTCTGCAGTGTGGAGAGTGTGGAGGCTCAAGATAACACAAGTCCCATGAGCTGGACACTGTCCTCACAGACGGAAGCACAGGGGAGACTTCTCATCTGGTGCAAAACTAACTCACAGCGTCCATACAGAGACGTAAACACTGAATCATCTCACTCGGCTGCTCTTCCCTTGCCCCGATTTATGTCTTTGAGCATTTTTGGAGATGTATTTTTCATCGACCTTAAACACGTGTTGAATAGGACGACGTGAGCGCCTGGGTAAGATACTGTAACCTGATCCCACACATTTAAACCACAATCAATAACTGTCTTGAGAAGTTCAGTAATGAACAGAGACAGATTGGGTCAATTAATGATAACGGCAGCTTGGAGCTGATTAGGCCTAATTGGATTAGTCAGATTTTCTCATTAAAAAAGATCCTTATGTTATCGCCGTCCGCCGTCCGAGGTGCTGGAGTCAAGGTCGGCGGGGTAATAACCACCTTCCAGGTTATTGGATTTGAGAAATGACTTTATTTTGGCAGAGATAAGACACAAGGCAATAATAGCATTGCTTCTCTCCCCGTTATGAATTATACATATACTGTATATCAGGAAAGAAAAAAAACGAGCGAAATTGAGCTCACGAGGAGGAACACACTAGAGGTTTGTGTCCGCTGAAGCTCGTCATTTCTCTGTCCTTTTGCTCATCCATCCGCCTACATACTCACGGCTCCCTCAGCTGGAAGACGGGTTACAGCGCACGTTACATGTTGTGTGGGATCACCGCACTACACAGGCACGCTTTGTCATATCACTAATCCATCATGACGACTGATGACCAAGTCTCGCTTTCAAGAAAGGTGGCTTTGACGGAAGGCAGAGTAGATCAGACGCGGGAGGACGAGAGAGAGAGAGCGGAGTTGCTGGAATCCGCTGAGCCTTGAGGGAAAAGAAAAAAAAAGACAATAGAAAAATGACGGGAGCAATGTTAAGCGCACAGGTCTGTCTGTGCGTTAAGACTGCATGCCGTGCTGACTGCAGCAGTGTCAGCGTGTGTGTGAGGGAAGGAGCGCGTGTGTGTGTGAGAGAGAGAGGAGAGATAGATGGAGAGAGAGAGAGAGGGCGAGAGGAGGAGGAGGAGAGAGAGGAGGGGGGTGTTGGGTCTAAGCCTCTCCGTTTCACAAACCTCTCTGAATGTTCAATCTCTTAACACCGCCCCACTCATTTATCTTCACCCCTCCCCTCCGTGCTGCCCGTGTCTCACAACAAGCCCTCCTCTCCTCTCCTCTCTGCTCCACGCAGGAATGTGAAGCATCATTAAAGTGAGTAGAAGAGGAGAGGGGGTCTCCCCCCCCGTCTCGCCCCCCCCCTCCTCCATAATGCAAACATGACGTCAAATACAGCAGCCCTGCTTTGATATAACACACATCATGTCAAATATATATTGTGCACTAATTAAGAATACAATTGAGATATTTTCACTGAGAAGGACAAGACTATAATATGGTATTAACTTCATACTAATTAAGGTTTAATAAGGTATTAAGGCAAGAAGTCATAGTTATTCTTCGGTATGCTCTGCCTTTATGGTTCCTATTGGATGGATATCATCGTGCAGCGTTTCACTTGAAGATTAAATAACTGTGTATGTTGGCCTCCTTTAGGTCCACATAATGTCCTATAAGACAGCAGCATTGCTCGTCTCCCAATTTTCTTCACCCAGCGTGACTGACACTTGAGACTCCGCTCATTCCAGCGAACCAGCGAATCTTCAAGCAAGATGATCGACCAACAACAATCTTCGGCGGAACCAAGCCGGCCCACCCCTCGGTGCCAACGACATCGTCATGCCCTGGCTCATCCACGGCCGCTGGCTTCCCCAGCAGCAGCTGAGCCTCTCCCCCGGCCACTTCTGAGTCTTCCTCCTCCTCCTCCTCTGGGTCTTCCACCGACTCTGATGTCCCTTCCCCCCCCGTATGGGTGGCCTGGACTTCAGTAGTTTTGTGCGGGCAGAGGGGGCCCCGCTCACGCAGCCTTCCCTCTCCCCAGCCGCCTCTTCCATCCAGGAAGCGCCGGCCCCAGCGGGCTCCAAGGTTCTTCTCATCTTGGATCTCCCCGGGCTGATCAAGAAGGCAGCTGGGCTCAAAGGCATCACGCTTCCTCCTGAACCCCCAGCTCCTCCACGGAGCATCCTGCAAGGCGATGCCTATGCCAGCGAGTCCATCGACAAACGTCCTCCTGTCTGGCCGAAGATCAAGATCTCTTTTTTTTGTGATCAAAGATCTCTATGACTACAGAGACGGTGCCCTCACCACTCCCAGCAAAGAGAAGGCTCCTGCTTCCAAATGGGTCAACATGAAGGTGGTTCAGGGCGAGACGGCTTCACCTCAGTCCCGCCGCTGGAGGCCAGCCTCGCCACCATCCTGCTTCCTAGAGTGGTGTTCTTCAGTAGGCGTAAGGCCGTCCCCCAACACGAGAGAGACCTGACCTACGCCCTGCTGTCGGACAAGACCCACAAGAGCGCAGTGCAGACCATGGTGACGCAAAACAACATCGCCCTGATGGTCTCATCTCCTCCAGCCTCCTGATGGTCTCATCTCCTCCAGCCTCCTGATGGCCTCATCTCCTCCAGCCTCCTGATGGCCTCATCTCCTCCAGCCTCCTGATGGTCTCATCTCCTCCAGCCTCCTGATGGCCTCATCTCCTCCAGCCTCCTGATGGCCTCAACTCCTCCAGCCTCCTGATGGCCTCATCTCCTCCAGCCTCCTGATGGCCTCATCTCCTCCAGCCTCCTGATGGCCTCATCTCCTCCAGCCTCCTGATGGCCTCATCTCCTCCAGCCTCCTGATGGTCTCATCTCCTCCAGCCTCCTGATGGCCACATCTCCTCCAGCCCCGGCGGCGTTTCCCCAGAAGACGTGGCTGACATTGGGCCATCCTCCAGCTCTCAACGGCCACTACAGTGAACGCCACCAGAACCACGGGTTAGCAAACCCAAATCCAGCATAACATATGGCTGAACCAGGCTCCCATTCCTCAGGCCATATACAGCTAACCTCAGTCTGCTTTGATGTAATGTATAGCCTATACTATAGATTGACCTCCTTCATGTGTGTGTCAACCTAAAACTGTAAACAATGTTCTCAAGGAAAAAGCAGAGCAACCTGAGTTTAGGTGGCTTTACGTTCATCTCTGCTTTTGCTGCACAACTCATCCTCATCCTCCTTCTTCTTCTCTGTCTTCTCCATCAATCAATACAAATGGTTCACAAATCCCAGTGAGCCATAACCAATCACGCTCTGCCTCCCACCCACACACTCCTACATTTACACCTTTCTTCATTGCGCTAATAATGTATGAGCGCGGTGACACTGATCCCTCTCTCCTCTTTCTCATCATTTGTTTTGCGCTTTCTTCCCATCTCCAGGGGCTGGGACCTTCTCCTGTAGGCTACTTCCCCTCCATCTTCAGTCCCATCTCCAGGGGCTGAGACCCTCTCATGTAGGCTACTTCCCCCCAATCTTCAGTCCCATCTCCAGGGGCTGAGACCCTCTCCTGTAGGCTACTTCCCCTCAATCTTCACTCCCATCTCCAGGGGCTGAGACCCTCTCCTGTAGGCTACTTCCCCTCAATCTTCACTCCCATCTCCAGGGGCTGAGACCCTCTCCTGTAGGCTTCTTCCCCTCAATCTTCACTCCCATCTCCAGGGGCTGAGACCCTCTCCTGTAGGCTTCTTCCCCTCAATCTTCAGTCCCATCTCCAGGAGCTGAGACCCTCTCCTGTAGGCTACTTCCCCTCAATCTTCAGCCCCATCTCCACGGGCTGAGACCCTCTCCTGTAGGCTACTTCCCCTCAATCTTCAGTCCCATCTCCACGGGCTGAGACCCTCTCCTGTAGGCTACTTCCCCTCAATCTTCAGTCCCATCTCCAGGGGCTGAGACCCTCTCCTCTAGGCTACTTCCCCTCAATCTTCAGTCCCATCTCCAGGGGCTAAGACCTTCTCCTGTAGGCTACTTCCCCTCAATCTTCAGTCCCATCTCTAGGGGCTGAGACCCTCTCCTGTAGGCTACTTCCCCTCAATCTTCAGTCCCATCTCCAGAGGCTGAGACCCTCTCCTGTAGGCTACTTCCCCTCAATCTTCAGTCCCATCTCCAGGGGCTGAGACCCTCTCCTGTAGGCTACTTCCCCTCAATCTTCAGTCCCATCTCCAGGGGCTGAGACCCTCTCCTGTAGGCTACTTCCCCTCAATCTTCAGTCCATCTCCAGGGGCTGAGACCTTCTCCTGTAGGCTACTTCCCCTCAATCTTCAGCTGCAGCATGATGAGGAAAAAAAAAGAGATCTGAGAGAAACTGCTGTTTTGTTTTTCTTGCCTCTTTCCCTCTCCTCTTCTCTCTGTCTCTGTTGCTCTCATCCCCCTCTCTCAGCAAGGCCTACATTTCTATATAAAGCGCAGGGGCGTAGCTTCCAAACTATATCACATACGACATGTTACCATTACTTATTCTGTTCTTGTGTTCTAGTTTCTCTCAGTACAGCTGCTACAGCTTGCATCTAATCTATGTATATATCACTTATATACTGCATGTAAGTACAGGCCAAGTACAAGTTTCACTCCTCAAGAAGACCTTGTCCAAAGGGTTCGAGCCCAAGTCAAGACCAAGACCAGAGCAGATCTAGAGTAGAATAGGCAGCGTACATCAATTGCAAATGTAAATATAATGATTAAGGAACAGAAATGTATATCTATCTGCAAATCCACTCTGTACTATACATTGCAACATCCAACAAAGTATTACACACAGCGGTATGTTACCTAATAAACACATAGACGATTGAGGACCAGGACACACAGGTTGAAATAGCTTAAATTGTATAGGGAAGAAATAAAGCAAAGATTATTCCTCATTTTTACGATTCTTAGATTGGTAGGAAAAAAAAGTCCAAAGGTAAAAATCCAGTAGCCTAGAGAGCAGTATGTTCACACCTGGGGGTCAGGACCCCTCAGATAATAAAGATCATTTGGGGCCAGGTGATTTATAGGTTAGGAAAAGTCTATGTCCTCTTTTTCAGATTTCTTTCTCATTTTTTGCTTCTTTTCTTATAAAATCCTGAATAGTTTTCAGCCTGGAGGCTTCCTGTGATAGTGAATCTTATTGGAACAACCAGAAAAATGGAAATCATCCTTTGGTGAGGGTCATGCGTATACATTGCTTTGTTTTAAGGGGTCACGAGGCAAAATAAAATCATATCCAATTTCCCCCTGCTGTCACGTCGTTGCCCTCCAGCCCCTCTGCCCCCACAGAGAGTTGTAGCGTAACACATCCTTCCTCCGATACATTTACCAGACGCTTCTTTTCACCTGACAGTGAGGAGTTTCACCGGCAGGGAGGATCACGCTATTCCTCCCTACCAGAGGAGGCGCTAGTGCAGCGGCCAAGACACACACCCTTAGCCTTTTTGTTCACACACGCCTAACGTAAGCAGAGCTCAAGCTTGATCGCAGGCTCAAGCTGAGCTGACGCCTAACCGTTCACACAAGAAGCCTTCTCTTTTCCTCTCAGCGCCTCCTCGGCGCGCCTTGAACCCGCCCACAACTCCCATTGACTTCACGCCTGGCAGCTTCAAGCTTCACGCTTGGAAAATAGGACTGAATCCTGAACAATTGCTTGAGTAAGGCGTGAGCGTGGCTTCAGCGTGGCTTCAGCGGGACACACAGCGCAGGGTGGTGTGAAGTGAACGGCTTCGTCTGTTAACAAGGACACGTAAATGAAACTTGTGCCGCAGACATGGCCAATTGTGGCTGTATGGATGCCCGACCAAGCCGGAGGTAACACAGGGGCTCGAACCTGTGGCCCTCGTGTTGGTCAGCAGGGAACCCACCACCGCTGCACCACCCAGACGCCCACGAGCCAAAGAGTTTGAGAAACATTGGCCTAGACGAGGACAAATCAGAGACAAAATGGGTACAAGTCCAAGGTAGCAAAAAAGTGAACCTGAGTACTATACAACACAGTAAGGATGTCAGATTTGACCGTAGCTTCCCAGAGGCCATGTCTGTAAGCCTGGAGCCTATGCTGTCACTACAGGCTATATAGGCCTTAGGTGGTGTCTACTCATTAGTTCAGTCAACAGGGATGATTAACTCGTGCCTCCAACTGGTTTCCTCTCATAGTTTGGTATTTCAGAGGCAGGGGAACAGTGTCTCCCTGCTGTTTGTCAGACACGGGGCTGTCAGGGTCGGCTGCATGGAAGCACATTGGTATGCAGCTCTCAGCAGCGCTCTGGAGACGAGTGTCAGCCACAGAGATGACAGCTCAAAGACCAAGGTAAAGCTGCAGGGAGAACCGTGCTGACAGCCTGAGCATGCTGCTAACACACAGCCATGCTTCTTCTGGCCAGCAGTCGTGCTTACAGCTCGCTTGTTCAGATTTATACTGGTCAGTTCTGCTTAGTATAGTTTTACAGTGGTGGGTAATGTTAATTCATCTGGCTGATAGGAGTATCTTTTTTTAATTATTATAAACAATTAGTTATCCGTAGATATGAGTGCCAGTGGTGGCTGATTGTGGGTTTGCTCCCTCTGGTGTTGAAAGTCAATAGTGGCATGCACAGATCTGTCTGTTTATAAGGAGGCTGCACACTGAGTCGAGGTGTAGATCCCAATCAAATGCATAACATGATTAACTTGTGGGTTACCCTTCCTACAGCTGTGCAACAGTCTCTGACACAGGGGACTATTGTCGCCAATAAACTCATTCTGCAGGAATGGAAGTCCCCCTCTCCTCCTTCTTTTGAGCCGTGGTTGGCGGACATGATCTTCGTTATACGAATGGAGAGACTCAGGTTCCTACGGACCAACTCACTTAAAAAGTTTCCAGTTTCCGGTGTCTCTCAAAATATACTATATGTGGCCCTCCACACAGTATTGCTTAATCAAGCAAGTTCACTTTGCGTTATTTCCGTTCACCTAACGATGACAGCAGCACTATCATACAGTTTGTAGACAAGCACCAAGTAGGAACAATGCAGGTGGAACTAATGTTTTCAGATGCACAAAATCCTTGTATGTTTTTTTTAAATAACCCATATGATGCAAAAAGCAGCTGCCCCCCCCCCCCCTGGTATTTTCACATTGTCTAATCTGGCCCCCATTCAGGAAATGTGGACAGCCCTGACATACAGAAAGAAAAATAAGTACAAATGTGGACTTCAAATCTCTCCCCCAGCAGCTGACGTGAGACATTAGGTCAGTGATTGGCACTGAGGTGGGACTTCACCTAGATCCATTCTTCCGGGAGCTCCAATTGGCTCCGTGGGTTGCCGGGTTGCACTGGAGCTGTGTGATTGGCTGCGCGGGGGGTTGCCAGATCACAGCGGGGTTGCAGCACAATTGGCTCAACAGGTTGCCGGATCATGGCCGGCATAGTGATTTCCTGGTGCACGGCAAGCTGAAAGAATTCCAACTGAAGAAAAACAACAGCCAGTGAAAACAGCTCGCTATGAGATTTCTCTCTGAACAGGTTTCTGTCTGAACAACACATGGAGGAGGGGGAAAGAAGGCAAAACAAATCTAATCAGCATAAAGACTTGTTTCACATTAAACCGACTCACACCTCCCACCCACTTCTATGAGCTGCAGCATTTCTTAGCTGAACGCAGACTTCTCATCTCATCAGTGGAATCATGCTTTTATCACTCCACCATCGAGTGCAGCCTCCACACACGTTGGCTCAATTTGACATCAAATTGCATTTGTTCATATATTTCAGGACACAAATCACATCAGCACCAGTCTGCATCTCCCAATGGTGAGCAGGAAGCATTTAACGGTATCGACTGTGGGAGGCTAAATAAAAGCCACACACAAAACGAGGTGCCAGTGCTCGATGTCATCATTCAGCCTGGTCATCTTCACAGGTGATGGAATTATGGATTTTTAGCTGCCATCAACACCCCCCGAACTCCTTAGTTGAATTGGAGTGTGAAATATGACCTGGCTCTGCTTTATAACACACTGATACAGAATATAATTTAAAATCTTTCTCCTCCCGTAATAGTCAGGCACCATATATTAATGAGCTCATAGTACCTTATTATTACCCTATGAGAACACTGCTCTCCCAGAATGCAGGCCTACTCGTGGTTCCTAGAATTTCAAAAAGTAGAATGGGAGGCTTCAGCTACCAGGCTCCTCTTCTTTGGAATCATCTTCCAGTCTCAGACACCCTCTCTACATTTAAGTGCACAAACACACTGGTAATCCAGCTGGAGCAGGAGCCAAAAATAGACCAGACATGGAAACTATCACTGCATGCCGCGAGCCGCCCGCACCACGGCCGGTGTGACCGGTCTAGTCTGTTAACATACTATCACTGAATGCTGCGAGCCGCCCGCACTGCGGCCGGTGTGACCGGTCTAGACTGTTAACAAACTATCACTGCATGCTGCGAGCCGCCCGCACCGTCGGTCAAGATCGCTGAAATTAAACTGGCTGCACTTCCAGATGCTTCACCTCGCTTGTTACTGACTTGGCTTCTTCCGCCGAGTCTTTGGGTGCTCTCTTCCTGCAGAGGTTGTGGACACGAGTCTTTGGGCGCTCTCTTCCTGCAGAGGTTGTGGACACGAGTCTTTGGGCTCTCTCTTCCTGCAGAGGTTGTGGACACGAGTCTTTGGGCGCTCTCTTCCTGCAGAGGTTGTGGACACGAGTCTTTGGGCGCTCTCTTCCTGCAGAGGTTGTGGACACGAGTCTTTGGGCGCTCTCTTCCTGCAGAGGTTGTGGACACGAGTCTTTGGGCGCTCTCTTCCTGCAGAGGTTGTGGACACGAGTCTTTGGGCGCTCTCTTCCTGCAGAGGTTGTGGACACGAGTCTTTGGGCGCTCTCTTCCTGCAGAGGTTGTGGACACGAGTCTTTGGGCGCTCTCTTCCTGCAGAGGTTGTGGACACGAGTCTTTGGGCTCTCTCTTCCTGCAGAGGTTGTGGACACGAGTCTTTGGGTGCTCTCTTCCTGCAGAGGTTGTGGACACGAGTCTTTGGGCGCTCTCTTCCTGCAGAGGTTGTGGACACGAGTCTTTGGGCGCTCTCTTCCTGCAGAGGTTGTGGACACGAGTCTTTGGGCTCTCTCTTCCTGCAGAGGTTGTGGACACGAGTCTTTGGGCTCTCTCTTCCTGCAGAGGTTGTGGACACGAGTCTTTGGGCGCTCTCTTCCTGCAGAGGTTGTGGACACGAGTCTTTGGGCGCTCTCTTCCTGCAGAGGTTGTGGACACGAGTCTTTGGGCGCTCTCTTCCTGCAGAGGTTGTGGACACGAGTCTTTGGGTGTTCTCTTCCTGCAGAGGTTGTGGACACGAGTCTTTGGGCGCTCTCTTCCTGCAGAGGTTGTGGACACGAGTCTTTGGGCGCTCTCTTCCTGCAGAGGTTGTGGACACGAGTCTTTGGGCGCTCTCTTCCTGCAGAGGTTGTGGACACGAGTCTTTGGGCGCTCTCTTCCTGCAGAGGTTGTGGACACGAGTCTTTGGGCTCTCTCTTCCTGCAGAGGTTGTGGACACGAGTCTTTGGGCTCTCTCTTCCTGCAGAGGTTGTGGACACGAGTCTTTGGGCGCTCTCTTCCTGCAGAGGTTGTGGACACGAGTCTTTGGGCGCTCTCTTCCTGCAGAGGTTGCAGGATGGACCCTGATCCCGATCCTCATGCCAGTGGAGGGGACCCACTGCTATTATTATTATTATTATTATTATTACCATACTTTTATAAGTCAAATTTTTTACTCTTACTATAGTTGTTATTGTTATTGTTGCAACTGTGCACCCCGGTGTCTCAAAGCAGATGGCCGCCCACCTCCAGCCAGGTCTGTTCAAGGTTTCTTCCTGTTCAACTTTGTCCTTGCTGCTGTTGCCAAGTGCTAAGAGCCTGCTCTTCTACCTGCTGGCCAACTGGAAGTGCACTAATGTAACACAGCATGAGTGAGACAACATAACACTAACTGCTCCACACACAGTCACAGATTTACCTTTTTTAATTTGTCTCCCTTTCCAATTCTACGTCAACTGAAAATAAACATACATTACGTGGTGAACAATACGACCACTATGAACTGAAATGTTGACATTTTAAATTGAGATAATTGTAGCCTTTTTCACACTGTTTAAGCACCCCCCCCCCCACACACACACACACACACACACTGCACACACACAACAGAGCTGAACCTTTAACTCCACTTGTGTTTCAGCCTCCCCTGACAGCGCCCCCTGGCTAGTTGAATGTAATAACGGTCAGTGGATCATCCATGTGGTTGATTGTGCGCTCTGGGGGACGTGGCGTGAGCTGCTCTGTATGATGGCCGCCCTGCAGCCTTCTGCACTTGGTCTACAGTGAATGAGTGAATGGGGTTCAGGCTCTCTTCAAATAGTCTTTTCTTTATTTAGGAAGGTTCATAACTGAGTGAAATGACCTGTTTGTACATCAGTGGCAGCCATGCTAAGAGCTGTTTGAATTCTCTAAATCAGGGGTGTGAAATAAATGGTTAACCTGGTTTAGAATTCGGACAGTTTTTCATAACCAAACTTATCATTTTTTTTAAAGTCTAACTTATAAAATAACATGGCTGGCAGGGAGGAGATGTAATAGAGCTGGCCTCCATTTTTCGGCACAGGGGGGCCCCTGGGAGTTAAGTTGCCAGGAGTCCCTTGCCGCCAAAACATCAGAGCCCTAACATTGGCAGCCCAGTAATAATGCCTAAATACTGGTTAGGCCAGCCCTCCTTCAGACTTGGGTTTTTGCAAGTGAATTTTTGAAATTCTATGGTTCTTATAATTCCAGATGTAGGACAGAATTATGGAGTCCAGTTCTTTGAAGAAAGCCGATGATTTCTCTCTCCCATTCTTTTCTCTCAAAACAATTGAAAACAACCGAACCGGCATGTTAACGCTGAGCAAGGAGATTGATTTTATTTCACCAGAGGCTGAAGGCAGCAAGAGAAAAGACTGCTGGAAATAACACAAGATATAAGGAAATAACGTTAGCGTGGCCTGCACAGAGCCTGTGAGAGGGAGAGTCTCCTGTGCTGTGTGTGTGTGTTGTGTGTGTGTGTGTGCTGTGTGTGTGTGTGTGTGTGTGTGTGTGTGTGTGTGTGTGTGTGTTTGTGCTGTGTGTGTGTGTGTGTGTGTGTGTGGGGGGGGGGGGGGCTGAACTCAAGTCTGCATGCACTGCAGTTAATTGCCTCGCGGCCGCGGCTTATCCGGCCGTGTTCTAAATACCGGCGACTGCAATCGGCGAATGTTGGCCTTTTTTGCCGATGGCCGATTGCAGTCAGTCAACAAGGGCAATATCGGCCGATACCGATGTGCAGCCGATATATCGGTGCATCTCTAATAACATGACGTCGTTGGCATACAAACTGATACGCGTCTCTCAATACTTGACCTCACTAGGTTAAGGAAAAGTGGTTAATAAAAGCAGTTAGGATGTATTTTTTGGACTATTGGAATCCAGCCTATCCACCTTATTTTTGAATGCCCCACTGTAAAAAATAATTGTGCGTACAAGGTCCGGTTTAACGTGACTATTGCTGCAGCTTGCCATTTCCTAATGTATTCTACTTGATTTGAAAAGATGGCTGCCTACACTCAGTCTCTTGTACCCTGGCTGAATTGAACATAACTTGGTCAATAAGTATGTAACATACAAAATAAAACAACCCGTAATATCTTAATTTTATGTAGAATGCAGAGGACATGTAACTGTTTAGTTAAACTTGCATTCCAGGAATATTGTGCTCTTAAGATGACGTTAGTGGCTCGAGTCTGTTTCGTCCTGAAACCCACACGCTTTGCGGTGGTGGTTTTAGCGTAACCTATGTGCGATTCGAGGCGTAAAGTATGTGCGTTTTAGCGTAACTTATGTGGGATTCGAGGCGTAACCTATGTGGGGTTTGGCGTAACCTATGTGCGATTCGAAATAACGTATCCGAGATAGAAAACGTTATGAATATAGCCACGTTATAAACAACAAACTAACGCCGGTGATCCGTATGGAAACAGTGTTACTCGAAATGGTTAATATTGGCCACAGCAGGCGATTACCCATGAATGCACTGCCCTCTTAACACTTTCAGTGCCACGGCCCTTGGGCAAAAGGTTGCTTGCTGTGCCACATAGGCCGCAATGCATTTTAAAACAGTCATATAATTTCTTTAATAATTACTATGTAAACACTGAACACGCACAAATAACGATGAGACTCTCTTCTATCACCTGCAAAAAAAAGTTTATTGATCCCATTTTCCGTTCTTTACTTATGAGCCGGAGAAGATAGCTTGATTGAACGAAAAAAAGAGCTTTTTTTCTACGAGCTGAGATAATGAGCCTTTTGTGAAATTAAACATTTCAAGCACATCACTGACTCTGAAGCTAATTTTCTGATGTAGTCACACCTCAAAAATAATTTCCTTCAATAAAACAGTGAAGGCAAGGGAATTTTGTTTGGAAGAATAATATTTTTAGCTGAAACCAGCAGCGCTGGCGCCTGCATGCGCTGCTGGTTGCAGCTTCTTGCTGATCTTTTGCTGCTGGTGGGCATCGGATATTCTGGCTTGCGTTTGCCAACCCTGTCCTGCTGTCTGGGTCTGTGTTGTGTACTTGGCTCTGCGTGCCCACCTCCCCCCCTCCTCCTCCCCCCCCCCCCCGTTGTGGGAGGAGTGTCTCTCTGCTCTGCTGTTTTCTCGTTTTCTCTGCCTGTGCTCAGCACTGAAAAAGTCTGCTAGATCCTGCTTTTTTACAGCCGCGTGTACCAGCTCCCATGCTTCGAGTTGAGAATAATAACAAATCCACGGCTGATCATGTGTTGCAGCGGACACGGAGGCTGTTGCAGCGGACATCGAGGTGCTCAATTGTGATAGCAGATTGGCTGCTGCAGGGGCACAGCTAAACGTTGCTTCAATGAAGCCGCTGCATACGGACGGATGCGATGCGATTTCCTTCCCCCCAATGACTTCTTCTGTGTGTTTCACTCCACGTTCTCTCATCTGGAGAGCGCTGTCGCCACCTAAGGGTTCTGTAAAATAGGTTAGACACATTCAATACCTCTGAATATTGTAAGAGGCGATGTAAGAGGCATAGATCGACACCCCCCCGTCAAAAAAAAAAAAATCGAGTTATGACGCCATTTGGCGTCGCTGGCACTGTACGGTAAATTTCTAATGACGCCATATGGCGTCGCTGGCACTGAATGTGTTAAAGGGACGAGATTTTTGCCAAGCTGGACCTGATTAGTGATTTGCTCCGTTCGCCCAGACGGGTGTCAAGCTGTCAGCAACAAGGCTGGGAGGATCACACCGGAAGAAGCACCCATCAGCAGATCAGGCAAAAATGGCCGCCAAAAATAAGGTGGATATCTGTGATTCAGTGTGGCTGTACTGCACCCCCTCACCGCAGCCCCCCCCCCCCCCCCCCCCCCGCTATCCCACCTTCTCCTTATCAACACCTCTGCCACTCGCTTACACAACTTTCCCTCTCGCCTCCATCTCGCTGAGCTTCCCTTTTCCTTTCACTTTCCTTCTCATTTGAGCATTCAGGCTCCGTTCCTCTCCTCTGCTTTCACCAATGTGTCCCTCGTCTTGTTCCTCTCCTCTGCTTTCACCAATGTGTCCCTCGTCTTGTTCTTCTCCTCTGCTTTCCCCAATCTGTCCCTCGTCTTGTTCTTCTCCTCTGCTTTCCCCAATCTGTCCCTCGTCTTGTTCCTCTGCTTTCACCAATCTGTCCCTCGTCTTGTTCTTCTCCTCTGCTTTCACCAATCTGTCCCTCGTCTTGTTCTTCTCCTCTGCTTTCACCAATCTGTCCCTCGTCTTGTTCCTCTGCTTTCACCAATCTGTCCCCCGTCTTGTTCCTCTGCTTTCACCAATCTGTCCCTCGTCTTGTTCCTCTGCTTTCACCAATCTGTCCCTCGTCTTGTTCCTCTGCTTTCACCAATCTGTCCCTCGTCTTGTTCCTCTGCTTTCACCAATCTGTCCCTCGTCTTGTTCCTCTCCTCTGCTTTCACCAATCTGTCCCTCATCTTGTTCCTCTCCTCTGCTTTCACCAATGTGTCCCTCGTCTTGTTCCTCTCCTCTGCTTTCACCAATGTGTCCCTCGTCTTGTTCTTCTCCTCTGCTTTCCCCAATCTGTCCCTCGTCTTGTTCTTCTCCTCTGCTTTCACCAATGTGTCCCTCGTCTTGTTCCTCTCCTCTGCTTTCACCAATGTGTCCCTCGTCTTGTTCTTCTCCTCTGCTTTCCCCAATCTGTCCCTCGTCTTGTTCTTCTCCTCTGCTTTCCCCAATCTGTCCCTCGTCTTGTTCCTCTGCTTTCACCAATCTGTCCCTCGTCTTGTTCTTCTCCTCTGCTTTCACCAATCTGTCCCTCGTCTTGTTCTTCTCCTCTGCTTTCACCAATCTGTCCCTCGTCTTGTTCCTCTGCTTTCACCAATCTGTCCCCCGTCTTGTTCCTCTGCTTTCACCAATCTGTCCCTCGTCTTGTTCCTCTGCTTTCACCAATCTGTCCCTCGTCTTGTTCCTCTGCTTTCACCAATCTGTCCCTCGTCTTGTTCCTCTGCTTTCACCAATCTGTCCCTCGTCTTGTTCCTCTCCTCTGCTTTCACCAATCTGTCCCTCATCTTGTTCCTCTCCTCTGCTTTCACCAATCTGTCCCTCGTCTTGTTCTTCTCCTCTGCTTTCCCCAATCTGTCCCTCGTCTTGTTCTTCTGCTTTCCCCAATCTGTCCCTCATCTTGTTCTTCTCCTCTGCTTTCACCAATCTGTCCCTCGTCTTGTTCTTCTGCTTTCACCAATCTGTCCCTCGTCTTGTTCCTCTGCTTTCACCAATCTGTCCCTCGTCTTGTTCCTCTCCTCTGCTTTCACCAATCTGTCCCTCGTCTTGTTCCTCTCCTCTGCTTTCCCCAATCTGTCCCTCGTCTTGTTCTTCTGCTTTCCCCAATCTGTCCCTCGTCTTGTTCTTCTGCTTTCACCAATCTGTCCCTCGTCTTGTTCTTCTGCTTTCACCAATCTGTCCCTCGTCTTGTTCTTCTGCTTTCACCAATCTGTCCCTCGTCTTGTTCCTCTGCTTTCACCAATCTGTCCCTCGTCTTGTTCTTCTCCTCTGCTTTCACCAATCTGTCCCTCGTCTTGTTCCTCTCCTCTGCTTTCACCAATCTGTCCCTCATCTTGTTCCTCTGCTTTCACCAATCTGTCCCTCGTCTTGTTCCTCTGCTTTCACCAATCTGTCCCTCGTCTTGTTCCTCTCCTCTGCTTTCACCAATCTGTCCCTCATCTTGTTCCTCTGCTTTCACCAATCTGTCCCTCGTCTTGTTCCTCTGCTTTCACCAATCTGTCCCTCGTCTTGTTCCTCTCCTCTGCTTTCACCAATCTGTCCCTCGTCTTGTTCCTCTGCTTTCACCAATCTGTCCCTCGTCTTGTTCCTCTCCTCTGCTTTCACCAATCTGTCCCTCGTCTTGTTCTTCTGCTTTCACCAATCTGTCCCTCGTCTTGTTCTTCTCCTCTGCTTTCACCAATCTGTCCCTCGTCTTGTTCTTCTGCTTTCACCAATCTGTCCCTCGTCTTGTTCTTCTCCTCTGCTTTCACCAATCTGTCCCTCGTCTTGTTCTTCTCCTCTGCTTTCACCAATCGGTCCCTCATCTTGTTCTTCTGCTTTCACCAATCTGTCCCTCGTCTTGTTCCTCTCCTCTGCTTTCACCAATCTGTCCCTCGTCTTGTTCCTCTCCTCTGCTTTCACCAATCTGTCCCTCGTCTTGTTCCTCTCCTCTGCTTTTACCAATCTGTCCCTCGTCTTGTTCCTCTGCTTTCACCAATCTGTCCCTCGTCTTGTTCTTCTCCTCTGCTTTCACCAATCTGTCCCTCATCTTGTTCCTCTGCTTTCACCAATCTGTCCCTCGTCTTGTTCCTCTCCTCTGCTTTTACCAATGTGTCCCTCGTCTTGTTCCTCTCCTCTGCTTTCACCAATCTGTCCCTCATCTTGTTCCTCTGCTTTCACCAATGTGTCCCTCGTCTTGTTCCTCTCCTCTGCTTTTACCAATCTGTCCCTCGTCTTGTTCTTCTCCTCTGCTTTCACCAATGTGTCCCTCGTCTTGTTCTTCTCCTCTGCTTTCACCAATCTGTCCCTCATCTTGTTCCTCTGCTTTCACCAATGTGTCCCTCGTCTTGTTCCTCTCCTCTGCTTTCACCAATCTGTCCCTCATCTTGTTCCTCTGCTTTCACCAATGTGTCCCTCGTCTTGTTCTTCTCCTCTGCTTTCACCAATCTGTCCCTCGTCTTGTTCCTCTCCTCTGCTTTCACCAATCTGTCCCTCGTCTTGTTCTTCTCCTCTGCTTTCACCAATCTGTCCCTCGTCTTGTTCCTCTCCTCTGCTTTTACCAATCTGTCCCTCGTCTTGTTCCTCTCCTCTGCTTTCACCAATCTGTCCCTCGTCTTGTTCCTCTGCTTTCACCAATCTGTCCCTCATCTTGTTCTTCTCCTCTGCTTTCACCAATCTGTCCCTCGTCTTGTTCTTCTGCTTTCACCAATCTGTCCCTCGTCTTGTTCCTCTCCTCTTCTTTCACCAATCTGTCCCTCGTCTTGTTCTTCTCCTCTGCTTTCACCAATCTGTCCCTCATCTTGTTCTTCTCCTCTGCTTTCACCAATCTGTCCCCCGTCTTTTTCCTCTGCTTTCACCAATCTGTCCCTCGTCTTGTTCCTCTACTTTCACCAATCTGCCCCTCGTCTTGTTCTTCTCTTCTGCTTTCAACAATCTGTCCCTCATCTTGTTTGCCCTCTCACCAATGTATTTGTCTCCGCTCCGTGTCTTTCCGCTCGTCTCCTCTATCGTTTGTCCTGCTCGTCCCCAGTGAATGTAATAACGTTAATGTGATCTGCAGTGCGTCCATAAAACAACCCTCTTATCTGCCAGGCTGTCTCTGCGAGTGCAGCTGAACCTGCTCGGTTAGTTGTGCCTGCTCTATTCCTCATGTTTATTGTGGATCTCTTATGACTGCCTTATCATTGAAGCGCTCATTTCCTTGTTGCGGTGTGGGTCTGTTTTATGACCCGTTCCTTTATCGCAAACAAACTGGGATGTGGAGGTTGAATGACATCACATCCGTTTTGTTAGCGTTCCATTTGCAGAAAACTGGGAGCTGGGAAGTTCACTGTTGAATTGCGTCACATCCGTTTTAAACGAGTCAGATCCAGTCGCTAGCCAGCCTAGCCATCGTTAGCAATAACAGTTGATAACAAGGCATTTTGCACATACAAACACTGCAGCAACATTATATAGATTGCCCTTATAACTAGTCCTTCCTCACACAAACGTTCAATAAATATAAACACATGTAGCCAGAGATGGGGACTTGGACTTGTGACTTGGACTTGAGTCGCACACACAGTGACTTGTTAAGACTTGACTTAAAGCAGCTACGAGCAACTTTTTCGATTGTTATTAAACAGTATAAATTTAATATCAATGCATCACATCTTACCTCTAATAGTCGACGATACCAACGCAGAGTAGTCTCGCTTGAACCCCGAGTGAATCGGCCAGTGTTAGTGTGTCTGTAGCCAGGGCAGATCAGGAATTGAAATGAAACGGTTTGCAGCAGCCACTTCGGCCATAACCACAAAATAACTTCCAAAAAACCTGTTAGAATATAACAGAGATGTTCCCGCGAGTATGCGTGGCGTTCACATTGTTTATGTTATGTTGCTAGGCAGCGCAAACGGCGTAAAAAGGCAGCTGCGTTTCACTTCCTGGTTTCACTTCCGCGTTTCACTTCCGGGTTACCCGGTCCGGTCGCTCTAGAGAGCCCCCTGTTGGCGCGAGTTTAGACAGACTATAGACTTAATAATCACCTAAGGGAGCAATCTCAGATACACACGGCTTTGGTCTCGTCGACTATTAGAGGTAAGATGTGATGCATTGATATTAAATTTATACTGTTTAATAACAATCGAAAAAGTTGCTCGTAGCTGCTTTAACACGTTCACTGCCATTGACGAGATATCTCGGCTTACAGAATCCAACGGTTGACTGCCAAGGACGAGATATCTCGGCTTAAAATTTTTTTTTTTTTTTTTTACGGTGGGACGTGGATCCAACCCTTTTACGTCTTTTATACAAATATTGGAGGTATTGAATGTGTATAATCTATTTTACCGACCCACTGAGTGGCGACAAAACTGCAGGGAAAAGCGCGAGGAAGCCGTTCTCATACTGTAAAATAGATGGCGAAAACGCTTTCGCTTTCGCACTGACGCACAGCGGTGGCAACGGTGGGGGGTTCCAAGAATAGACTGGGTGGAAAACACACTTTGAAACACGCAGCATAAAGCCTAGAATCGCACAAAGCTTCATCAAAGCTCTCAAACCCAAGAAACAAGTGAGCCCCGTCCACACTCGCTGCCAGGGAGGGAGGCTGCTCAAACTCGCAGCAGCAGCAGCAGAAAACTCGCTTGTGACAAACGCTGCTGAAAGCCACCAGACACACCCACGGAGGGAGGAGTTTGAAGGAGAGGGCGTTCAGAACTATATTGTTTAGATGTCTGATCTCTCACTGATGCCAAAAATAAATGGTTAAAGTGACTGTTCTGCCTGTTCGATTGAATTTCACAAAACTGCGATTATCTCAGCTTTCAGTCTCAGACGTTGAAACCATGCTGTACTCAACGGCTAATATCTACATAACTACTAACTCTACAAACTAACTCTTTTAGACAGAGAAAGCACACATTCTATTAGTACTTTTGTGAACTTTGTGTTCACAAAGTCCAAGCAGAAAATAATCCTCGGCTCTTGTAAAATGAGCCAGAATCCTCAAAAAAACCCTCTGGCAGAACCTACCTACAGTAAAAAAAAAAAGGCTGGCAGTGAATGTGTTAAGACTCCTCAAAACAAAGACTTAAGACTATATAACATAAGGAAATGTCTCCTAAAAAATCATAACAAATCAATGCTGATACTGTATGCTAATAAAGGAGTGAGGATAATACAGTGTGCTCTGAATTATTTAGTTTCAGCTCTGCAGTGTTCTAAGCAGAGCGGATGGCATGCAGCAGATGATAGAACGCTCGTCCATAAGAGACTTGTTGATGTGGACTCGAGCTCAAAGACTTGAGACTTGACTTGGACTTGCAAAAAAAGAACTTGAGCATCTCTGCATGCAGCACTGCAGTGGAAAGGGGGAAACAGTAGCAGTGCTACGGGTCTATAAATATGCATCGGCCCTCCGGTGAATGCATCTTGATTTAAACCTGCTGCCACACATACAGCACTCGCAACTCTTGATCCCATTAAACTCCAGCATGTGTTACGTCTTCCTCGGGGGCAAAGTAAACCTGCAATCTCCATGCCTCTGCAGAGCCAGGCCGCGGACATCCCTCTGCAGAGCCAGGCCGCAGACATCCCTCTGCAGAGCCAGGCCGCGGACATCCCTCTGCAGAGCCAGGCCGCAGACATCCCTCTGCAGAGCCAGGCCGCAGACATCCCTCTGCAGAGCCAGGCCGCGGACATCCCTCTGCAGAGCCAGGCCGTGGACATCCCTCTGCAGAGCCAGGCCGCAGACATCCCTCTGCAAAGCCAGGCCGCGGACATCCCTCTGCAGAGGCAGGCCGCGGACATCCCTCTGCAGGGCCAGGCCGCAGACATCCCTCTGCAGAGGCAGGCCGCGGACATCCCTCTGCAGGGCCAGGCCGCGGACATCCCTCTGCAGGGCCAGGCCGCAGACATCCCTCTGCAGAGCCAGGCCGCGGACATCCCTCTGCAGAGCCAGGCCGCAGACATCCCTCTGCAGAGCCAGGCCGCAGACATCCCTCTGCAGAGCCAGGCCGCGGACATCCTTCTGCAGAGCCAGGCCGCGGACATCCCTCTGCAGGGCCAGGCCGCGGACATTGGAATGCAGCATGGATCGCACCTCTCCCGCCCTCAGGCGACGCACTTAACCTGGCCTGACCCTCCTCAGCCTCTGCTAGATGACGACAGAGGCGTCTGACAGACCAATAAATCACTGCTTTAATAACAGCACCAGCGCGTCCACCAACAGGCTGTATCAGACACAACAGGCTGTATCAGACACAACAGGCTGTATCAGACACGCGTTTGACAAGCCGCTCAGGACATTCCGGACACTGCCGCGCACGAGGCCGTGACTTTGAGATGCGAGGCAGCCACAGTCACCAGGGAATAGAGAGAAGTCTGCTCCATGCAGGAAATGTCTGAAATCATACCTAATACGGCAGGGCTTCCAAAACTTTTCTGACCAAGTACCACTATGTACCAAACCAAACATCCCAGGGACCACTTCCACTACTACGTATACAAAATCCCCCCCACCCCCATGAAATAAAATTGGCTGATTTAACCATGCGATACTGCTTCAAAACAGACACACACCTTCCTGACATGGTTGGTACTGGTACCAATCGATTCCGTAGGTCTTATCAAATAACATAATGATCCCATAGGCATCCAGATATTGAGCAAAACTAAGCAAGTAAACTAAGGGGTGGGGGGGCGGGAGGCAGCTTTTCCTAGCTTTGTCTGAGGGGAGGCCCACAGTCTCAGACTTTGAAAACCACTGGTCTATACTACATAGTTGGTTGAATCAGCTGGGAAGCTCAAATTGTAATTTTTTATTTTTTTTAAAATATTTTTTTCCCTCTGTTCTTCAATCCACCTCAAACTGTAAATAGCCTACATTATCTCAATGCACAAACCTGGATATACTCTACAAGGTCATAGCACTGTGTAGACCAAGGTGTCTCATATGAGCTCCTTGGCTGCCAGATGGACGGTGAGGTTCATCATCATGAGACGTGACTTACTGGAGCGTGCTTGTAACAGATGTATTGTAGGACAGAATGAGAGCAGGGTCTCTGCAGTAGGTGTGACGGAGGTGATTATTGTTGCAGTGGGTGTGACTGAGTGCTGAGATTAATAGAGTGGGCGTCGGTGTAGTGTTGAGACCCGCCTTGCCCTTTGACCTCTCGTGTCGTTACCGCTCTGTCAGAGACACATGAATAATTCAAAGACGTCCAATCCAGGGGGCCACAGCACCTTAACTTTGGCAACACCCTCAGCCTACTGATCACTCCCCCTCTCTGCTGTTATCTCACTCTGTCAAACACTTGTTTATTTAACCACTCCCCCTCTCTACTGTTATCTCACTCTCTCAAACACTCATTCAGTTAACCACTCCCCCATCTCTACTGTTATCTCACTCTCTCAAACACTCATTCAGTTAACCACTCCCCCATCTCTACTGTTATCTCACTCTCTCAAACACTCATTCAGTTAACCACTCCCCCATCTCTACTGTTATCTCACTCTCTCAAACACTCATTCAGTTAACCACTCCCCCATCTCTACTGTTATCTCACTCTCTCAAACACTCATTCAGTTAACCACTCCCCCATCTCTACTGTTATCTCACTCTCTCAAACACTCATTCAGTTAACCACTCCCCCATCTCTACTGTTATCTCACTCTCTCAAACATTCATTTATCTTCATTGGTGAGCAGAGAAGATGCTCTGAAGTCAGTGCTGATCGTAGCTTTAAGGGGAAGCAGAATGTCATTTAAATGCCATCTGGTGTTTTGATCTTCCCTTTCATTCCCCCATCAGAGTTGCACACAACAACCTGCACGTGTTACGCTTCATACTAGGGATGCACCATATTGCTTTTTTTTTGCCGATATCTAATATGCTGGATGCCGATCTATGCACACACAAAAATCCAGGTAATTTCAGAGAATATGAAGACTCTCCTGTAGTGGAATCAACACATATTATACCTACTCTTATGGTGATGGCCCACTGGCAGATGCAGACATAAATACAATGCTTTCTAAATGGGCAAAATAAGAAAACATCCAACTTGGGTTATTTAAAACATGCCATTTTTTATGTAAAATTTTCTTTCAAACAAAACTATAAGATTCATCCTTCCATCATCCATTATAGTATTCACTCATGCCAGGGAGATGGCGGCGAGCATTCGGTCAAGAATTTAGTTACGCATCGAACTTTCACTCACACACACACACACACACACACACACACACACACACACAGACGAACAGAGACACAAAGACGAGATAGTTTTGGACTCGGGTAGAAGCGGCAGTCAACAGCGAGACGCCAGCAGTACTCTAACCCGGAAGACAAACAACTACGGCAACAACGCTAGCACAGCGCGATCGCTAAACCAATCCAGGTAGGTGTAATCCAGGTAAAGTGTCGTTTTATCGGCCTGTCATATCGGCAGAAATGTCTGTTTTGTGCCGATGCCGATATTTCATTATAAAGCCTTTATAAGCTGATACTGATGATGTGCAGATATCATCGTACATCATAACGTCCAAACACATCCACAGAAAAAGCATCCATGACAACAATGCACGTGCATGTTGTTTACAGCCACAGCTCATAATCAACCTCAGGAATGTTGCAGCACAGATGAAGCAGAGGGGTCTAATGTGCACCAGCAAGAAGCAGAGGGGTCTCATGTGCACCAGCAACTAAGTGATGGAGACACCTCTCATTACAGACACATGCATAATGTACACTCACACATGCAGCATGCCTCACATGAGAATAGGGATTGTAGCATTATTAGCATACCAACCCAATCCAATTGTCAGAATAAAATACATTTCTGCAAATGACAGATACATAAAATCTCAATCTTTTTTCTGGTTATTAAATTGGAGGCAACATTAATCCAGGATTTACATTGGTATGAATGTAATTGTGTGTAAATACCACTATTATATCACTGCATTAATGTCAGTTTTAATGAATAATAAACCTGCATTGCATGGTGAAAAAACAATACCACATAACTATTCAAGACATGTCAATACTTTTTAAGGTCTTAAACTTAGCCAATTTAATTTGTTGCACTTTCTCAAGACCCATGTGGACACGCACGCACGCACGCACGCACACACACACACACACACACACACACACACACACACACACACACACACACACACACACACACACACACACACACACACACACACACACACACACACACACAACCTTTCCCCTGCTGGGCTTGCCACAGGTAGGAGGTGGATTCTTGCTGGGAGAGGAGGATTGGGAGAAGCGTCTTAATTAAAAGATGCTGCTGCCTGCTGCTATAGAGAGCTGAACAGTCACGTGACACTTCTTGCCACGGAAGAGAGTTCTCCATTCACTTTCTCCATAGACATTTAGAAAGATCCTCATCATTGAATGGGGATGGATGGAGGAACTCTCTTCCATAGACATTTAGAAAGATCCTCATCATTGAATGGGGATGGATGGAGGAACTCTCTTCCATAGACATTTAGAAAGATCCTCATCATTGAATGGGGATGGATGGAGGAACTCTCTTCCGGGGCTGAAACGTCACGGAAAGTCACCTGACTGTTGAGCTGGTGGATTTGTTTTTTCACCTTGTGTTTGTCCGTCTGGACTGTATGCCACAGAGAGAGGGTGACAGCATTGGTTTATACAGTAGTGTGTTAGTATATGTCATGAGTGACTAATCTGATGTCAAGTGCATTTGAGAATTATTGGATTATATTGTATTGTCTGTAATGGCTGTTAAAGTAAAAAAAAATAAAGAAAGATGGCTTTTAGTCATTGATTTAGGTGAGCGGGTTGACGCCATCTTTACCCATGATCTTTAGCCGCTAAATTAGGTGAGTGTACAATACTGTAGCTACTGTATGCTACCTTACAAAATGGTCTTGTTGTCAACGACAGTATTTGCTCATTACACATAGGCACCCGGCTTAGCGCTTATAGAGCTGAACAGTCACATGACATCTTTTCCCCCAGAAGTGAGTTTCCCATATTTTCTCCAGAGACATTTAGAAAAATCCTTATACAACCAGTTTTAAGGCTGGAACCAAGCCAACCCGTGACCTACTGAATCATGAGCGACCATAAAACATCTCAGTTGAAGCAAAAAATAAAAAAATAACATTGTGGGGGGGGGGGGGGGGGAATTAATTTTTTATTTTTATTTTTTGAGCTTTCAGCTAAAGGTGACTAGTTTGAATCTCTGTAAAGGCTGAGAATAATTAGCGTGAGCCCCAAAGTCTATAGAAATCTTCAATCAACTTCCCAGAGCGTTGCTTGAAGCATTTGTTGGGTGGGCAGAATGCCTTGTCTTTCTGTTGACTTTGTAAAAGGATGAGGATAGTTGGCTGTTTATGAAGGAAACGACGAGAGGACACGATGTCCCCCAGAGCCCAGGAGGAGGAGGAGGACTCAGCTGCTCAGCCGCTGGGAATGTAATGGAAGTGCAGAGAGCTTTTCTCTCGCCTGGCACCAAACATCCACACCGTGTCATTTACTAAAGAGATGAGGGACATAAATCTCCCACTCTCTCCATCTGCCTCAATCCCCCAATCTCAGTCCGCTCTTCAATCTTCTTTCTTTCTCTCCTCCGTCTCTCTCGTTTTCCATTTCACCCTCTTTCACCAACTCTACCCTCTGTACCCCCTCTGCCCCCCACCCCCATTCCACTGAGTCTCTCTGTACATCTCAGGATGATCTACCTGATAGCTGCATATCTCTGGCAGATTGTAACACGGACACAGAGCTTCATCAGTTTAGCCGACACACGGGGATATACTGTAGTCCTGGCAGAGAGGCATCTGCATTCTGAAATATTACAAGTGCCATTCTAACATGCAGGCTACAGACTGGACATTTATCTGAGAAAACATTGTCCTTGACTGTTTTTTTAAAAACTACAATACGTGTCTTAAACCTCTTGGATTATGTTGCGAGATTGAGGGAAGTAGCATACTGCCACCTAGTGTTCCAAATGCCAACCTGATGTAGTAGAGATCAAATTGATCTATGAGCAATAGATGTACATATAATGAAGATTTTGTTTGATGTTAAATTGTATGTTGCATCTTCAAAATGCCATCCTTTTTTCCAGGCAATGTCAGACAAACCGCATCACAACTGGTCCTGATTGGCTTCCCTTACTAAAGTTCTTTCAATCAAGCTAGTGATGCAGCATTTGACTAAAGCTGTTGTTGGCCAATCAGAATCCAGTATTACGACTGTTCTGCTTTGGAGGATTTAGTATTCATTCATTCATCTTTTTTTTATCTTTTTCCCCCCGATTTCCGAGGACATAGCGCGTCGGAGGATCACGCTATTCCCCCCAGTTCCCCTCCCCCCAAACAGGTGCCCCGACCGACCAGAGGAGGCACTGGCGCAGCGACCACGACACATACCCTTAATCCAGCTTCCCACCTGCAGACATGGCCAATTGTGCCTGTATGGACAGTAACCCAACCAAGCCGGAGGTAAAATGGGGGCTCGAACCTGCGACCCTTGTGTTGGTAGGTAGCAGAGCATGTGAGCGGAGCGGGCGGGGAGCGGGGACCAGAGCGGTACCAGAGCGAAAGTTGGAGCGGCACCGATCACCCGCTCAGTCCCGCTCCAGTTTCGATCAGACGATCACACCATGTTCGAACCAGAATTCATCGGTGCGTGGCCCACTATTTTCTTGCCAGCTGCTGCGAGACGAGAAGGAAGAGACTCTGCTGAGCTCATGTTATTTGTAGTGAGCAATGCCCATTGCCCAGGCGTTTAAACGCAAATGAAAACACCCTGGCCTTTTTATCTTTTTTATTCTTTTGAGCGGAGCGGAGCGGTGAGTGCGCACGGGTGAAATCTGTATGGTGCGGCGAGCGGTCTGGAGCGGAGCGGCCGTGAGTGCTGGAGCGGGTGGAAAGGGCCGCTCCACTCCGCTCACATGCTCTGGTAGGTAGGGAATCTACTGTAGCAGCTACACCACAGTGTATTTGAAAGCCAAATCATGAAATGTGAATAATATGGGACTCTTTCATAATGGTCCATAGTGATGTTTTTACAGTCGTCCATTTGTTTTTCCACAGCCAAGACTGACGACAAACACAGGCAGTCTGCTTACTGGAATCAATACCTCCTCCTACCAGCAGGAACACATGCTTTCAGAACAACCCTGCTAACCAATAGTTGATTGCATGGGAGCTGTGGTCTTCAGGATGTTACCCAGAGCGCAGCGCTGAGGTGATTTAGCAGCTTATTGACCTCTGGTTTGGATGAAGAGAACAGGGCCGTGGCTCATCTCAACACTGCCATCTACTGTTCATCTGGTTAAGATGGTCTGTCATGGCATCAGCAATGCAATGTCACCACCAAGAGATGGGAGGGGAGTATCGCCGCTGGAAGGTGTCTTCCATCAGCAGTGAAGGCTAACTTCTCCCATGTGCCTTCACGTGGGAGAAGTTAGCTGGGAAGGGTAACTTCTTTTTAGACATATTTGCTGCGCGGCCTCCACCACACGACTCACCCGGGGGCAGAGCTCCCACAGTAGGGCTGCCTGTTGAGGCGAGGTGAGGGGCTGTCGGAGGAGCGACCCTGCAGCTCCAGGGAGAGTCAAATCATAATCTTTTTAAACACGTTTCACAAATCAGATTGTGGCAGTTCTTTGTATGTACATCAAAGACATACAGTAGCCTATATGCACATGTTTTTGTATGTGTTGGGGAGCTATTTTCAATGGATTTTACAATGGCGCTGGGTAATAAACAAGACACGAACATGTCTGTCCCCACTGGCCAGCCTGCAGCACAGAGTCCATACGGGTCGGGTCGGGCGTGTAGAGAAGTGCACAGGTATGGCTGCACTACTAGTATTAATAAAGAGTCACAACAGACAACATTCGACTTAATATGACCTCAATAATAAGCACTTAAAATGGCATAAATTGCTACATTGTTCGCAGGGAAGACTTGGCTACCTGGGGATTCAAACCATGAACCTTTGTATCCAGAGAGTAGGTGCCTTTAGGCCTGTGCCAATGGGCGCACATGGCTTCCACACACATTCTCACAAGAGAAGGGCTTAACAAGGAGTGTTCAGCTTTTAAGTATGACGATACTTTTAAGTATGACGATTACAAAAAGTAATCATCACTTTGATTGAAAGTCAGTATGGAGATATATGGCACTGCTTTATTAAAGCAGCTTCTGCAATATTTGTGTCATAAATATGACAGGTAATACAAAACCTCCTTGAAGGATGGAGGAGGAATTGTGTGCTGAGATAATGAAGAACAATCATGTTTAATGCAACACTGCCCTCATGTGGTCAAACAGCATATCAACAGAATGTCAGCATCATTAAGTATCAGACAGTGGTTCTGTGGCCCATTTCCACCGCTGGTATTAGCCCGGCTCGACTCACTTTTTTGTATCATTCCACCGGTCAAAAACTGGGACCGCCCGGGTTGAGTGGTGCTGCTTTTAGTAGCCCCTCTGTCCAGGTTCCAGCGCTGTGGAACCGTCACCATACCATACAGTGATGTGAAAACACTGCAGACGACTGATTGGTCAGGCAGAACCGTGTTTACTGTGCTGGACACCAGTTTAGTGGGGTTTACCTTTTCTTCTGTTATTTCCATCAGTCTTTTGTGTTGCTGCCTTCGGCTCTGGTGAAATAAAATCGACGTCCTTGCTCAGCCTTAACATGACGGTGGTTTTCAATTGTTTTGAGAGAGACAAGTCAGCTGTTCGGGAACCCCTTGTAGTTGTGTGTTACGTCTACGTTTCCGCTAGGCCGGAGGCGGGGTTTAGCGAAGCCGTGGTCTTTCCTGGTGACTCCCCTTCCCCCGCGCAGCGCATGCATGTAAATAACAACAAATTTATATTCACTCTCCTGGCTGATGGTCTCCTTTTCCCATGTAGGTCATATAGAGGCACCAGTATTTCATAACCAGTTTAAAAGTTCTGTGTATGGATTTAATTTTAACGTTATAGGTGATAGCCTACTTCCTGGTATGGTCGCAGTGACTACTGACTGAGCACAAAAGTCACGCTGGCTAAAGTCACGTCCTCTCCTGCATTCACCATACGACCAAGGGATTTCAGCTGCCATTCATTTTCCATCTACAGTTTGTTAATATTTCCATGTGTTCATTAAAGTTATACAAATGGAGGGCGGAGGGCAGATATGCGGTCGCTATGACGACCAGGTGTGGGCGGAGGCAAGTAAACTTGTGGTGGAAGCAGACAGTCTATCAGGTCGAGACGAGTAAGGCCAAGTAAAAGTAGAGCCGTACTGTGCTGTTATATGTGGTGGAAATGAGGCAAAAGTTGGGTCCGGGGGTCCTTGGGGGGGTCCCCAGCAAGAAAGGGAATCATTTATTTTCACTATAATTCCGTCCATAACAATGACTATTGTAATCATGGGTTTCATACACTTTCTGTAATAAAACATCTAAAAGCAAAAATCTTATCAGATGGGATCTGTGGTCTAATTGGCGTCAGTTTGGGCTTGATGCGAAAAAGTTTGAGAAACACTGTTAGAAAACCTCCTGCACTGCTCCTCATTACTCCTGCACCGCTCCTCATTACTCCTGCACTGCTCCTCATTAGTCCTGCACTGCTCCTCATTACTCCTGCACTGCTCCTCAATACTCCTGCACTGCTCCTCATTAGTCCTGCACCGCTCCTCATTACTCCTGCACTGCTCCTCATTACTCCTGCACTGCTCCTCATTACTCCTGCACTGCTCCTCATTACTCCTGCACTGCTCCTCATTACTCCTGCACTGCTCCTCATTAGTCCTGCACCGCTCCTCATTACTCCTGCACTGCTCCTCAATACTCCTGCACTGCTCCTCATTAGTCCTGCACTGCTCCTCATTACTCCTGCACTGCTCCTCATTACTCCTGCACTGCTCCTCATTAGTCCTGCACTGCTCCTCATTAACTGCTCCTCATTACTCCTGCACTGCTCCTCATTACTCCTGCACTGCTCCTCATTACTCCTGCACTGCTCCTCATTAACTGCTCCTCATTACTCCTGCACTGCTCCTCATTACTCCTGCACTACTCCTCATTAGTCCTGCACTGCTCCTCATTACTCCTGCACTGCTCCTCATTACTCCTGCACTGCTCCTCATTAGTCCTGCACTGCTCCTCATTAGTCCTGCACCGCTCCTCATTACTCCTGCACTGCTCCTCATTACTCCTGCACTGCTCCTCATTAACTGCTCCTCATTACTCCTGCACTGCTCCTCATTACTCCTGCACTGCTCCTCATTACTCCTGCACTGCTCCTCATTACTCCTGCACTGCTCCTCATTACTCCTGCACTGCTCCTCATTAGTCCTGCACTGCTCCTCATTAACTGCTCCTCATTACTCCTGCACTGCTCCTCATTACTCCTGCACTGCTCCTCATTACTCCTGCACTGCTCCTCATTACTCCTGCACTGCTCCTCATTACTCCTGCACTGCTCCTCATTACTCCTGCACTGCTCCTCAATACTCCTGCACTGCTCCTCATTACTCCTGCACTGCTCCTCAATACTCCTGCACTGCTCCTCATTACTCCTGCACTGCTCCTCATTACTCCTGCACTGCTCCTCATTAGTCCTGCACTGCTCCTCATTAACTGCTCCTCATTACTCCTGCACTGCTCCTCATTACTCCTGCACTGCTCCTCATTACTCCTGCACTGCTCCTCATTACTCCTGCACTGCTCCTCATTACTCCTGCACTGCTCCTCATTACTCCTGCACTGCTCCTCATTACTCCTGCACTGCTCCTCATTAACTGCTCCTCATTACTCCTGCACTGCTCCTCATTACTCCTGCACTGCTCCTCATTACTCCTGCACTGCTCCTCATTATTGAAGACTGGAAAAGGCTCTTACCTGTGTAGTGCCGATCATCTGCATGAAGAGCAAGAAGAGAGAAATGAGAGAGTTAGATCGCAAAACTCATCCTGAGAAGATTAAGAATGCATAGAATACATCTGTGCAGAAGCATTCAAATTAATATACATGTGAGTGTACACTACACACACATGTACAGTAGAGTAGAGTAGGATGTGATGGGAGTGACTCACAGTGACAGACAGGCTTGGGCGTGTCTGTACAGTAGAGTACAGTAGGATGTGATGGGAGTGACTCACAGTGACAGACAGGCTTGGGCGTGTCTGTACAGTAGAGTACAGTAGGATGTGATGGGAGTGACTCACAGTGACAGACAGGCTTGGGCGTGTCTGTACAGTAGAGTAGAGTAGAATGTGATAGGAGTGACTCACAGTGACAGACAGGCTTGGGCGTGTCTGTACAGTAGAGTAGAGTAGAATGTGATAGGAGTGACTCACAGTGACAGACAGGCTTGGGCGTGTCTGTACAGTAGAGTAGAGTAGAATGTGATAGGAGTGACTCACAGTGACAGACAGGCTTGGGCGTGTCTGTACAGTAGAGTAGAGTAGAATGTGATAGGAGTGACTCACAGTGACAGACAGGCTTGGGCGTGTCTGTACAGTAGAGTAGAGTAGAATGTGATAGGAGTGACTCACAGTGACAGACAGGCTTGGGCGTGTCTGTACAGTAGAGTAGAGTAGAATGTGATAGGAGTGACTCACAGTGACAGACAGGCTTGGGCGTGTCTGTACAGTAGAGTAGAGTAGAATGTGATAGGAGTGACTCACAGTGACAGACAGGCTTGGGCGTGTCTGTACAGTAGAGTAGAGTAGAATGTGATAAGAGTGACTCACAGTGACAGACAGGCTTGGGCGTGTCTGTACAGTAGAGTAGAGTAGAATGTGATAGGAGTGACTCACAGTGACAGACAGGCTTGGGCGTGTCTGTACAGTAGAGTAGAGTAGAATGTGATAGGAGTGACTCACAGTGACAGACAGGCTTGGGCGTGTCTGTACAGTAGAGTAGAGTAGAATGTGATAGGAGTGACTCACAGTGACAGACAGGCTTGGGCGTGTCTGTACAGTAGAGTAGAGTAGAATGTGATAGGAGTGACTCACAGTGACAGACAGGCTTGGGCGTGTCTGTACAGTAGAGTACAGTAGGATGTGATGGGAGTGACTCACAGTGACAGACAGGCTTGGGCGTGTCTGTACAGTAGAGTACAGTAGGATGTGATGGGAGTGACTCACAGTGACAGACAGGCTTGGGCATGTCTGTACAGTAGAGTAAAGTAGAATGTGATGGGAGTGACTCACAGTGACAGACAGGCTTGGGCATGTCTGTACAGTAGAGTAAAGTAGAATGTGATGGGAGTGACTCACAGTGACAGACAGGCTTGGGCGTGTCTGTACAGTAGAGTACAGTAGGATGTGATGGGAGTGACTCACAGTGACAGACAGGCTTGGGCATGTCTGTACAGTAGAGTAAAGTAGAATGTGATGGGAGTGACTCACAGTGACAGACAGGCTTGGGCGTGTCTGTACAGTAGAGTACAGTAGAATGTGATGGGAGTGACTCACAGTGACAGACAGGCTTGGGCGTGTCCCACTTGCCCATCTTATTGCAGAGCGACGAGTTTGGGCCCATGATGATGAAGCCGGGCAGACAGCTGTAGTGTAATACCGTCCCCTCCACCGGGGGGCCCAGTGGCCACGAGGACACCCGGCCATTCTCCAGAGACGTCCACACCCGAGGACACAACAACACTGGGACAGAAAGACAGGGGGTAGATAGATACTTCAGAAACAACCTATAATATCTTCACATTCTTCAAATGTAAGACTTTTTGTAGGGTCTCTGTGTCATTTCTGGTCGAATGCTGACCTCTATTGTTCAGAAATATCATTACAAAAACATATGGTTTGGCCCCTCCTCTGCCCTCCTCAAGGACCACCAGGATGTCGGCCACAGGAGATGGTTCCAGATTTTGCGCGGACACGCCTGGTTTGGCATGGAGCACGCCTCCCCCATGCACGCCCACTATAATTATAACAGGCATAGAGGTGTTTAGCGCGGCAGGGAGAATACGACTGTGCTTAAGCACGCCCCCATTTGGCGCTGCGCTCGGCGTTAAACACACGCAAACGCAAAAATACCACTTTTACAACGATAGAGCCCCAGGAATCTACTAATGGAATGTACAGTATCTGGAGCAGGAAGCAACAAAGGTGGTGCATTTGAATAGATAAACATACTGGATGTGTCTATGATGACTTAAGCAGTGGCTCTCAAACTTTTTCACATCAAGGACGCCTAAATTGACACAAATTAGACCACTGACGCCCATTTGATAACAAATTCTGCTTTTAGATGTTTTATTACAGAAAGTGTATGAAACCCAATGACCAAAACAGTCTGTCATTCTGTCATTGTGTTACTTTATGGATGGAATTATAGTGAATGTTATTCCCCTTTTGCTGGGGACCCCCTGGAACCCCCTCAAGGACCCCTGGGTGTCCCCGGAGCCCCACTTTGAGAAGCACTGAGTTAGAAAGAACTCACAGCATCTGCTACGCTGGTTCAGCTCGGTCCACGTGCCGTTGGGCAAACACTTCCTGACCTTGGGTCCCACGATCACCCTGCTGCCTCTGCAGATGTACTCAATTTCATAGTCTACCGGCAGGACCTGCACACTGCGAATCTACACACACACACACACGCACGCATGCATGCACACGCACACACACACACACACACACACACACACACAGACACACACGCACACACACACTGTGTTAGTCTACTGACGTTCTCAAAGCAGAAGTAGTCAACAGGAAGAGAGGGGTCAGGCACATACTGAGAGTCACTTTATACATCAGTACATACTGTATGCCCCACAATAGATAAACAAGCCTCATTCAAAGATCAAAAACATATAATAAACATGATCATATCTGACCTAAAGGGATACTGTCTACTCTCACACACCCAACATTACCATTCAGTTCAAATGGATTCAACAAGATTTTGAATAAGTGAACCATATCAATATATATATATATCGATACCGGGGGGGGGGGGGGGGTCGTGATTATTGTGATATTGATCTCAGCCATATCGCAGTCCAACCCCAGTAGAAGGTGTTGCATTTTAAAGTCAAGTCAAGTCAAGTCAAGTTTATTTGTATAGCACATTTCATACACAGAGGCAATTCAAAGTGCTTCACATAAAATGGTTGACAGGAAAATAAAAGAAAAGAAGAGAGTAAAACGGACATTTAAAAGCATCACAACAACTTTAAAAAAAAGAGTATAAAAAGTGTATTACAGGAAAATAAACGAAAAGAAGAAATAAAATGGACATTTAAAAGCATCACAACAAAACTTTAAAAAAAAAGAGTATAAAAAAGTGCAATAGGCAGCAGGCGCAGCAGTTGCAGAAAGAGCTAAAACTTATAGAGGACTCATTGGGTTTGCATAGTAGCTGTCAGCAGTTAAAAGCGACGGTAAACATAAAAGTCTTTAGTCTATTTTTAAAAGTAAGTAAGGTTGGGGCAGATCTGAGGTCTTCAGGCAATTTGTTCCAGCTAGCAGAAGCATAGTGGGTAAATGCAGCCTTCCCGTGATTTGATTTGATCCTAGGGACAGTTAATAAGCTGGACCCTGTTGACCTAAGAGTTCTAGACGGTTCGTAGCGTGGGAGCAATTCAGCTATGTATTTTGGGCCTAGGCCATTGAGTGATTTATAGACTAATAACAGTATTTTAAAATCTATTCTCTGACACACTGGCAACCAATGTAAGGACTTAAGAACTGGAATGATATGATCAGCTTTCTTAGTCTTCGTTAGTACTCTAGCAGCAGCATTCTGAATGAGTTGAAGTTGCCTAAGTTCTTTTTTGGAGAGACCAGAAAAAAGGCTATTGCAGTAGTCTAACCTACTATAAATGAAGGCGTGAATTAGTTTTTCTAGATCCTGTCTGGACATGTATCCCCTAATTCTTGCTATATTTTTAAGATGATAAAAAGCAGATTTTCTAATTGACTTAATGTGGGAGTTAAAGTTGAGATCGGAATCAATAATAACTCCTTAGGCTTCAGGGATCGAGACTCAAGGCATGCAGTGATTTTAAGCCTTTGTTCTTTGGGGCCAAACACGATCACCTCAGTTTTGTCTTTGTTTAGCTGTAGGAAATTCTGGCACATCCAGTTATTTATTTGATCAATGCACTGGCACAATGATTCTATGGGGGCATAGTCAGCTGAGGAAAGAGTTATATACAACTGAGTGTCGTCTGCATAGTTATGATAGGCTACTTTGTTTTTTTGCATAATTAGGCCTAGAGGGAGCATATAAAGGTTGAAGAGAACGGGCCCCATAATGGATCCTTGAGGCACCCCACAGGTCATCCTAGTTAGGTCAGATGTGTAATTGCCAATGGAGACGAAGTACTTCCTGTCTTGAAGATAGGACTTGAACCACTGGAGGACCGTACCCGATAGCCCAACCCAGTTTTCCAGTCTGTCCAATAAAATTGAGTGGTCAACAGTGTCAAATGCAGCGCTAAGATCCAGTAGCACTAGAATCGAATTTTTGCCTGAGTCTGTGTTCATTCTGATGTCATTTATGACTTTAGTAAGCGCGGTTTCAGTGCTGTGATGGGGGCGAAAGCCTGATTGGAGTTTATCTAGGAGATCATTTGAGGTTAGGAATCTATTGAGTTGTAGGTAAACAACCTTTTCAATTATTTTGGCTATGAAGGGGAGATTAGATATTGGTCTGTAGTTACTGATTACCGATGCATCAAGGCTACGCTTTTTTAGTAGGGGTTTAATAACTGCAGTTTTCAGGGACTCAGGAAAAGTGCCGGTCACAAGGGATCTATTAACTATTTGCAATAGGTCCGACGACAGACAGTTATAAACGCTTTTAAAAAAGCTTGTTGGAAGGGTATCGAGACAGCACGAAGATGATTTAAGGCCTTGCACAGTTTTCTCTAAGATGTCGTGGTCGATAACGCTGAACTGGGACAAATTTATCGAACTAGAGATCTGCGGGTAGGATGATGTCACAGCATTTCTTGGTGTGGAGCCACTAATAGCCTGCCTGATATTAATAATTTTATCCGTAAAAAAGGCAGCAAACTCATTACATTTGACAGTAGAGAGGAATTCAGGTGCTAAACAGAGAGGCGGATTAGTCAGTCTATCAACTGTGGCAAAAGGATTAACTGACTTTGAAATGAAATGATCTGAATTTGAAATCATCTCATCTCTGCTGCTTTCACAGGCGCACATCAGCTCTTACATCACAGATAACAGCAGCCATCCCTTACCTGCTCCTGTGTCAGCCCTCTGTAGCGTATCCCTCCATCTCGAGGAGGACGGATGATAGCACAGCCTGAAAAGAAAGAGCAGAAATGAGCTCCAGCCTCCAGCTCCACTATCTGTCTCGATGTGCTCTGTGAGCTCATCTGATAGATACTGTAGCTCCGCTGATGCTGGCTGCTGATGGCCACTCAAGCTATCTGCAGCTTTCAGAAAGGTTCCAACGGGACCTTACTTTGCAACTCTGTCTTGGCAACATCTCTCTGAATGTAAAAGAATCTGTCACTGCCACCGTCTAATCTTATAGGTGGTTTTCACGGAATTGTGTTGCTAGGGAACAGTTGGAAACCAAGCTTATTATTATTAATGTCAGCTTTTGTATTAGCAAACACTGTAACAGGAAGTAAGCTAGGGGCAATTTAGAACGTTTATGTTGACAAGTTAAAACAGTCGATACTGACATCAAAATGAAACTTCTATACAAATAAAACTGCATAACAAGATGATAAAACAGAACCTCTAATTCAAGGGTTCTCTCTCTGGTCTTTCTGTCTTACTTCCCTTCTCTTGCCTGAGAACAGTACATATGGAGCCTTCTCTTGCCTGAGGACAGTACATGTGGTAGCTTGCCTTCTCTTGCCTGAGGACAGTACATGTGGTAGCTTGCCTTCTCTTGCCTGAGAACAGTACATGTGGTAGCTTGCCTTCTCTTGTCTGAGAACAGTACATGTGGTAGCTTGCCTTCTCTTGCCTGAGAACAGTACATGTGGTAGCTTGCCTTCTCTTGCCTGAGAACAGTACATGTGGTAACTTGCCTTCTCTTGCCTGAGAACAGTACATGTGGTAGCTTGCCTTCTCTTGCCTGAGAACAGTACATGTGGTAGCTTGCCTTCTCTTGCCTGAGAACAGTACATGTGGTAACTTGCCTTCTCTTGCCTGAGAACAGTACATGTGGTAGCTTGCCTTCTCTTGCCTGAGGACAGTACATGTGGTAGCTTGCCTTCTCTTGCCTGAGAACAGTACATGTGGTAGCTTGCCTTCTCTTGTCTGAGAACAGTACATGTGGTAGCTTGCCTTCTCTTGCCTGAGAACAGTACATGTGGTAGCTTGCCTTCTCTTGCCTGAGAACAGTACATGTGGTAGCTTGCCTTCTCTTGCCTGAGAACAGTACATGTGGTAACTTGCCTTCTCTTGTCTGAGAACAGTACATGTGGAGCCTTGCCTTCTCTTGCCTGAGAACAGTACATGTGGTAGCTTGCCTTATCTTGCCTGAGAACAGTACATGTGGTAACTTGCCTTCTCTTGCCTGAGAACAGTACATGTGGAGCCTTGCCTTCTCTTGCCTGAGAACAGTACATGTGGTAGCTTGCCTTATCTTGCCTGAGAACAGTACATGTGGTAGCTTGCCTTCTCTTGCCTGAGAACAGTACATGTGGTAACTTGCCTTCTCTTGCCTGAGAACAGTACATGTGGAGCCTTGCCTTCTCTTGCCTGAGAACAGTACATGTGGTAGCTTGCCTTATCTTGCCTGAGAACAGTACATGTGGTAACTTGCCTTCTCTTGCCTGAGAACAGTACATGTGGTAACTTGCCTTCTCTTGCCTGAGAACAGTACATGTGGTAGCTTGCCTTCTCTTGCCTGAGGACAGTACATGTGGTAGCTTGCCTTCTCTTGCCTGAGGACAGTACATGTGGTAGCTTGCCTTCTCTTGCCTGAGAACAGTACATGTGGTAGCTTGCCTTCTCTTGCCTGAGAACAGTACATGTGGTAGCTTGCCTTCTCTTGCCTGAGGACAGTACATGTGGTAGCTTGCCTTCTCTTGCCTGAGGACAGTACATGTGGTAGCTTGCCTTCTCTTGCCTGAGGACAGTACATGTGGTAGCTTGCCTTCTCTTGCCTGAGAACAGTACATGTGGTAGCTTGCCTTCTCTTGCCTGAGAACAGTACATGTGGTAACTTGCCTTCTCTTGCCTGAGAACAGTACATGTGGAGCCTTGCCGTCTCTTGCCTGAGAACAGTACATGTGGTAACTTGCCTTCTCTTGCCTGAGAACAGTACATGTGGTAACTTGCCTTCTCTTGCCTGAGAACAGTACATGTGGTAACTTGCCTTCTCTTGCCTGAGAACAGTACATGTGGTAGCTTGCCTTCTCTTGCCTGAGAACAGTACATGTGGTAACTTGCCTTCTCTTGCCTGAGAACAGTACATGTGGTAGCTTGCCTTCTCTTGCCTGAGAACAGTACATGTGGTAACTTGCCTTCTCTTGCCTGAGGACAGTACATGTGGTAACTTGCCTTCTCTTGCCTGAGAACAGTACATGTGGTAGCTTGCCTTCTCTTGCCTGAGAACAGTACATGTGGTAACTTGCCTTCTCTTGCCTGAGAACAGTACATGTGGTAGCTTGCCTTCTCTTGCCTGAGAACAGTACATGTGGTAACTTGCCTTCTCTTGCCTGAGAACAGTACATGTGGTAACTTGCCTTCTCTTGCCTGAGAACAGTACATGTGGAGCCTTGCCTTCTCTTGTCTGGGAACAGTACATGTGGTAGTTTGCCTTCTCTTGCCTGAGAACAGTACATGTGGAGCCTTGCCTTCTCTTGCCTGAGAACAGTACATGTGGTAACTTGCCTTCTCTTGCCTGAGAACAGTACATGTGGTAACTTGCCTTCTCTTGCCTGAGAACAGTACATGTGGTAACTTGCCTTCTCTTGCCTGAGAACAGTACATGTGGTAGCTTGCCTTCTCTTGCCTGAGAACAGTACATGTGGTAACTTGCCTTCTCTTGCCTGAGGACAGTACATGTGGTAACTTGCCTTCTCTTGCCTGAGAACAGTACATGTGGTAGCTTGCCTTCTCTTGCCTGAGAACAGTACATGTGGTAACTTGCCTTCTCTTGCCTGAGAACAGTACATGTGGTAACTTGCCTTCTCTTGTCTGAGAACAGTACATGTGGTGCCTTGGCCTCTCTTGCCTGAGGACAGCACATGTGGAGCCTGCGATTGCAGCCAGTTCCACACACATTGTAAAGACCTAATTACTAAACATTCAGCACATTTCTCAGCAGAGGGCAGGAAAGACCACTGGACGTGACTCCCATAGCAAACAACCCCCCACCCCCATCCTCCCTCATCCTCCCTCATCCCCCTCATCCTCCCTCATCCCCCTCATCTCCCTGCTCTGCACAAGGAAAATGACAGCTGGCTAATGTGGTGGCAAGCTGATGTCTGTATTACACAGATCTGACATCTGCCTCTGAGCGTTAGCGTCACGCCGTGAGCTAGCAGATGAAAGGATGATAATAAGCACTATGTGTTAACAGCAAATAGCCAGGAGCTTTTTCAGCTGCCATTGGTTTCAGGTTGGATTTTAAATGCAGGGCTGGGCCCAGCCTGGCTGCTAGAGGTCCAGTACTGCTCTGTAGAGCTGTGGCAGGAGCTGCCTGCTCTGACAGAGGGGAAAAGGCCAGAGACACAAAGGCACAATACTAAATGCATACAAATCGCATCAAATGAGACGTGACAGACTGACGTGACAGCCTGACGTGACAGACCGTGCAAAGGCACAACCATTGCCTGTCCAGCCAGCAGTTTGATGTTGATACGACAGCCATGTAGTGGCAAAATGAAAGTTAAGATGGTGCGCGTAGTCACCGTTAGCTGGGTACCTGCATCATTTTGTGAAATCAGGACTTAAAGCCCCGCCCTCCAGTCAGTTTTTCCTACCTGTTTCACCGTTGATGATCTATGAAAACCTACATGTGCACACGCTGTATCAACTCTGTATCAACGCTGTATCAACTCTGTATCAACGCTGTATCAATGCCATTTTGTGCCAAAGAGCTTACATTGCTAGTTTGTTCCACTGAACAAACTATTAGTTAGTGAAGGGCAGAACCAAAAGCCATGAGACAGTGTGCCCTCCGACACTTGACACCTGTCACACAGTGGTGAGACAGTAGGGAAGATCTTGTGTAATTTCTGCTTGGAATAGTGGAGACGGTGAGCGACTTTAAATTTGATCAGCTGGTGTCTGCTATTAACTGAGCAGAGTTGTACAACCGACAGACTCCTTTCCCATAAGATGTCAGATAAATCAGTACCAAGTTCCTCCTGCCATGCTGCTCTAATCCTCTCAGTAGAGGCCGTGGTGCATTACTCTGATCATTGACACGAAAGAGAAAAAGAGAAGTGACCAGGACGTCCCCTGCAAAGATATATTTAAAGTCCCTGGAAACCAAAATCCACAAAAACGTTCTAACTATGTTATTTAGGATCTTATGTTACTAATTATATGCCTCCGAAATTATTATGCATTACTTTCAACCCAAAGCCTTAAAATCGACACTTTTCTACAAGATTCTACAAGATACTTCCTCATTGAAGAGAGCAGCGCGTGAGGTGCTAAAATGTAGGAGCTTATGACGTCATAAGCTCTATATAACCTTTGTACACGCGTGCAATCCGCACCCACCTATGGCAAGTCTGTTCTTTGCCCCCAGTGACAGCGCTCCCTCGCTGTCCGTCTCCCTGTGCCTGTGTGTGAGATTAGCAAGGTGTCGGGTTTCAAGCCATGTGCTCCTCTCTCTCTCTCTCTCTCTCTCTCTCTCTCTCTCTCTCTCTCTCTCTCTCTCTCTCTCTCTCTCTCTCTCTCTCTCTCTCTCTCTCTCTCGGACTAGAGAGAGAGAGAGAGAGAGAGAGAGAGAGAGAGAGAGAGAGAGAGAGAGAGAGAGAGAGAGAGAGAACGGACAGAGATCTCTTCCTCTCAGAGCCACGGAGCAACCAGGGGAGCAACGCGCGAACACACACACACACACACACACACACACACACACACACACACACACACACACACACACACACACACACACACACACACACACACACACACACACACACACACACACGGTGTGTGCACTCATCTCTCTTTCTCTCTCTCTCCGTTTCCCTCCCCCCTCTCTCTCGCGCTCTCCGAGACAGAAATTTCCCTGCTGTAGATGGGACACGCCCACACATTCCGCGGGAGATAATACACTCTAAAAAATAATCGATTTTCATGCGTTTTGCCACACCTGTCAAACCTAAATTTATATACTTTGCGACGTTCATCATCGTTCAAATTTGGCTGGTGGCTTATTAACATAGGGTCCTGTGATGTGATGAACTCAAAATGCTAAATAATAATAAAATATTTTTGGTTTCCAGGGACTTTAAATATGTTTTTTTACAGTACGGTATCATAATCCCAACGCTGTATCTAAATATGATTTTGTTACATTATCATAATATCATATTGTCAAAATGATGTGCTTGTTTGGGCTGATGTTCAACATGGCCTCCTTCATGTTGCGCACGTACACGTGCACGTTCGCATGCACACGCACGCACGCGCACACACACACACACACACACACACACACACACACACACACAACACACGCACACACACACACACACACACACACAGAGTATCCATTGTACTGGTGCAGACTAAGAAAGCATCTCTCTGAACAGACAACTGGAGGCAGTCAGTCAAAGACAGATAGTGGTGTGTGAGGAAGTGATTACCAGCAGATGTGTTGTGTGCAGCAGCACGGAGCCAGGAGAACACTGAGACCATGAAGAGAAGAAAGGGCAGTGCCATCCCTCCACCTGGGAAACGAACAGAGGGAGAGAGACACATTCAGAGGAAGCAGAGAGGGAGAGACTGCTCAAAAAGCCAGAGAAATCAAAAACAAATTAGATGAGAAATATACCCTCAAACACTAAAAATATAAATATATATAAATATACCCTCAAACACTATAAATGAATAAATAAATATATATATACGGTATATATATATATATATATATATATATATATATATATATATAGTATTCATTCAGTATATAAATGGGAGCTAGGGCTCTGTCTGTCTGTCTCGCTGTCTGTCCCACTGATGACATCATCAGTGATGTCATAAATTTGTCAGTGATGTCTTAAATCCCACTGATGACATCATCAGTGATGTCATAAATCCCACAGATGACATCATCAGTGATGTCATAAATTCACTCTCTCACACACACACACACACACACACACACAAAGTCACGAGAGAGACTGAGGGAGGGGGAGAGAGGAGAGGGAGGGAGAGAGAGGAGAGGGAGAGAGACTGAGGGAGAGAGAGGGAGACATTGTGCGCGCGCCAATAGGGCAGGCAAGGCCACACAGCAGCTGAGCTGCGGGCAAGGCCGAGCAGCAGCAGCGCTCTGTCCCACTGATGACATCATCAGTGATGGCATAAATTCACACACACACACAAGGCTATAGTTCAGTGATGATGTCATCATGTCTTGTCCATCCACCATTTTGTTTCGTGAATCATGATCCTAAAGGTCTTTGCACACACAGTCACACGCATGTTTTCGTATGCGTGTTTTTTAATCCGTCATCTGAAAACACAGACGGGTTCCAGCTCGCAAAAATCTATTGACTGATGCGAAAAACGCAGAAAATCGAACCTCGTCCGAAATCTTAAATGATGGACGTAATTGTCGGACTCGGTGTGTCAATGATGATTGACACAAATGAGGTCGTATTCTTTTTTCTTTCGTGCGTCAATTTCGGACGAAAATATGGACTTGGTGTGCAAAAGCTATAACACTCATACTGCTATTCTGACTGTATGAATCCTGGCAAACTACAGGCTTTGCCTCATACATTTACTCCTCCATACATTTAGCTTTTTGTGCTCCGCAGGTCGCAGATCCTAATGGAAAGTGGAATGGATCCAGGCGTTTTGATTAACTTGGCTTTTCGCCGCCTTTACGAGCTTCAAACAGCCGTGAAATGACGGCTTGTTCTCATCACTCTGGAGGAAGGAGGGCCATAACACAACACAGTCATAAGACACCACTATATGATGACCGACAGTGTGCCGTTGCCTCAATAATGGCCTGGCCAGAGGGGACATGAGAAGTGGCTGTCACAGAGTGAGCTGTGCTGTTGTACAACTGTTACAGGCTGCAATGCTGGGCTGCAGTGTGTGAGAAGTCAGATATGTGAGGTCCATAATATTATATTATATATACAGCAGTGTGAGTAATAATAATATATACAGCGTGAGTAATACTAATGTATAATATACAGCAGTGTGAGTAATAATAATATTAGATTATAGGCATAAAGGCATAAAAGGCCGCAGTTTCATAAACTTTTGTTAACCACAGACCTTATTGGATGCATTTAAGTGAAATCCCCGTAGACTTTTCTCCTGACGAACCAACATGGCAGCGATTTCTGGTTAAGCCTACAAAAGTACGTCATCCCTGTGGTACTCTATAGACGCCACATGGACACACACCATTAGCTGTCAGCTATCAAGCTAGCTACTGCTAATGAGCTAACGTTATTTATTTTCAATCTGTTCCTTGCATATATTCCTTGCATACGTGGCCTTAGATGGCTTTACCGTCCAATGCATCCCTGGCTCAGAACTCACAGATTTGCAGCTCAAACTGTGACTAAACAGATAAGTTATCTTCACCCATTACTTTGTGTACCATTCACTTACATTTTGTTTGGAATCAATGGTTTCCAAATGCCCTGACTCTGCCATCTGAAGGCTGGGCGCTCCCCATCTGCTCAACTCCTGATACAGCTCTTTGTAATACGACAGGCAAAGGTAATGTAATGTCCCACCCTTCCAATCTGATATTGAAAAGACGAAAGACATCTCCTGTAAGAATGTTATGCAAATGAGTGCAAGCGAAAAGGAGAGAGAGAGAGAGAGAGAGAGAGAGAGAGAGAGAGGGAGAGAGAGAGAGAGAGAGGGGGGGGGAGAGAGAGAGAGAGAGGGATAGAGGGAGAGAGAGAGAGAGAGAGAGAGAGAGAGGGGGAGAGAGAGAGAGAGAGAGAGAGAGAGTAATAACACAGAGTGAGATGGGAAATAAAGAGTGCTGGTCACATGGAGAGAGAAAGTGTACTGCAGATTGCAGCTAGTTGATTATGATTATGCAGGAGAAGAGGGATGAGATACACTCTATGAACGATGCACGATATATCGGCAATCATATCAGTATTGGCCGATGCTAGTGATTTTTTTAAATATATATCGATATTGGTCCGATGAATAAAATAACAGCAATGTTAATATCGGTTATCGTATCAGCCAAAATATTCATATCGAGAGGAAAACAATGTGATAAATCGATGATTTATGAGCTTGTACAAAGACATTACTTTGTCAAATTCAGTGTTTACATGTGTTTTTCAGTATGTACAAAATTTGATTATCATAGAAACTTGTTTTTATACAGATCAACATCGGTAAATATCGGTTATCGGCCATAACAGCAACAACCGCTTGGATACGCCGACACCTGCAGAGCAGCTGGGTCTGTGCTGGCCCGCGACTCGATCACGAGACTGTATGAATGAGAAAATGCCAGTAGTTTGTGGATATTAGTGGGATTTTTGGACAATCTAAAAGGGGTCTCAGAGAGCAACAAACACTCCACACATAACAGGGACTAGTGCAAGCACCTCAGAGAGTATCAAACAGTCCACACATAACAGGGACTAGTGCAAGCACCTCAGAGAGTAACAAACAGTCCACACATAACAGGGACTAGTGCAAGCACCTCAGAGAGTAACAAACAGTCCACACATAACAGGGACTAGTGCAAGCACCTCAGAGAGTATAAAACACTGTGTTATTGGCCACTGCCTTGATCCTCACTGGGCGGACTGGATGCAGCGTTTTGTAGCAGTGGTAATAAATGGCTCATGCTGTGCTGCTATCTACAGAGAAGGCTTGAAAGGCTTATATAGTGTTTACATTAACTCATTCACCGCCAGTTTAGGACTGCCAATATTTAGCACAGGCCAAAGATTTTCATAATTGTTGGTCATCTTTCAAGACCCACAGTAAATGATCTATTAGCACCAGAGTGATTTGCAATACCTCAAAATGAAGATGTACGTCTCTGGGTTCACCAGGAAAAAAAAAGTGAGCTTTTAGCATGTTCTGTACTCTACTTATATCCATTTATATACACCCTGTTTTCAGCCAAAAAGTCTCTGTGAGAAAAGAAATTGCAGAAAATGGCATTTATGTACACAGCACACAATATCAGGCAGAACTCGCTCTCAATTCTTTTATTTTGAACTGTATTGACATCAGACATGTAAATATTATTCATTATGACACAAATGACAAAAAAAAAATATATATATATATATATATATATATATGAAGTGCTTTTTTTACATTCAACAATACAGTTTGCTCAGTGTGAGTGAGTGTACAGACAGACACACAGACAGACAGACAGACAGACAGACAGACAGACACACCGACAGACAGACAGACAGACAGACAGACAGACAGACAGACAGACACACACACACACACACACACACACACACACACACACACACACACACACACACACACACACACACACACACGATCCCCCTTTTAGATTTCTAACCCCACTTAGGATAAGCAATAACCACGCCCTGTGGTGCTGGGATTGGCCAGGAGCAACACTGGAGGGCACGCAGCCCTCTGTGTGAAAGCCATTTATGTGGCGAGGCTGTGTGGAGGAGGAGAACAGCTTCTCCTCCTCCACACAGTTGTGACTCCGTCTCGTCTCTTTCGGGCTGGCACATAGGAACGGGGTCCAGGGACCAGGATCGATCATGTTGGTCACGGGTTTGACTACTGCGGTTTCGATGTCCGCTGCTGTGCAGCAAGTCGATCAGCTCTGCAGCGCGGCGAGGGGGCATTTCAATGGCGTTTCTCCTCTGCAACAAGGAAGCGCGTTTCCTTTCCACCTTCTTCCTAATTTCAAACAACAGCTGCGGTATGTGTTTGATAACGTGCTGTCGGCTTGAGTTTGAGGTTTAGGGACCCGTGTCTGTGTCACAGGCTGGGTAAGTGTTTCAACTATGCGCTGCACTCATAAAAACAAAAACACGTCAAACACGTCATTGGCGGGGAGGGCTATTTCTGATAACACGTCAAAGACGTCATTGGCGGTGAATGAGTTAAGTGACACTCCAGGGAGGTGGGCTGGGATCTGAAGTACTGGATCTGGATGTGGAACTTAAACTGCACACAGACATTACAGACAGTGTGGGTGAGGGACAGGGACCCAGACGTTACAGACAGCGTGGGCGAGGGACAGGGACCCAGACGTTACAGACAGCGTGGGCGAGGGACAGGGACAGGGACCCAGACGTTACAGACAGTGTGGGCGAGGGACAGGGACCCAGACGTTACAGACAGCGTGGGCGAGGGACAGGGACCCAGACGTTACAGACAGTGTGGGCGAGGGACAGGGACCCAGACGTTACAGACAGCATGGATGAGGGACAGGGACAGGGACCCAGACGTTACAGACAGCGTGGGCGAGGGACAGGGACCCAGACGTTACAGACAGCGTGGGCGAGGGACAGGGACAGGGACCCAGACGTTACAGACAGCGTGGGCGAGGGACAGGGACCCAGGCGTTACAGACAGCGTGGGCGAGGGACAGGGACAGGGACCCAGACGTTACAGACAGCGTGGATGAGGGACAGGGACAGGGACCCAGACGTTACAGACAGCGTGGGCGAGGGACAGGGACCCAGACGTTACAGACAGCGTGGGCAAGGGACAGGGACCCAGACGTTACAGACAGCGTGGGCGAGGGACAGGGACCCAGACGTTACAGACAGCGTGGATGAGGGACAGGGACCCAGACGTTACAGACAGCGTGGGCGAGGGACAGGGACCCAGACGTTACAGACATTATGATTCATGAATGATATCGGTCGTCCCCACAGAGCAGCAGGAGTGCTGCTGTGACAAGGTACACAAATGAGGCAAAAAGATGCATTGATTGAAAGAGCACTGAGTGCCGACAGCCTCCTAGTCCCACCACACAAAGACATACAGTACACACACACACACACACACACCACACAAAGACATACAGTACACACACACACAACACAAAGACATACAGTACACACACACACCACACAAAGACATACAGTACACACACACACAACACAAACACATACAGTACACACACACACACCACACAAAGACATACAGTACACACCCACACCCAGGGATCGCGGAACCGCCCGGGCCACCCGGGCCGCGGCCCGGGTACTTTTCAGTTCCCAAAAAAAAAAAAAAAAAAAAATTTTTTTTTTTTTTTTTTTTTAGATTTTTTTTTTTTTTTTTTTTTTTTACAATTAAACCTCATTTACTTATTACACTCGACTGGTTGTTTTTCAGATGTGATGTGAATCTAAAGTGAACTAAACAAGTCAGATCCACTATAAATGTTTTTCAGTAGATGCTGTGATGTAGCCACAAGAAAGGTGCAATATTAATGTTTTTCAGGAGATGGCGATGTTGCTAGCTATAGGTTCTAAACAAGAAATGTGGTTCAAATGTTTACAGTAGTTTTCCTTTCTTGCTGCACTACAATGTTACAATGCTGTGAGACAGGCCCGGCGTTGGAGGGGGGCCTGACCGGGCCGGGCCCCCCCATTCCCTAAACTGGCCCCCCCATTCAATTTTTTTTTTTTTTTTTTTGTGTGTGCTTAAAACGTTTTTCCGTTTTTCTGTTTTAAAGTTTAAAACGGAATCTGGCTGTCATTAGGCATTGATTAACTGAATGCTATTGCTAACTGTTACTTTGAACCTCCATTTGCAATGATTCTGGCTGGATATTAATTAACTATTGTAAATTTGTCACAATGAATGCAATTTGTGCACAATGTGTAAATACATTTAATATTAATTGTTTAGGCCTATTTGTAAAGTCACAACACATTAGAGATGTGTGTAGTTCCTCATAGATTTAGCCTCTTCCTTTTGCTCTCAAATGCACCAGTTTGACGAAATTTACTTTAAAATGTACAAAATCTTCTTCCGGGGGAGAATCCCCCCGGACCCCCCTTGGCCCGCCCAAGCTAGGGGCAGGCCCCCTCTGTAATTTGGTTCTGGAGCCGGGCCTGCTGTGAGACGGAGCTAAACACAAAAGATGCAATATTAATAGTTTTTCATGAGATACTCAGTATTTAATATTAATACTAATACTAATAATAGAAAAGGAGAAGATACTGAATAATGACATCACAACAGTATAATCCTAATGTTAATTTAAAATTAAATATTCTTCTAAATATGGATAAAAGTCCAAAAAACATAAAATTTTCTTCGGCGCTGCCGGGATTCCATTCCTTACAGCACCCCCTACTTAATAATAGTTCCAGCGCGGCTGCAAAAATATGGTGGCGCATTGTGTCAAGTGTACCCGGTCCCTTAGGTTTCTGACAATGTGGCCCCCTGAACAATTTAGTTGAATAGCCCTGCTGTAAAACCCAGTCGCCCTCATATTCTGGTTTATTTCAAGAAAAACATTTTGGCTAGTTGAAATTAATTGGCTCGTAACTTTAAAATCTAGCAGCCATATTGGCTGGTGATAAAAAAAAGTTGAATCTCAAACCCTGCAGTGAGAGCAGGTGGTGACATAGGAGTGAGTGAGAAAAGGAGCAAATATATGATTGTTAAGACTGAATACTGACATCACAACCGTCTAATCCTAATGTTAATTTAAAATGAGATATTCCTATATGAATCTGGCTTCAAACGACCAAAATCTTTATATGATGATAATAATAATAATCAATGATGGTGGTTCACAGACGTGTGTGTGTGTGTGGCGGGGGGGGGGGGGACACGCCCCCCCGACGGGGGGACACGCCCCCCCCCCCCCGACACGCCCCCCGGCCCCCCCCAAGTTCAGATGCGTTCCGCTATCCCTGCCCACACCACACAAACACATACAGTACACACACACACACACACACCACACAAAGACATACAGTACACACACACACCACACAAAGACATACAGTACACACACACACAACACAAACACATCCAGTACACACACACACCACACAAAGACATACAGTACACACACACACAACACAAACACATACAGTACACACACACACACCACACAAAGACATACAGTACACACACACACCACACAAAGACATACAGTACACACACACACCACACAAAGACATACAGTACACACACACACCACACAAACACATACAGTACACACACACACCACACAAAGACATACAGTACACACACACACCACACAAAGACATACAGTACACACACACACAACACAAAGACATACAGTACACACACACACCACACAAAGACATACAGTACACACACACACACACACACAACACAAAGACATACAGTACACACACACCACACAAAGACATACAGTACACACACACACCACACAAAGACATACAGTACACACACACACACACAACACAAAGACATACAGTACACACACACACACCACACAAAGACATACAGTACACACACACACCACACAAAGACATACAGTACACACACACACACCACACAAAGACACACAGTACACACACACACACACAACACAAAGACATACAGTACACACACACACACAACACAAAGACACACAGTACACACACACACACACAACACAAAGACACACAGTACACACACACACACACCACACAAAGACACACAGTACACACACACACACAACACAAAGACATACAGTACACACACACACACCACACAAAGACACACAGTACACACACACACACCACACAAAGACATACAGTACACACACACACCACACAAAGACACACAGTACACACACACAACCCATTCACTATTCACTCTGAACACCTCTGCAGAGCCATCAGGCCCATTGTAGGGCTGTGGAAATGAGAAGCAGCAGGCTTGGCCACTCACTATGCACACAACAACAAGCGCTGGCAGCCAGGCCAAGACTGGAAGAGATGAGATCAGACGTTCTTGAAGCATATTATGGGGGAATTGGGTGATTGTAGCAGGATGTATGAAAGAAGAAGATGAATAAGAAAAGAAACTCAAGCATGAATTCCAACACTGGCATATTTAGTAGAAATGCAAAATGTGCACAAATGTTGCATTGAAGCTTGAAGGTTTGAAACATCAGCTCAGTGACTGAGACTGTGCGGAAGAGATCTCCTTCCACCTCCTCCTAGGACCCGTCTCGGCCGCCCGCTGCCTAAGGGCCTGTGTCCACCTAGTGTCTTTTCATCAGCTCCGCCATCTTTTTTCAGTTGTTTCCAATGTGGGGAGAGCGTATGCAGGCGCACACGGACATGTAGAGAAAGTGCGCTGCGCCCAGCATCTATTTTCAGAGCGCTCCTGCGTTTTTGTGCGCCCCACTCCCAGCGCTCCCAGCTGAAAATATTTTAACTTTTCAGAAAGACGCTGGTGTCGGGTGCTGCTTTTCTGGCAACTTAATCATGGAGAAACTATCGCAACAGAGACAGAAAGGCTCAATTGTGGGAGCAGATTGGCTAGACACTTGATATTTCTGGTGAGTGTTGAGCTAAATCACTGTATGTGTGTTGTTTGCTAATGTTAGCTGTCAGCTATCAAGCTACTACCGCACTGAACTAACGTTAGTTTCAAACTGCTTCCTTGTATATTGTGCGCTGAGATCAGCGCTCCCCAGCGTACTTCCAGCATTTAACGGTCGGAAAAAGACGCTAGATGGACACACGGCCTAAGGGGACATTCACACCAAAAGCGTTTTTTTCAGTCAGAACGCTATGAAAATCTTGTCGAGAGCACTTCCATTGTGCACAAAACACAGCGCACGGAGCGTTTTTTTTGCGCCTCGTTTTATTTTCCCCTGCAGTCACGCGCAATAGAGTTGAGCACACAATGACTACACGGACGGTAGCCAGCTGGTTTTGTCTGTTTGCTGTTGTTCACTGTCAACATGAAAGCCAGATTATTGCCAATTCTGGCAGCAGCGAGGTTGAGGATCCCTCTGGGAGGAGGGAATGTAGGAGGAGTAAAAAGACGAGCAGCGCGCTTTTCCTCCAAATGTTCAACTTTTTCAGCTTTAAAACGCCCAGAGCGCTCCGCCAAAAACACGAGACGCCACCAGCGTTTAAACGCCAGGTGCGTTCATTAAAAGAGGAGCACGTCTAGCGCGTCCTTACATAGAGAATGAATTGCAGAAATGTTGGTCAGCCGGGCACTCGCCCCCGACACCACGCAGAGGAGATCGGACATCATTGCGCCTGGTCGGGGCAGAAGGGAACTGGTGGGAAGAGCGTGCTCCTCCCACGTGCTACGTCCTGTCGGTAAAACTCCCCGCTGTCACGTGAAAAGAAGCGGCTGGCAACTGTGCATGTGTCGGAGGAAGCACGATGCTAGTCTACGGCTCTACCCAGATTGGCAGAGGGTGCAGCAGCGACCGGGGAAAATTGGCAAAGTACAGTTGGGGAGAAAATGGGGGAAATTCAGAAAAAAATGATAAGAAAAAATTTAAGAAATGTGAACGTGGTCTTAATTTTGAGGAACATAAAATGCGATTTGTCGAACCTTTTCAAATGTGACAAAAACTAAAGGCAGGAAACAAACATCCATTCTTCCAAAAGACAAGGCTTTGTTGTGATCAAATCACCTGGAAACCCCCTGGGTCCTCCTGACACCCATGTTGAGAATCCCTGTCAGAATAGAAATAAACCATTGTGTTGGTTTACTCTCTCTCTCTCTCTCTCTCTCTCTCTCTCTCTCTCTCTCTCTCTCTCTCTCTCTCTCTCTCTCTCTCTCTCTCTCTCTCTCTCTCTCTCTCTCTCTCTCTCTCTCTCTCTCTCTCTCTCTCTCGCTCTCTGCTGACTTTGTGTTTGTTTACTCTCTCTCTCTCTCTGCTGACATTGTGTTTGTTTACTCTCTCTCTCTCTCTCTCTCTCTCTCTCTCTCTCTCTCTCTCTCTCTCTCTCTCTCTCTCTCTCTCTCTCTGCTGACTTTGTGTTTGTTTACTCTCTCTCTCTCTCTCCTGACATTGATTGACAGTTGAAAGTGGCTTTGCTGCTTGTTGTTGTCGTCGCGGGCAGGTAAATGTCCAAGCTGACACTCCAGAGCCAAGAGTACACGCTTTACTATAGAGCTTATTCGCTAACCCCGGACAGCGCCATATTGTTGACATACCGTCCTGCAGCTGACAACTAATAGTAACGGCCTTATTGTCGTTTCTGTTCCATTACAAAATAGCGATAGTGATGACAGCAATAAAAACCCAGAGTTGTTGTTTGTATGCTGCCGTTAATGCCTGTAATAATAAACAAAAGAAAAAACGAGGTGAACAGACTTTGCTGAGAGGAGCTGTCAGAAAGTTTCACCTGTCTCTGCTAACTATCCACACATCTCCTGTGCTGCTGACGTATCCTCCGTCTCGCTCCCTTCACGTCTGTGGACGGAAGAGATAGAAACAAACCACGGGGTCTTTATTGCTGTCATTCCTACAGCCAGGTAGCAGGTCACCATCCGAACACAATTGGAACGATACAGGTAACGCTAACGGCGGCTAGCTTCCTATAAACGCTCCTCTCACATAGGTTGTCACTTAAAGCTGCAGCGCTATGTCGAGAACATGGCGGCGGTGGGCGTGCCCGTACGTGAGTGACGTCAATCGAATAAGGTCTATAGACAGAGACAGTACCAGTACAACCACCAGTA
>NC_139643.1:50772771-50920271 GCF_964638095.1 Poromitra crassiceps | reverse complement strand
CAGACAGACACCCCACACTGTCAGTGCTGCAGCTCCACTGTCTGTGGTAACATCAGCTGCCAGACAGACACCCCACACTGTCAGTGCTGCTGGATGATGTGTGTTTAGGAGTCCAGGCTGCCAGAGAGACAGAGGGATGAGTCACACAGGTGGAAAAAATGCATATTAATTTCCACACAGACAATCCAGCCTAATTCAGCCTCAAAAGCTACATCTATTTTCTCATTTTTTCAATTGCCTGGTTTATCGTGTTACTGGGATGGTTGGAGTTGGATCAGTAGCTGTCAATAACTGATATTTCACGCCAATATGCATTATCTTTAAGAGATTCCCATAGACAACAGTGTAGTGATCATCTATTATGCAATAAATTAAACTGTATTATATCCATCATATCAGAAATAAAAGGCCAATATCAGCCCCATATAGGAGAACTTCACCGAAAAGCAATGCTGATTTATTTTTGCACATGATCTGACACGTACTGTCTCTGAAAACTGTAACGTTTTGTTTTTGAGAGTTGATTTGAGTTGTGGTCCAGTGATGTCATCACAATCATTCAGTGCCTTCTGATGACATCACACTGGTCCACAACTTAACTCAATAACTGTCCAACTAAATGAATGTCTGCAAAACGGTTGACAGTTTTTGGATGTGTGAGATCATGTGCAAAACAAATCAGCATTGTTTTCTGGTGAAGTTCTCCTTTAACTGCTGTAGGCATCTAAATCAGTCATTTAACTGTGCTGTAGGCATCTAAATCAGTCCCTTTAACTGTGCTGTAGGCATCTAAATCAGTCCCTTTAACTGTGCTGTAGGCATCTAAATCAGTCCCTTTAACTGTGCTGTAGGCATCTAAATCAGTCCTTTAACTGTGCTGTAGGCATCTAAATCCATCATTTAACTGTGCTGTAGGCATCTAAATCAGTCCCATCATCTCACTTTAACTGTGCTGTAGGCATCTAAATCAGTCCTTTAACTGTGCTGTAGGCATCTAAATCAGTCCCTTTAACTGTGCTGTAGGCATCTAAATCAGTCCTTTAACTGTGCTGTAGGCATCTAAATCAGTCCTTTAACTGTGCTGTAGGCATCTAAATCAGTCCTTTAACTGTGCTGTAGGCATCTAAATCCATCATTTAACTGTGCTGTAGGCATCTAAATCAGTCCCTTTAACTGTGCTGTAGGCATCTAAATCAGTCCTTTAACTGTGCTGTAGGCATCTAAATCAGTCCCTTTAACTGTGCTGTAGGCATCTAAATCCATCATTTAACTGTGCTGTAGGCATCTAAATCCATAATTTAACTGTGCTGTAGGCATCTAAATCAGTCCCTTTAACTGTGCTGTAGGCATCTAAATCAGTCCTTTAACTGTGCTGTAGGCATCTAAATCAGTCCTTTAACTGTGCTGTAGGCATCTAAATCAGTCCTTTAACTGTGCTGTAGGCATCTAAATCAGTCCTTTAACTGTGCTGTAGGCATCTAAATCCATCATTTAACTGTGCTGTAGGCATCTAAATCAGTCCCTTTAACTGTGCTGTAGGCATCTAAATCAGTCCTTTAACTGTGCTGTAGGCATCTAAATCAGTCCTTTAACTGTGCTGTAGGCATCTAAATCAGTCCTTTAACTGTGCTGTAGGCATCTAAATCCATCATTTAACTGTGCTGTAGGCATCTAAATCAGTCCCTTTAACTGTGCTGTAGGCATCTAAATCAGTCCTTTAACTGTGCTGTAGGCATCTAAATCAGTCCCTTTAACTGTGCTGTAGGCATCTAAATCCATCATTTAACTGTGCTGTAGGCATCTAAATCCATAATTTAACTGTGCTGTAGGCATCTAAATCAGTCCCTTTAACTGTGCTGTAGGCATCTAAATCAGTCCTTTAACTGTGCTGTAGGCATCTAAATCAGTCCTTTAACTGTGCTGTAGGCATCTAAATCAGTCCTTTAACTGTGCTGTAGGCATCTAAATCAGTCCCTTTAACTGTGCTGTAGGCATCTTAATCAGTCCCTTTAACTGTGATGTAGGCATCTAAATCAGTCCCTTTAACTGTGCTGTAGGCATCTAAATCCATCATTTAACTGTGCTGTAGGCATCTAAATCCATAATTTAACTGTGCTGTAGGCATCTAAATCAGTCCTTTAACTGTGCTGTAGGCATCTAAATCCATAATTTAACTGCTGTAGGCATCTAAATCAGTCCCTTTAACTGTGCTGTAGGCATCTTAATCAGTCCCTTTAACTGTGCTGTAGGCATCTAAATCAGTCCCTTTAACTGTGCTGTAGGCATCTAAATCAGTCCTTTAACTGTGCTGTAGGCATCTAAATCCATAATTTAACTGTGCTGTAGGCATCTAAATCAGTCCTTTAACTGTGCTGTAGGCATCTAAATCCATAATTTAACTGTGCTGTAGGCATCTAAATCCATAATTTAACTGCTGTAGGCATCTAAATCAGTCCTTTAACTGTGCTGTAGGCATCTAAATCAGTCCCTTTAACTGTGCTGTAGGCATCTAAATCAGTCCTTTAACTGTGCTGTAGGCATCTAAATCAGTCCCTTTAACTGTGCTGTAGGCACAGTTACCTGTGCTGTGCTGTAGGCATCTAAATCAGTCCCATCATCTCAGCCTCCAACATCTCCACTTGGAGCATGTGTGGGAGGATGGGATGTGTAATCCTGCCCAGCACATCCACACGCCTTCTTTTAGGACACATTGGATAGCTTGTTTACAGCTTATGGCCATCATTTAATTTTCTGTGACAACACCTTTCCACTCTCTCCTTCAAGGTTACAGAATCACACCAAGGAGCTAGGAGGCAACAAAAAAAAGAAGAAAAAAGAAAAAAAAAAGGAGCTAGGAGGCTACCATCTCTTCCCTCAGCAGTGCTTCACTGTCAGATCGGCCGTGTTTGGCATTTCCATGCTGCGATTAGAAATGGATCAGTGTCATTATCAGGTGTATAAACGTTCCCTTTCCACCTTGCTGAAGTGGGAAATGGATAAGAAGCCAGGCTTGACAAAGGCCATCCTGCTGCTGCTCTCCATCTTCAGAGCTGTCACCAGCCTCCTCGTCCCTGCTCCATCATGTGTCACCTTCACTCACTACAGCCTGGAAATTACAGTCCACTGTGGACTTCTCTGGTCTGGACCTGCCCAGCCTGCACTCTGACCAGTCCGCTGTCGATTTCTCTGGTCTGGCCCTGCCCAGCCTGCACTCTGACCAGTCCGCTGTGGATTTCTCTAGTCTGGACCTGCCCAGCCTGCACTCTGGTCTGGACCTGCCCAGCCTGCACTCTGACCAGTCCACTGTGGATTTCTCTGGTCTGGACCTGCCCAGCCTGCACTCTGACCAGTCCGCTGTCCATTTCTCTGGTCTGGACATGCCCAGCCTGCACTCTGACCAGTCCGCTGTGGATTCATCTGGTCTGGACCTGCCCAGCCTGCACTCTGACCAGTCCGCTGTGGATTCATCTGGTCTGGACCTGCCCAGCCTGCACTCTGACCAGTCCGCTGTGGATTTCTCTGGTCTGGACCTGCCCAGCCTGCACTCTGATCTGGACCTGCCCAGCCTGCACTCTGACCAGTCCACTGTGGATTTCTCTGGTCTGGACCTGCCCAGCCTGCACTCTGGTCTGGACCTGCCCAGCCTGCACTCAGACCAGTCCACTGTGGATTTCTCTGGTCTGGACCTGCCCAGCCTGCACTCTGACCAGTCCGCTGTCCATTTCTCTGGTCTGGACCTGCCCAGCCTGCACTCTGACCAGTCCACTGTGGATTTCTCTGGTCTGGACCTGCCCAGCCTGCACTCTGACCAGTCCACTGTCCATTTCTCTGGTCTGGACCTGCCCAGCCTGCACTCTGTCCATTTTTTGGGGGTTGTTTTCATTTCTTTTGAGGATGTTGGGGGCCAGATTGAGATGGTCCAGGGACCGGGGCCGGGGCCGGCCTTGGGGCTGCATTTTGCCCATGTGTGGCGTAGACACTCAACAATTGAGCTAAGATAGCTTGATATGGACCCAGTTCACAGCAACCCTCTTGAGGTGGTAAAAGCAGGAAGTAAAGCAGCTGTACGCTAATACCATTAATTATGCTTCCATTGTGTTTAGGTGTTCCAGGGCCTGGTGCCCTCATTAATGCTAATGATTACACCTGTGTTATTTCCTGCTTTACCACCTCTAAGGTTGCTGTGAAATGAGCCTATTGCTGTTTGACATACGTCAGACTACACAAATACATACAAAGTTCTGTCTGAAGACATGTATTTGTTGCTGAATCTAGGAAAGTGGGAAAATGGTCAAATGTATCTGTATCTCTGAACTATCTCTTTAACCAAAGCACACACATTTAGGCTATTCTATGAAATCTCATTTTAATAACTAATGTAATATCTTTTCACTTCCATTCACGGAGCCTCCCCTGAAACTGCTTGGAGCCGCCTGGGAAAGCCTACCTCCCACTTTGAAAACCCCTGATCTACAGCATAATCTAGGTCTAGGCAGTTTGTCTCCATCACCTCCCCCCCATTTAACACGTATGGCGTCATGTTAAAATATGATTTTAATAAATGAAGTTCATAAAATAACATTTACATGTTAAATAAATTAGACATCTGATGCTGAGCAGTAGTAGCATACATCTAGCCTGCTACTCTTGAACATTTACATTCATCTCTTAGATGAAGACATGACACTATGTAGTCTATAGCTACTGTACATATAGGCTACATAGTGTCATCTCTTAGATGAAGACATGACACTATGTAGCTATAGCCTACATAGTGCCATCTCTTAGATGAAGACATGACACTATGTAGCTATAGGCTACAGGAAAGTAGGCCAATGATAGAACAGACCTATGTGATTAAAATACAACACAAGTCAAGTGCAAACAGCTAGTACAGGTTATGCAAACCCATTGAAATGAACTGAAATGGCACAGCTTTACAAAACAAAGTACATACAATAGGCTCCAGTTTGGATTAGAATTTTTACTCCCGCCATTTCAGATTCCACTGCCTTTGACTATTGTGTGATGTGAATGTGTGAATATAAATGTGATGTGAACGTGTGAATATAGTGATTTGAACGTGTGAATATAGTATATACTGTATGTCATGTGAACGTGTGAATATAGTATATACTGTATGTCATGTGAACGTGTGAATATAAGTGTGATGTGAACGTGTGACCAATGAATGATGGGGGGGAAGGGGGTATTGTTTTGTTGCTATGGAAACCAAAGCTGTGTATTGTTTTGTTGCACTGAGCATTTCTCTGTGAAAGGCCACTTCATCAACTTTTGGGTAAGATGATGGGGAACTGTCAATTGTGAAATGAAAAGATAAAAATTTAATATGCAACCTTTAAAGGTACTGAATACTGTCACAATATAATATCAGTACAAAACAGGCTAACCTGGATAAATAAAGGTTCAATAAATTAAAAATAAAATAAAACACTGTCATTGGCCTTGAAAACCCCATATTGGTACAACCCTAACTTCAATATTTAAAAAAATACGTACACTCACTCCATCTGAAGTACATTAAGTTAGTGAACATAAGTTCAACATAACATAAGTTAATGAACAATAAAAGCATTTAAGTACATTCAGTTTCAAAGTAATTTCAGCTATTTAATTGACATCGACCTCTTGGATCATTTGATCGTAGGATATATACAGTACAGTACAGTTTGGCTGAGAGAATCTGATTTAGGAGCCAAAGGCACTTCATAATAAAATGACTATTATTATCATCTATTTGGCTATTTCTATCAGTGTGACTGAGGTAACGGCCATCTGGACACCAGCAGATGTGACATCTTCAGCTGAGAAATGTCTTCCTGACAAAACCACATCGTAAAAGGTCAAGCAGGAACGCACCATGTTATCGGCACATGATCGGTATCGGCCGATAAAGGCTTTCAAATGACATATCGGCCCAGAATGAACATTTATGCCGATATGACAGGCCGATAAAATGCCACTTTAATTATGCCCAAATGCTCTATGCTAAAATGCTTGATTAAATGCTTGACGTTATTTGCATAACCTAAGTTGAAGTGGTTTTCTTATTTTGCCCAGTGACTGACTGTGTAGACTACATTTTCAAAAGCATTGTGTTTATGTCTGCGATGCATCTGCCAGTGATCACAAGACAGTCAAAACAAGAAGCATGAATAAAAACAAGCACATGTTGCACTATTTCTAAGTTGAGCCCGTTTCTACTTGATAGTGATTGGAGGTCTGCAGCCTGTCGTTGATATTTGAGCGTGGAGAGAGACAGACAGGACAGACAGGAGCAGAGCAGGAGAATGAGTCATACCAGGGGAGGTCAGTTCATTCCATAGCTCTCTCTCTCTCTCTCTCTCTCTTTATTGCTGTCAGGGAGTCATTACTGTGCGCCTGCTGTACCTGCCAACCCTCCCCACTGTTCCCAACACTGCACAGTCACCATGATGCGGTGTCACTCAGTGCATACCTGCTCAGTGCATACCTGCTCAGTGCATACCTGCTCAGTGCATACCTGCTCAGTGCATACCTGCTCAGTGCATACCTGCTCAGTGCATACCTGCTCAGTGCATACCTGCTCAGTGCATACCTGCTCAGTGCATACCTGCTCAGTGCATACCTGTTCAGTGCAGACCTGCTCAGTGCATACCTGTTCAGGGCATACCTGTTCAGTGCAGACCTGTTCAGTGCAGACCTGTTCAGGGCATACCTGCTCAGTGCATACCTGTTCAGTGCATACCTGCTCAGTGCATACCTGCTCAGTGCATACCTGCTCAGTGCATACCTGTTCAGTGCATACCTGCTCAGTGCATACCTGTTCAGTGCATACCTGCTCAGTGCATACCTGTTCAGGGCATACCTGCTCAGTGCATACCTGTTCAGTGCATACCTGCTCAGTGCATACCTGTTCAGGGCATACCTGCTCAGTGCATACCTGCTCAGTGCATACTTGTTCAGGGCATACCTGCTCAGTGCATACCTGCTCAGTGCATACCTGTTCAGTGCATACCTGTTCAGTGCTTACCTGTTCAGTGCATACCTGCTCAGTGCATACCTGTTCAGGGCATACCTGCTCAGTGCTTACCTGTTCAGTTCATACCTGCTCAGTGCATACCTGTTCAGTGCATACCTGCTCAGTGCATACCTGCTCAGTGCATACCTGCTCAGTGCATACCTGTTCAGTGCATACCTGCTCAGTGCATACCTGTTCAGTGCATACCTGCTCAGTGCATACCTGTTCAGTGCATACCTGCTCAGTGCATACCTGTTCAGTGCATACCTGTTCAGTGCATACCTGTTCAGTGCATACCTGCCAACATCAGAACCCCCCACACCCCGAATCAGATCCGTCAGGTCCATTGAAGCTCCATCAGTGATGTGATCCATTGTTCTGTCCATTTTTGCTGACTTGTGGAAAAATGCTCGTGCTACCCTATCTGTAAAGGGGAGACTCGTGCGTACCTATTTTCATTCAGATATTTTCAGGTAAGAGGCGGGACCCGTTTCAAAATAGTTTTTCCCTGGTCAAAATGTAGCCTAACTTTGGAGCATTATTTAAACCTCTTCCCGAGAAGCTAGCCATGACATGGTTGGTACCAATGGATGCCTCAGGTCTTCTAGTTTCACATCGCACATCGGGAGAAAGGGTTAAAAATACGGAGAGTCCCGCGAAAATCAGGAGTGTTGGCGGGTATGTAAGTGTCACCGCTCATGTCAGCTTCACGGCAGCTCGTCGACCATCTCTCAGGTCTCTGACCTCCTCTCTCTCCTCATATGGCCACACTGTGATCCTCCATCACCATGTCTCAGCAGCTTCCTTCAGTTCTTCCAGACCCTCTCACAGGCTCACACTCCTGTGGTGCTGCTTGACGAAGCTCTCCTGCCTCTCTTTACCAGCCACTCCCTTCTCTTGGTGAGCTCTGTCCTCCTGCGGCGTCGGTCCGTCGGTCCCCACCTCTCTGCCTGCCACGCCCTGTCCCCCGTCCCCGGCCAAGCTCCCGGCCTCTCTGCCTGCCACGCCCTGTCCCCCGTCCCCGGCCAGGCTCCCGGCCTCGCTCAGCTCCCTGAGGTGCTCCACAGAGTCACACTTCTCCAGGTCGGAGGCGATGGTCTGCAGGCTGATGACCGACATGGAGTCCGATCCGGCCCGCTCCGCCTCCTGCCTTTCCCTCTGGCCCCAGCCGGACTTGCGGTGCCTCTCCACCCACTGTCTGGTCTTCTCCCCCTCTGCCCAGGCACTCTCTATCCCACCGAGCCCTCCTCCGCAGCTCCCCACATGGACCCCCACGGCAGCTCTGACCTCGGCCTCGGCCCCGACGGGGGAGCTGCGCCCCTCGCACGCTGTAGGCAGGCGCCCCCTGGTGGCTCGGGTGCCTCCCCTCTGGGCGTGGATCTGCTCGCTGATCTGCTCCAGGTTGCGCAGAGCAACAGAATAGCGCGTTTTCACTTTCAACACCCGCTCCTCCAGCTGTACCACCTTAACCTTATGTTCCTGCAAACACAGTTACAGGCTGTCACCATTAGCATTAGCATTAGCATTATGATCGCATCCTTACTGATGTGATTTTCTTCCATCAATAGTTCAGCCTGGCAAGTGGAAAATGGACAAGAAGTTCTCTACAACTTTTATTTGGAAGACAACAGGGAGAAAAAAAATACATGAAATAGATGGTAAGCTCTAAGGGTGCAACGGGTAACGGTTCACAAAATGCACAGTTCGGTACGTTTTCGATACAGCAAAAAAGTAGAAATGCCAGAGAAATGTCCTTGATTTTAAAATTGTAAATGCATTTTATTTATTTGACTTATTTATTATTTGATTATTTTCACAGTCTAGTTAAAAAAAAAAAATTCAATTTACGTTTTCTAACCTTTCGTCTTTTTCCTCTTGTTTTAGTTAACCATATCTTTGTAGAAGACTTGCACTGTTCAGCAGTGAGAGATTAATTCGTTTTGCAATGTGTATTGAACCAAAAGCCTAATACCAAATGTATTGTTACACCACTCGTCTAGTAAGCTCCGAGTTATTTCTGTTTACATGTATTATGCAATTACTGCTGCCTGATTACTGCTTACTACTTATGTTTATTCATCAAAACCCCAAAGGGGTAATAATGATCTCCCTGTTCCTAGCTGCAGAAAAAGTAAACACTAGTACTGTATCTCTCATGAAGAGCACATGAATTCCCTCCCATGTGCCTGGTACACACCTCCAGAATGTGGTTGAACTGAGCCTTGAGCTCAAAGTAGGGTTTGGATTTGAGGATGACGTTCTTGAGGGTTTTCTGGAGGTTCTGCACGTGAGCCTCTGCGTCCTGACACAGCCCCGTGACTCTCTGGTGCTCCCGCTCGCTCCGGAGACGCTCCTGCTCCGCCTCGTTCACCTAGTCAGCACACAAAACACCAGACACACGACAGGTCACCTACACCAGACAGGCCAGCACACAAAACACCAGACACATGACAGGTCACCTACACCAGACAGGCCAGCACACAAAACACCAGACACATGACAGGTCACCTACACCAGACAGGCCAGCACACAAAACACCAGACACATGACAGGTCACCTACACCAGACAGGCCAGCACACAAAACACCAGACACATGACAGGTCACCTACACCAGACAGGCCAGCACACAAAACATCAGACACATGACAGGTCACCTACACCAGACAGGCCAGCACACAAAACACCAGACACATGACAGGTCACCTACACCAGACAGGCCAGCACACAAAACACCAGACACATGACAGGTCACCTACACCAGACAGGCCAGCACACAAAACACCAGACACATGACAGGTCACCTACACCAGACAGGCCAGCACACAAAACATCAGACACATGACAGGTCACCTACACCAGACAGGCCAGCACACAAAACACCAGACACACGACAGGTCACCTACACCAGACAGGCCAGCACACAAAACACCAGACACATGACAGGTCACCTACACCAGACAGGCCAGCACACAAAACACCAGACACATGACAGGTCACCTACACCAGACAGGCCAGCACACAAAACACCAGACACACGACAGGTCACCTACACCAGACAGGCCAGCACACAAAACACCAGACACATGACAGGTCACCTACACCAGACAGGCCAGCACACAAAACACCAGACACATGACAGGTCACCTACACCAGACAGGCCAGCACACAAAACACCAGACACACGACAGGTCACCTACACCAGACAGGCCAGCAGACAAAACACCAGACACATGACAGGTCACCTACACCAGACAGGCCAGCACACAAAACACCAGACACATGACAGGTCACCTACACCAGACAGGCCAGCACACAAAACATCAGACACATGACAGGTCACCTACACCAGACAGGCCAGCACACAAAACACCAGACACATGACAGGTCACCTAAACCAGACAGGCCAGCACACAAAACACCAGACACATGACAGGTCACCTAAACCAGACAGGCCAGCACACAAAACACCAGACACATGACAGGTCACCTACACCAGACAGGCCAGCACACAAAACACCAGACACATGACAGGTCACCTACACCAGACAGGCCAGCACACAAAACACCAGACACATGACAGGTCACCTAAACCAGACAGGCCAGCACACAAAACACCAGACACATGACAGGTCACCTACACCAGACAGGCCAGCACACAAAACACCAGACACATGACAGGTCACCTACACCAGACAGGCCAGCACACAAAACATCAGACACATGACAGGTCACCTACACCAGACAGGCCAGCACACAAAACACCAGACACATGACAGGTCACCTACACCAGACAGGCCAGCACACAAAACACCAGACACATGACAGGTCACCTACACCAGACAGGCCAGCACACAAAACACCAGACACATGACAGGTCACCTACATGAGACAGGTCAGCACACAAAACACCAGACACATGACAGGTCACCTACATGAGACAGGTCAGCACACAAAACACCAGACACATGACAGGTCACCTAAACCAGACAGGCCAGCACACAAAACACCAGACACATGACAGGTCACCTACACCAGACAGGCCAGCACACAAAACACCAGACACATGACAGGTCACCTACACCAGACAGGCCAGCACACAAAACACCAGACACATGACAGGTCACCTACATGAGACAGGCCAGCACACAAAACACCAGACACATGACAGGTCACCTAAACCAGACAGGCCAGCACACAAAACACCAGACACATGACAGGTCACCTACACCAGACAGGCCAGCACACAAAACACCAGACACATGACAGGTCACCTACATGAGACAGGTCAGCACACAAAACACCAGACACATGACAGGTCACCTACATGAGACAGGTCAGCACACAAAACACCAGACACATGACAGGTCACCTAAACCAGACAGGCCAGCACACAAAACACCAGACACATGACAGGTCACCTACACCAGACAGGCCAGCACACAAAACACCAGACACATGACAGGTCACCTACACCAGACAGGCCAGCACACAAAACACCAGACACATGACAGGTCACCTACATGAGACAGGCCAGCACACAAAACACCAGACACACGACAGGTCACCTACATGAGACAGGCCAGCTCACAAAACACCAGACACATGACAGGTCACCTACACCAGACAGGCCAGCACACAAAACACCAGACACATGACAGGTCACCTACACCAGACAGGCCAGCACACAAAACACCAGACACATGACAGGTCACCTAAACCAGACAGGCCAGCACACAAAACACCAGACACATGACAGGTCACCTACACCAGATAGGCCAGCACACAAAACACCAGACACATGACAGGTCACCTAAACCAGACAGGCCAGCACACAAAACACCAGACACATGACAGGTCACCTACACCAGACAGGCCAGCACACAAAACACCAGACACATGACAGGTCACCTACACCAGACAGGCCAGCACACAAAACACCAGACACATGACAGGTCACCTACACCAGACAGGCCAGCACACAAAACACCAGACACATGACAGGTCACCTACACCAGACAGGCCAGCACACAAAACACCAGACACATGACAGGTCACCTACATGAGACAGGCCAGCACACAAAACACCAGACACATGACAGGACAGGTCACCTAAACCAGACAGGCCAGCACACAAAACACCAGACACATGACAGGTCACCTACATGAGACAGGCCAGCACACAAAACACCAGACACATGACAGGACAGGTCACCTAAACCAGACAGGCCAGCACACAAAACACCAGACACATGACAGGTCACCTACATGAGACAGGTCAGCACACAAAACACCAGACACATGACAGGTCACCTACATGAGACAGGTCAGCACACAAAACACCAGACACATGACAGGTCACCTAAACCAGACAGGCCAGCACACAAAACACCAGACACATGACAGGTCACCTACATGAGACAGGCCAGCACACAAAACACCAGACACATGACAGGTCACCTACATGAGACAGGTCAGCACACAAAACACCAGACACATGACAGGTCACCTACATGAGACAGGTCAGCACACAAAACACCAGACACATGACAGGTCACCTACACCAGACAGGCCAGCACACAAAACACCAGACACATGACAGGACAGGTCACCTAAACCAGACAGGCCAGCACACAAAACACCAGACACATGACAGGTCACCTACACCAGACAGGCCAGCACACAAAACACCAGACACATGACAGGTCACCTACACCAGACAGGCCAGCACACAAAACACCAGACACATGACAGGACAGGTCACCTAAACCAGACAGGCCAGCACACAAAACACCAGACACATGACAGGTCACCTAAACGAGACAGGGCTCACACCATGCTCCTTATTAGGGGCACTGACATATATACAGGTGCATAATTTTTTGGGGAATATCGTCAAAAAGTTAATCTTTTTCCAATTTAATTCAAAATGGAAAATTTCATATATTCTAGATTAATTACAAATAAAGTTAAATATTTCAAGCCTTTTTTCATTTTTTGTTTACAATACACAAACAGGACAGATGAACAGGCTCAGACACAGGAAAAGAAAAGAAAAGAAAAGAGAAAAAAAAACAATAAATACATATATATTCGATATATTCGACATTCAATATTACAACATGGTGCTACTAGCCACATAAAGTGTTTATGTGTTCGTAAGACAGATTATGCATGGGATCGCACGCAAGGGGTCCATGAGAAACCAGCCAGGAGAGTCAAGGTACATTTTTTGTTTGAATTTTGACGATTACAGCTCATGAAAAAAAAAAAAAATCCAGTCCCTCAAAATATTAGAATATTACATCAAGATCAATTAAAATTTTGGATTTTATAGCACCTCATGCTTCCCGTCTGCTGATAGGCTGGAGATGCTGATTCTCTTTTCCAGCAGGACTTGGCACCAGGCCAGCCCACAGTGCTACTAACTAGTAACTGGGTTTGCTGAACATGGTATTACTCAATTACTGTGCTTAATTGGCCAGCCAATCATCCTGATGCCCACAAATAAGTGGGCGTGTGCTTCCTTGACCTAAAAATGTTTCTCCTTCCTGGTTTGCTCAGGTTGCTTCTCTAAAAATAAACAAGCACATAAGAATGAGAAGGATATAAGAATAAGGACACAGCTACAGTAGGTGCAGCAAAGACACTGTGCATGGTATCCACATTTAGGTCTTCAGAGACATGTCAGCCTTGTCAACCTCGTAGTCGACTAGAAGACAGTGAGCTCTCCCAAGATTTACACACCGTGCGGAAATTCCCCCGGTCATTCTGATCAGGCTCCAAGATGTCTGAGCGTGGACTCAGCAATGCCCAAGGTTTCTACCGTAGCCTTGATATAAAATGGACTTTTCCATGACTTTACATACTAAGTGCTTCCGTGGCCTTCCTGCTTTGTTAACATTGTCTTTCTAGTCCAGTTGGCCTGCAAGAAACAACATGGGACATAATGTATATTCTGCTATATTCCTGGAAAGTAATCCACTTGTAACATTTGCTGATATTCCCTGATTTCTCAATAGAATGTATCACATACCCTGAATACACTTCCAGGAATTCCAGGAATAAAGACCTCCTGAAGAAATTCTTGCAGAGTAAGCTAGAATAGTTGGCCAGGGTCTTTTGTCCCCGAAATTGTGTACTTGTATCTATTGTTTTTCTCGTTTATTGTCTTTATTGTCTCTTAATGAACTTGTAATGTGCATTATATGTTGGGTGTACTGTATGCCATGTTGTTAACAACAGGCACCATGTTGGAAATAAGTGATTGCACTTTCACATGCTATCCCTTGGATTGTGTTGTATTTTGATATCCATAATAAAATAAAATAAAATTCCATCACCAGCGGGAACCCTGCCTACAGAACAAAAGTTCATAAACGTTTTTTTTTTTTTTTCTCTCTCCTCTCCGAATCATATCGTTTCCTCGCGGCCCGGTAGCAAATGTTTTGCGGACCAGCACCGGTCTGTGGCCAAGTGTTGGGAATCGCTGGTTCAATTAATGATATTTTTTTTATTGGTTTTGCCAAACTGTTCGAGCTCATTCAGTCCCCTTCAGTTCCAAACATCAACAACTACTGAGACTTCTAATTCAGTCAGTCAAGGGAATCCATCACTGTTTCAGCACAAAGCCTTCATCAGTCTGAAACTCAGATGAAGGCTTTGTACTGAAACCCTTCATCAGTCTGAAACTCAGATGAAGGCTTTGTACTGAAACCCTTCATCAGCCTGAAACTCTGATGAAGGCTTTGTACTGAAACCCTTCATCAGTCTGAAACTCAGATGAAGGCTTTGTACTGAAACCCTTCATCAGTCTGAAACTCAGATGAAGGCTTTGTACTGAAACCCTTCATCAGTCTGAAACTCTGATGAAGGCTTTGTACTGAAACTCTTCATCAGTCTGAAACTCTGATGAAGGCTTTGTACTGAAACCCTTCATCAGTCTGAAACTCTGATGAAGGCTTTGTACTGAAACCCTTCATCAGTCTGAAACTCTGATGAAGGCTTTGTACTGAAACTCTTCATCAGTCTGAAACTCTGATGAAGGCTTTGTACTGAAACTCTTCATCAGTCTGAAACTCTGATGAAGGCTTTGTACTGAAACTCTTCATCAGTCTGAAACTCTGATGAAGGCTTTGTACTGAAACCCTTCATCAGTCTGAAACTCTGATGAAGGCTTTGTACTGAAACCCTTCATCAGTCTGAAACTCTGATGAAGGCTTTGTACTGAAACCCTTCATCAGTCTGAAACTCTGATGAAGGCTTTGTACTGAAACCCTTCATCGGTCTGAAACTCTGATGAAGGCTTTGTACTGAAACCCTTCATCAGTCTGAAACTCTGATGAAGGCTTTGTACTGAAACCCTTCATCAGTCTGAAACTCTGATGAAGGCTTTGTACTGAAACCCTTCATCGGTCTGAAACTCTGATGAAGGCTTTGTACTGAAACCCTTCATCGGTCTGAAACTCTGATGAAGGCTTTGTAGTGAAACTCTTCATCAGTCTGAAACTCTGATGAAGGCTTTGTACTGAAACCCTTCATCGGTCTGAAACTCTGATGAAGGCTTTGTACTGAAACCCTTCATCGGTCTGAAACTCTGATGAAGGCTTTGTACTGAAACCCTTCATCAGCCTGAAACTCTGATGAAGGCTTTGTACTGAAACTCTTCATCAGTCTGAAACTCTGATGAAGGCTTTGTACTGAAACTCTTCATCAGTCTGAAACTCTGATGAAGGCTTTGTACTGAAACCCTTCATCAGCCTGAAACTCTGATGAAGGCTTTGTACTGAAACCCTTAATCAGTCTGAAACTCTGATGAAGGCTTTGTACTGAAACCCTTCATCAGTCTGAAACTCTGATGAAGGGTTTGTACTGAAACCCTTCATCAGTCTGAAACTCTGATGAAGGCTTTGTACTGAAACCCTTCATCAGTCTGAAACTCTGATGAAGGCTTTGTACTGAAACTCTTCATCAGTCTGAAACTCTGATGAAGGCTTTGTACTGAAACCCTTCATCAGTCTGAAACTCTGATGAAGGCTTTGTACTGAAACCCTTCATCAGTCTGAAACTCTGATGAAGGCTTTGTACTGAAACCCTTCATCAGTCTGAAACTCTGATGAAGGCTTTGTACTGAAACCCTTCATCGGTCTGAAACTCTGATGAAGGCTTTGTACTGAAACCCTTCATCAGTCTGAAACTCTGATGAAGGCTTTGTACTGAAACCCTTCATCAGTCTGAAACTCTGATGAAGGCTTTGTACTGAAACCCTTCATCGGTCTGAAACTCTGATGAAGGCTTTGTACTGAAACCCTTCATCGGTCTGAAACTCTGATGAAGGCTTTGTACTGAAACTCTTCATCAGTCTGAAACTCTGATGAAGGCTTTGTAGTGAAACCCTTCATCAGTCTGAAACTCTGATGAAGGCTTTGTACTGAAACCCTTCATCGGTCTGAAACTCTGATGAAGGCTTTGTACTGAAACCCTTCATCGGTCTGAAACTCTGATGAAGGCTTTGTACTGAAACCCTTCATCAGCCTGAAACTCTGATGAAGGCTTTGTACTGAAACTCTTCATCAGTCTGAAACTCTGATGAAGGCTTTGTACTGAAACTCTTCATCAGTCTGAAACTCTGATGAAGGCTTTGTACTGAAACCCTTCATCAGCCTGAAACTCTGATGAAGGCTTTGTACTGAAACCCTTCATCAGTCTGAAACTCTGATGAAGGCTTTGTACTGAAACCCTTCATCAGTCTGAAACTCTGATGAAGGGTTTGTACTGAAACCCTTCATCAGTCTGAAACTCTGATGAAGGCTTTGTGCTGAAACGTGTCCGTTGGTGTCTGACCCATTGGTACAATTAAAGGTGCTGGCTTTTCCTTCTGTACCTTGGCAGTGGCTTGGTAAAGTCTGGGTTTGTACCTTGGCAGTGGCTTGGTAAAGCCTGGGTTTGTACCTTGGCAGTGGCTTGGTAAAGCCTGGGTTTGTACCTTGGCAGTGGCTTGGTAAAGCCTGGGTGTGTACCTTGGCAGTGGCTTGGTAAAGCCTGGGTTTGTACCTTGGCAGTGGCTTGGTAAAGCCTGGGTTTGTACCTTGGCAGTGGCGTGGTAAAGCCTGGGTTTGTACCTTGGCAGTGGCATGGTAAAGGCTGGGTTTGTACCTTGGCAGTGGCGTGGTTGAGCATCTCTTGCCAGGTTGGGTCCAGGGTGTTCCTGTCAGCCAGAAGACCCTGTTCGGCCACGTACACCATCTCTCTGGCTGCAGTGTGCATGGACACGGCACGCTCATACCTCACAGCTGCCTTCTGGGTCTCTGCCTGGGCCTGCAGGAACAGACGATCACAGCTAGGTAGGTCATCCATGGCATCAAGAAGAGGCTACAATCATTTAAGGCCTACCATCTGGATGGAGGTGGTCCTTCACCGCAACAACCAAAACAAAAAGACACAAGTAAAACAATACATTTTCCTGTGCGTCCTGGTGGCTGACCTTGTAGCACGCGTACCACGGAGGCTCAGTCCTTCGCGCGGCTGACGTGGGTTTGAATCCGACCCGAGGTCCGTTGCTGCATGTCATCCCTTCTCTCTTCCCACCTTTCCTGTCTGTCTACTGTCCTATCTAAATAAAGAAAGATGCCCTCCCCCCCAAAATACAACATTTTCCTCAACTTCACACTTCACAGCCAAATGTATCTAAAGAAACATCCAAACTTCATGTACATTTGTGGATCTCTTGTCTTGTTCAGACAAAAAATAAACAAAAATCAGATTTTGTCTAAATAAAAGTAAGAATCCATGACATTTTGATCAAAATGTCCATTTTGCCACTGATGGATATAACCAGCCTGCACATCTGGGGGCCCTAAGCAGGATACATTTGGGTGTATATACATTTATATCACAATTGTTTTAAGCAGAGAATGGGCTCTTTGGAGTCTTCACTTTCTTGCCATACCCAATTTCTACAATTCCATGACTGTGCACACTGTGGTGCACACTGTGGTGCACACTGTGGTGCACAGTGTGGTGCACAGTGTGCACCACAGTGTGCAATTTCTACAATTCCATGACTGTGCACACTGTGGTGCACACTGTGGTGCACACTGTGGTGCACACTGTGGTGCACACTGTGGTGCACACTGTGGTGCACACTGTGGTGCACAGTGTGCACCACAGTGTGCACCACAGTGTGCAGGAATATGGAAAGAAAGAAAAAGTCAAGAATAAGATATTTTCACTGCATGCTGTGTCTTTCAGGCCCTGGAGCTCGTAACTATTAGCTGATTGTCAGACATACATGGCTGTAAAGACTCCTGTGGTTCTAATGAGTCCAATTTAATCTTTTATATTTTGTATCGCTTTTCTGTACTTTTGAATTGTAAAACTTTTACCTTTACCCATTATTATGACTCTGTAAAGCACTTTGAACCGCCCCCATCAGTGCAGGAAATATGCTATACAAAAGCTGCCTTGCCTTGCCTACTGTGATGGAAAGAAGTGTCAGAAAATGTTTATTAGGCTCATATTCAAGCCATAAGACATGTGCAACAGCCACTGCACTACTTTAGTTACCGTGCCCTAGAACTAATGCAATGAAAAAGATTGTATTCTAGAGAGCCTTTTCCTTATGGACACACTTCCTCTGGATCTTCCAAACATTCCTGGGAAGGTAGAATTTAAGAGACGAGTAAAATCACTTTTTAGTTTGCATCTCTTTTACCATTACTATTCAGTTATCTAAACTCCTACCTACCATGGAGCAAGCAGCTACAAGGTTGGTGGTGCCTACCTATTCTTCTGGATGTCTAGTTTCCACCGCTAATACCAGTCCAGAAGCTCAGCTCTGGCTTAAAAATTGAGCGTGTGAGAGCTTGTCAAAACCAGACCTCTGCCATCTTCCTCCCAGATGGGGCCCCCTGGTGGCTGCGGGGCCCTAAGCAGCTGCTTAGTTTGCTTATTCACAAGTTTCCTGGTGAGACCGTGGGCGCTTCCATGACACCCTCCCTCCCTGTTTCCGCCCAGGACCGTTCATAGCGAAAGAGACTGAAAATAATCAGAATAATTGTTGTGACTTTGTACCTATACCTATGTCTTGTAATGATGCCCCCCAGCACAATAATTTTGCATGTGCATAATTGTACAACGGAGTGACAATATCTTGAATCTTGAAAGAGAGAGACCGCTAAAGCTCCGTTCAATGACCAAATAATAAGAGTTCCGGTTTGGACGTTTAGCCTTCAAAACAAAAGCGGCCACTATGCAACCACATACTATTTTTAGCCATTTCGGCTAAAATAAGCCGCCCCGTACAGTACGAGTGAATTGACATTCACCTCGTTTTTGTAAAATATCGCCGCTATGCAACCACACAACGTTACTATTTTTAGCCATTTTGGATAAAATAAGCCAAACGTTCCCACTCTTTGACAGCGGCGCGCACCTCCTTGCTAGTGAAAAAAATATAAGTGAGTTTGGGAGGAGGCTGTTCAAGTCATGCAGCTGATAGTGAGTTGTGTCTAAAGTGAGTTTGGGAGGAGGCTGTTCAAGTCATGCAGATGATAGTGAGTTGTGTCTAAAGTGAGTTTGGGAGGAGGCTGTTCAAGTCAAGGTGACTCAGATCAGATCACATGAGGCCAGCGTCTCTGCATGAGGGCGCAGCAGGAGGGCCTGGCTGAGTGCAGCAGGAGGGCCTGGCTGAGTGAAGCAGGAGGGCCTGGCTGAGTGAAGCAGGAGGGCCTGGCTGAGTGAAGCAGGAGGGCCTGGCTGAGTGAAGCAGGAGGGCCTGGCTGAGTGAAGCAGGAGGGCCTGGCTGAGTGAAGCAGGAGGGCCTGGCTGAGTGAAGCAGGAGGGCCTGGCTGAGTGAAGCAGGAGGGCCTGGCTGAGTGAAGCAGGAGGGCCTGGCTGAGTGCAGCAGGAGGGCCTGGCTGAGTGAAGGATACTCAGAGTGTAATAAGGTCACTGGCTGCTAAAAGACTGCTTCACTTTCAACATCACCATCATTTCTATGATGTGGAATCTTAGCGTGACGTCTGGAAGATCTGTTGAGGGCCACAACTAATGATTATTTTCATTAGCGATTAATCTGTCAAATATTTTCTCGATTAATCTATTAGTTGTTTTGTCTATAAAATGTGAGAGAATTGTGAAAAATGTAGTTCAGTGTTTCCTAAAGCCCAAGATGACCTCCTCAAATCTCTTGTTTTGTCCACAACCCAAGGATATTCAGTTTACTGTCATAAAAGACTAGATTCACATTTTAGAAGGTGGAATCAGAGAATTTAGACTTTTTTTCCCCTTAAAAAATTACTCAATCGACTATCAAAATAGTTGTTGATTGATTTTCTGTTGATCGACTAATTGAATAATCATTGCATATGTTGTGGTGTCCGGTTTGTGGGTCACATGATAAACAACAGCAAAGACTGTTGTATTCTGCATACACTGATATGGACTCTGAATTTACACTTATTACCCTTCACAATGTTGATTAAAAATGACTGCCACTACTGCCCCATTTCTTCAAGGGTTAAAGATTTTATCTTTATCTTTATTGTTTATTTGAGCAGGGACAGTACACAATAAATATATTGCACCAGAAATAGCTAAAAGCTCATTTGCATCTGTAGTCCCACCACATCATCAATTATGATTAATTACATCCAAATCAGCCAGGCTGTGAAATTGATTAGTGGTTACTTACATGTGCATTACCATGATTTAAAATGTGCATGTAGCCAGTTGCATGTGTATGATGATGTAAATGTGAGGATCATAGAAGTGTTATGACATGACAGATATGTTGTTTTCACAAGCTTAAATAATCAACTTGCTATTACAAGACATAGAGGTAGGTAGGCTGGATATAGCATTGTGTGCACCCATGCAGAAAGCCCAGCACCGACGGGCAAAACACACTTGAAAGGCCTACTGTACATGCGGCCGGGGTCAAATCACTGACATTGATTTGATAGCAAACTCCACCTACAGTGTGCTGCAAAACAAGCTGATCAAAAGTCATCGCTTTAACGTGATTGGCTAACGTAATGTTAGACGCAGTGCGCACTGTCAACACATTCGCGCGGGTTAATCTGACAGTATGTAGGAGGGAGCAAGGGTCTCTAGACTAGATGATGACATAGCCCAACAAAATGGACAAATTTGTCATAAAAAAACCCCACCATTTCCAGAGCGATTTCCACTTGCACCGACTTCCTGCAGTTCAGAAATCATTTTCAGGCCTGCGGCTACTTGAAGCTTATCCCAATGGGGCACGCAAGACTGAGCGATGTTGCTGTATTCAACTGTCACAAGAATGTGTCACGCAACAGGAACCTGCATGTCATCAGCGTGTATTAGCCAACTGATCAGAGCCACCAGCACAAACGTCACTGGACGTCTATCATTCTATAGTTATGTTAGGCCTGTTTAGAGTCACCAAAGCAGGGTAAACAACACAACAGGTGTAACCAGTAACATGAACGATGGTTCCATTCCATTGAGGTGTTCCAGTGCCAGGGCCCTCATTGATGTTATTGGTTACACCTGTGTTCACCCTGCTTTGACACAGAAAATGGCTGCCGTGAAAAGGGTCTATCACATCCAGGGGGACACGCACCTCTTTGGCCAGTCGACGGGCTTCATAGTAGGGCCTTGCTTTCTCGATGCAGGTACCTAGTTGGGAGCCTTGAGCATTGAGCTTCCGTGCGGACTCTGTGAGAATCCTCCTGTAGCTCGACCTGGCATCCTGCGGGGAGCAAAGACAGCACACAAACATCTGAAACTACATTTGGATGTATTCAATGTGAGGTTGTCAAAAGTATCGATATGTATCGATACTAAAAATTGTAAACTGATACAATACTCATTTGCAACAATATCGAGAGTATCATGTCTGTGTAAGTTCATTTTCAGACATCCAGGTAATAGGACGAATCAGTGTGACGTCACTTGACACCCAGAAATGCGGAACCCCCGCGGCAGTAATAGTATGAGTTGTGCCAAACAAACGTTAATATCTCAAAAACTATACATCACATCGCTTATATTTTGACATTCTGAGTGAGAGCAGAAGTAGCTCAAGAGTTTGATGTAGAATATATGCATGTTGTGTTAAAGTTGTGTGAACTGTCACAGTTTTTAAAATGTAAACAGAGTTAGCCGGCTAGAGTCAGACAATCAAGCCTCGCGCCACTTGGGCTCCATAGGGTTCCATTGCTGTTGCCACCCAGTGACCCGGTTTGTTTACCAAAATGCTGCTCGGCTGATCCCTCGTATAGAAGTTATATAGATGGAAAGAGGTGTGAAGGAGGTCATCAATGTCCACCTGTCTTTGTTTATTGTTATGCCTCTTGATGTGTTGTCTTCCCCCCGTGGTATCAAATTAATGGATTGAGTATAGATATTTTTGTCGGTATCGGAGTTAGAAATTCTAGTATCGTGACAGCAACCCTAATTCAATGAGCCTTGACCATTTCACTGTGATATCCGAGCTAGTGTTAATTTTGACGTTTTATTTTTTTATTTTGGTCTTAGTCTTAGTCGGGGGTCAAATGTCCTTGTTAGTTTTGATCATATTTAGTCAACCTCATCCTGTTTTTCTTTTGTCATGTTTTAGTCGACTAAAAGTCAGAGTATTTTAGTCCAAACTCATTGGAAAGATCTATTAATCTGTGATTATGACATTATGATAACGCACAATACAGACACAGATTTAACTGTTTAACTTCTTCTTCTCTTCTGATTGGATCTCTTCCCAATTTGTCCCTCCCTAACATTTCCGTCTAGTTTTTATTCGACGAAAATATCAATAGTTTTCCTCATAGTTTCTGTCATCACAACGTTATTTTTTTATTTTTAACTTATTTAGTTAACGTCTAGTTTTCATCAGGGAAAATAGGTAGTCGACAAACATTTTTCACCATAGTTTTTGTCAATGGAATGAACACTGATCCGAGCTTATGATAATGGAAGTAGGATATGTGTGAACAGTCGGTGCCGGGTGACGTCTGATACAAGCACTCTGCTCTGAGCACAAAGAGCTCTCTCACATCCAGCTGCAGCTCCAGCTTGTTGATCTGGTCACTGGCCTGGTTCAGGTGCTCCAGCTCCTCCTAATAACACAGAGGGAGAAGACATGTCTTCAACTAGAACATGAAAGGATTACCCTCAAAGGTCACAGAAATAGATTAGAATGCATTGTGAAAGCTGTCAATGGTGATAAGAGATGTTCTTGGGCTTAGGAGGAGCAGTGAATCGCAACCCTTTTCATATAAAGGACCTTAATTTAGTCCCATTAGGTGCAATTCTGAGAATTTCTTTATGTTACTGTCGAGAGGCCCCACACGTTTCCTTTCAAGAGTTACATGATTTTGTCCAAAATGCCATGACTGTATTGTAGGTAGAGAGAGAACAGACTGACTGTATTGTAGGTAGAGATAACAGACTGTATTGTACAGTAGGTAGGGAGATAACAGACTGTATTGTAGGTAGAGATAACAGACTGTATTGTACAGTAGGTAGGGAGATAACAGACTGTATTGTACAGTAGGTAGGGAGATAACAGACTGTATTGTACAGTAGGTAGGGAGATAACAGACTGTATTGTACAGTAGGTAGGTAGATAACAGACTGTATTGTACAGTAGGTAGGGAGATAACAGTGAAACACTCATTCTTCTACATTCTCTCATTGTGTTGTTATCTTGTAAATGAAATAATCGTGAAGTTTAACAATTCATCAGTTTGCTGGGGACCCCGTGGAACCCCATCAAGGAACCCTGCTGGCCCCCGGACCCCACGTTGAGAACCACGTGAGAATGTACTGTATGAAATGAAACATGTAAGGCACCACATGCACCAACTTATAATAGGCTGCATAGATGATCTATTCAGTGGTTCTCAAACTTGTTCCACATCAAGGACCCAGGAACTGACACAAATTAGACCATGGACCCATCTGATAAGATTTAGATGTCTTATTACAGAAAGTGTATGAAACCCATGACCTAAATAGCCATACATTCTGTTACTTATGGATGGAATTATGGTGAAAATATATAATCCCCCTTTTTGCTGGGGACCCCCTGGAACCAACTTTGAGAACCATTGCTCTAGCCTATATAAACTGCAATATGACCTATCTTAAGTTGCCAGTTAAATAAACATGTCTCCATCATACCTGAATTCTTGGATCCAGTTCCTCTTCGTATTTGCCACCTTCCTCTTCATCACCAACAGCCTGTTTCTGCCTCCCTGCATCTCCATCCTCCTCTGCTCTCATCTTGTCCTGGTCCCCTCTTCTGCTGCTGCTGCTCTCTCCCCCCGGGGTCTCCTCCCTCACCCAGCCCGCCTCAGGGCCCCCGCAGCCGGACAAACTTTCACGCGAGCTCCCCCGCTCCATGTGCGGCCCGTCGGTCGTTGGGGCTCGGGTGACGGGTCTAGTCCAGACCAGTTGGTTTAAGGGTGAATCTGATGGCAGCGCAGGGTTCGCGTTAGGGTATAGGCACGGTAAACACCGAGGTTGTCACTTGTCAGTGTTAAAGTGTCGCCGTGTACGTGTTGTTCCTTGGAGCTGAACATCATGATGCTAACGCTAGCTAGCTGCTAGCAGCAGCAGCTTCTTCCTCACTCCCTGAACAGCATGATGCTAACGCTAGCTAGCTGCTAGCCGCACTGCTCCTTCCTCCCTCCCTGCTGAGGGCTCAGCTCAGGCTGTATCACAATCACTCACCACTGACACACCATGTAATAATGTAAAAATATGACATAACATAATAGCCACATAGCAGCCTACTAACATCACATTTCAAGATTTGTACATGTTGATGTGAACTTTTTGTAAGAACAACAAGAAAATAGGCTATTTATATGGTTGTTGCCCATTAGTAGGCCTATAGTCTACTGTGCAAACAACACACTGAGGGTAAAAGCATTAATGTTGTCACTATTTTGAATGTAAGGAATGATATAACAATAGCCAGCCTAATATAATAATATAATAACATAAACATTCTAAATTGAACCCGTGTTCTGTTGTGATTGCTAGGACAATGATGTCAGTGTCTTTCACTATATCCAGGCCTAGTACAAAATAAAATATTAAATTAAATTAAATTAATAAAAATAAAATGATATATTCTGAATCTTTAATCCATTTATGTCAGTTGTCCCTTTAAGATTTGGTCATAGAGAGCTTTGTCCTAAATTGATATAATCTGATATGTCAGCCTGGGGTCATCCCTATGTTCCCCGGGTCCTATGTTCCCCGCTTTTCCCAAATAGGGTCCTATGTTCCCCGCTATGTTCCCTGGGAGAGGTTAGGTTTTGGGTTAGGGTCTGGGGGAGGTTAGGTTTAGGCGTGGGGGGTGGGAGAGGTTAGGTTTTGGGTTAGGGTCTGGGGGAGGTTAGGTTTAGGGTTAGTGAAAAACGGGGAATATAGAACCCGGGGAACATAGAACCCGGGGAACATAGACATGATCCCGTCAGCCTGACACCATTCATATTTGGCTGGGGTACTGGCAGAGGTCCCAATTTGGCAGGATTTTTGAATTCGGTATTTTACAGCCGACTAAATGTGCAAAATGGCTAGATAGTGGCGAAAATGAGTGAATACAAGTTCAGCACCATGGAGAGCTCAATTTGTTAGCTACTGATGGTCGGAGCACACCTGAGCAGTTAGAATCAGCCAGGGAAGTGGACTATGAACCCCCTCTGGAGAGAGGAGAGGCTGCATGCCAACTCTGTGAGCGAGGCCTGACTAAATGGCCAGTATGTATGTCAAAATGTATCATTCCACTTTTTTTTTTAAGAAATTTTCCTGGTTCCCTCTGGTCTGACACAGGGTTCCCACTGTGCCGGTTCCTTCTGGTCTGACACAGGGTTCACACTGTGCCGGTTCCTTCTGGTCTGACACAGGGTTCACACTGTGCCGGTTCCTTCTGGTCTGACACAGGGTTCCCACTGTGCTGGTTCCTTCTGGTCTGACACAGGGTTCCCACTGTGGCTATGATGAAAAATGAGTGCTTGTTCTTCCTTCCTGGCTTCATGTTGGTTTTCACTCCAGTCAGTGAAACAAGACTTCCCCAGAGACGTTGTCTGGAATACAGCTCTGACAAGTCCCATGACCAGTGGGATCCTTGCTGACTGTCGAGTTAACCTTATTATTATCTAAATACATATTTATTGCTTTATGAAAATAAGACATTCATCATTGGCTTATCTTAAATCACATTAGAACAGAAGGGGTAAAAACGAGGTGATCATCCTATAATAAGAATGCAAATGCGATGTCTGTGTGTGTGTGTGTGTGAACAGAAACTGTGTTCGGCCACAGCTATGCCATTTTACATGTGATCGCGCTGAATCTTTCAGGAAGTGTAAAGAGCACCTCTGTGGGTCACCTAATGGAGCTGTATTTTTAATTAGGTAATTAGGGCCGACTAAATGGGCCAAAATGGCTAATTAGTGGCCAAAATGCCTCAACACAGGTTCAACGTCATGGAGAGCTCCAGAGTGGAGTAGGTGATCGAACGCCATCGACCTCTGAGCCTTCTACATGGGACCATCATGATGTCCATCTGTGGGCTGTGTGAGCACAATGTGGCAGCGAGACTAATCCAACACAGGCTAAATAGCCTCAGCTCTGGTCAGTTTCAGCACCAACCCCTCCACCTCCCTCTCTCTGCTGAGTGCTGCCCCCCCCCTAACCCCTTAAACAACGATGCCATCGTCCATCACAATCTTTCACTGTGGAACCATCGCGATGGCTATTTGGTTGACATCGCACAGCACTAAAGTGGACTATGGAAGCTCTCTGGGAAGAGAGAGGAGAGGCCGCATGCCAACTCTGTAAGTGAGGCCTAACTAAATGGCCAATCACACAGGGACTCGTTTTTTCCGATATGACCATTTAATCCAAAACACTCAACACATTCCACATAGAAAACAAAGCCATTGTTTTATTTATCTTGCTGCACACACTGAACCATCTCAGCAGCAGCAAATCCCAAGACTCAGAAACCTTGCAAATCAATCTACAGGAACAACTGTCTGTCCTCCAGTGTGAAGTGACTGATCCTTCATCCTTCCTCCAGACGTTAGGTGTTTGTCCTCTTCCTCCAGACTAGGGATGGGCGGGAGTACTCGGTTACCTTCATAAGGTCAGTACTCCAGTAACGTTTCAGCTGTCCGGGTACTCGCCCCCGTTGTAACGCGCATTGCAGCAGCGCAGCCAAAACAGCATCGTTAAATCGTCCCCGTGCGGGTACCCGATTACTCGTTCATAATAGAACGAGAGTATTCTATTTAAATGACTTAAAATGCCCATCCCTACTCCGGACGTTAGGTGTGAGACTTCTGTCGTTTCCAGAACCTCTTGACCTCGCTGTGTCCCTGTTGCGTCACCACCATCATCCTGTGAGCCACGTTCTGCCACACCAGACAGCCCAGACCCTGCAGACACACAACATGCCACAGCACAGTTAGTATACTTTGGTATTTTTCCATTTGTTTTTTATTTTGTTTTTAACCTGGAACGGGCCGGCCTAGAAAAGGCTCAGGGGCTTACTGACTGACTGACTGACTGACCGACCATTTGAACTGATGTCAGTACAATACACAGTTCCACTATTGCGTGGTGTGTTACTATATCACTGAATGCACAGAAGAGAGGGAACCCGCATCTAGCAGCGCACGCCACAACTTAACTGCTGCTGCTAGCTGCAGTTTCATGTAGGAACTAGCTAGCAGCTAGCGGGTGTAGTTTGGTCAAAGGAAAATTGTTCCTACATGAAACTGCTCACAACAAGGTATTTTTGATTATCTTGAGTAACCGGGTCATGATTTCTGGAAAGAACCATTGCTGTTGAGTTTTCCCCATTTTTCTTCAAATCCAGATTGAAAGAGTTTGAAGCCTGATGTGATCATAAGACGATTTCTCGGAGATATGAATTGCGAGTAAACAAAACATTTGACACAGACCAAAATAAACAAACAACAACGTGGGGAGAGAGAATTCTGCTTTTCTTTGTTGTGTTTTGGTCCGAGTCAAATGTACGACACTGGCCATATCGCCGTCCTAATAAATGATTCTTTTTAAGTGAACTGACTTCTGGAGATAGGAAACAAAATCCAACCTGGGCTCTGTCTCGCAGCACCTCAAAGTCAGCCTGGGAGAGGAACTGGTTGTAGAGCACTCCTGACAGGAACAACAGGAACAGAGGAGACATGAGGTTAAAGGCCAGCATCAAGTCAATACTCACTCACTCTGTTACAGTTTACAACACGTGGGTTACAAGGCAGCTGTATTGACTGAGCGCTATCAACAGACTGAGGCCAACCTCTGTCTGTCAGGACCTTCAGGGAGGACAAAATGAACAAGGCTGAGAAATCAATCATCTTAGCAGCTCTCCAGAGAGCTGAGGCTCCACCAGAGAGCACTTCAGCTTTCATTAGGTTTCTTTTCAACACATTGATTCTACATTCCTCTCCAAGCTTTGTCTCAAAACTAAAAACAACGCACGTCCTGATATCTCCGTGTTGGTATCATTCTCAGACCATCATTTTTCCCTAGTCTGGGCCTTCTTCCTGAAAACGTGCGGCATGCTCACCCTCTGAGAACTGTAGTCGATCCCTCTCCAGCTCCCACAGCCTGATCTGGTCCGTTATGGTTGGAGGCAACACTGGGCTCTGAAGGACAGAAACAGAAGGTGAAGACAGGCCTGTCACAGCTGAATGAACAGTGTGAAAAGCACGTAATGTACCTGCTTAAGCATGACAGGGTGAGCTCTGGTCCTCAAGAAGTGGATGATCTGAAAACAAAAGAGACAAAACAGACCTGGAGTTACCATAGAGATTATGCATAATAAGGTGGAGGAGACCCACACAGAGCAGGCTGGCTTTTTCAATGTTGAAATATTGCTATAGCGCCCCCTATTAGCGAAATGACACCCACAAAATTGTACTAGCTTCGAGTACATACCTGTACACATGTACCAAGTTTGGTTAGTATGGGACTATGATAATATCATTTAGATGAAGAGCTGAGCTTGTGAAATGATGTCTACTTCAGCTGAATAAAATGTAGCTACTGTAATATTGTGGTTAAATGTTCTGCCCCGGGATGCGCATTGTCACATTTCTGTCTGCGATAAATCGTCCCATGCTCATTTCTACTGAAGGCCTTATGCTGAGGCCTGATATCACCGTGTTGGTGTCGTTCCTGGATCAACATTTCTTCCCAGTACAGGCCGGGAAAACCCCGCCCGAACTCATTTGATTGGTCGCCGCAATTGCTTCTTCCTAAAAACGTGCGAAAGATGTGGTTGAGATGAGGGTTTTCTCATCTAACCATAAGCAAACCCACGTTGTTGTACTTGCCTAAACCTAATGCCTAACCCTAATGTTTGATCAAAATGTGTGTGGTTCGACCGGGAATCGAACCCCAGTCCTCAGATTGGAAGGCGCACACCTTACCCGTGCAGCCACAGGACCCTGAGCTGCACTTCTTCCACACCCTAGCGGCGACCAATCAAATGAGTTGGGAGGCGGGGTTTTCCCGGCCCATTGGTGCAGGAACGACAGCAGCACGGCGGCGTCAGGCGGTGCAGCGCAGCACTGTACCTGCTGTGCCGTGATGCCGTTGAGGATGGCCTGTTGCACTGACTCCCGGGTCACATGAGCCACCACCACGTTGGGGAAGCGGTACAACATTTCACTGAAGAGGGCCACCAGAGCGATCTGAAGCTCAGAGTCTGACAGGGAGACACAGATGCATACAAGTCACCAAAGTAGGGGGTGATACAAGTCACCAAAGCAGGGGGTGGTCACACTGTTGTTCCGTGGTGTCTGTCCGTCTGCGTTCATTTCTCTGTTCACTTCCATTCATTTTCAACACAGCTGTCCATGGAGCACTGATGAAGCGTACGTAATGTATCCAGCACATTTGCATACGTTTTGATGGACAGAAAGGTTCAAGAGGGCAGAACTTTTTCTGGATGGACGGCTGGTCGGATAGTCACCGTCCGTTTAGCCAATCAGAGTCGAGGAGGCGTTCTCAGAGTGGAAATGGCTGAGCGGGTTGTCCACCATGTGTCAGAGTAGCTCAGGGAGGAGCAGGTTTTGTAGTGGGAAGGTGGAAGTCCTGGACTTCAGGGGAAAAGTGAATGGGCTTTTAGAACGGAGATTTCACTTAAAGTGTAACTAACCCCCAAAACACTTTTTATGTGTTTTATATGGTTTATTATGTCATGTTTATTATGTTTATTATGTCATGTTTTATATGTTTATTATTTATTTTTATATGGTTTATTGTTTTATATGTTCCCACTTTTTTATATGTCATTTCTTGGTTTTTTCCATAGGTATTTTCAAATCACTGTTCTGATACTGTACATATCTGGGGGTTAGTCCCCCTTTAAATGCATGAAATATGGTCTGTTGGCAACAGAAGTTTATGAAACAGCTTAGTTTGTGTTCAGCAAGATCATCATCTTCACAAACGAGGAGCACTGCTGACCTGCTGACGGAAAGTGACGACCGAAGCCAGTACCAGTTAAGTGTAGACCAGCTTGTGGAATGGTGCGACAAAAATGCTCTTGTAATCAACACCAGGAAGACAGAGGAGATAATTTTTGGCATTCCCCCTGACTGTCAGCTACCCCCAGTCATCATTCATAATGAGAGTATCAAACAGGTCCCCTCTTATAAATATCTAGGAGTGATGATAGATGCTGCCCTGTCATGGATCCCTCACATAGAATTTATCTGTAAGAAGATTCAGAAGCAAATTTACTCGCTCCGTAGACTTAGATCCTTTGGTGCTAGTAGTCAGATTCTGTCACTTTTCTTTACCTCTGTTACTCAGAGCGTCATGTTGTACTGTAGTACGGCTTGGTTCAACAGCCTATCGGTTTCCCTGAAAACCAAGTTTTTTAGCCAGTTAAAAATCTGTGCTAAGATTATTGGCCAGCCTGGAGAGTCTGTGTTTCACTCTTTTAAAGAAGCTCAAATCAAAAGCATGCTTAGACTAGCTACCAGTATATCCTCGGACCCCTTGCATGTTCTGAATGGAGAATACCAACTGTTGCCCTCCAGGAGAACTGCTTGCCTTCTGTAATTCTGTGGATTAGTTCTGGATGTCTTGTCTTTGTCTGTTGTGTCTTTCATGTGTAACTTTCATGTCTTCATGTTTTTCATGTGTAACTTCTTGAACAGAGAATGCCATTGGATGCAAAACAAATTTCAGCCTGCTGACAATAAAGTTGTATCGTATCGTATCGTATCGTACTTTTACGATTTTCAAAGCATAAAAGCATTTTTTTTAACGTGATTTTCAGAAGACCCTTCAAAAACAATGAAAGTGGTCCTCAATTGTGAAGATTATCTTGCTAAAACACAAACTTTGTGGTTTCATAAACTTTTGTTAACCACAGAGCTTATTTCATAGCCTGATATTCAGACTGAATTGTCAACTCAAACTCTGTGGAGTGGGCGGGACTTCGAAGGTCTGGAACCCCCCCTTCCCCCAAGAACCAGGAAGCGCAGGGACTTCTGGGTAAGCCTACAAAATGACATCATCCTTGCGGTACTCTATGGTCTTGTTGTTTATTTGATGAAGCAATGTGGACATGATGTATTGATGTTCAAATGCGACACACAGAACCTTCAGCCTTCTGTTATTGAGACCTACTTGTGTAGGCGTAGACGCGGTAGTTGGTTTCTACCACAATATAGCCCGTCTCTCCGGTCCCCGGGGGGTTCAAGGAAGACAAGGAGTTGGTACTGACTCCTGCAGCCAGAGTGATGGCCAGTCTGGTGGGATAGTACCGCCTGGACTTCCTCTGATGAGAAAAGGCACAAATTACAATATTGCCTATCTATAATACAGCGGCTATGAAAAATATTCACCCTCCTTGGACTGTTTCTCTTCCCTGCTCTGGGGCTGGGCGCACTGAGCATGAGCCATCCAGGCACTGTCATTGTGTTTGTAACATAGACTGTTATTGGAGCGTGCCTGCCGGTAACTTTCAGATTTGTCCGGTAAATAGTATAGCGGTCTCCTGTCTCCCTCCGCTTGGAAGCACTGCAGCAGGGCACTCGTCTCACACTCAGTCCTTCTAAACGTTGATATATTTGTGTCTATCCTGTTTTACGTTGAAATACGTCACAATACGGAAGTTAGATAGTGTATCTGGAAATGCCGTTTCAGCTGGACTTTAACCCATTGATACCTGATGCAGTATCCCTTTAAGACCGCAAACCGCATCTTAAAGGGATACACATACAAATGAGGGATATACACACAAATGCTGCATCAGGTATCAATGGGTTAATCTGTCTGTCACCATGGAAACCTTTAAAGCCCACCTCCAGTCACTTTCTCCTACCTGTTTCAACATTAATGTTGGATGAAAACATACATGCGCTCGCGCTGTAACGACGCACGTCACCATTTGTGCCAAAGAGCTTAGATTGATGTTCTACTGCAAAACAATGAGTCACCTTCCTCTGGAAGACCAGGCCCAGCTCCCGCAGGTGCTGCAAGAAGGTCAGCAGGGAGTCACTCATGCCCTCCACAGAGTAATCCTGAGAGGCACACAGGCAACATCAACAACAACAACAACCACTATTACAATTCATCACATTGATTTATTTAGTTTGATCATTAAAATACCAAACCAAGGTATTATAGTTAACTAAAACTAAACTAACAACTAAAACTAGCTGTAAAAAGCAACAACACACATTTTAGTTAACTAAAACAAAAACAAAAACTAGACATTGGGCCGGGGGACTAACTGAAAAATATACAGAAAATGTCAAAATGGTCAATTTGTCAACACAACAACCATGTGGAGGCATTGGTGCATGTGTTAACTGAGACTGGGATGTCGACATAAGTGCTTCTCAAATGTTTCCACGTCAAAGGCCCTAAACTGACACAAATTAAACCACGGACCCCCATTTGATACGATTTGGTCACAGAGACCCCCATCTGATAGGATTTTTGCTTTTAGATGTTTTATTACAGAAAGTGTATGAAATCCATGACAAAAATAGTCATAGATTCTATCATTGTGATACTTATGGATGGAATTATAGTGAAAGTAAATGATTCACCTTTTAGCTGGGGACCCTCAAGGACGCCTGGGGGTCCCTGGACCCACCGGTCTACATGACTGTAGACTGTGAGTCAACTGCCTTCACAAAGTGTTGCGTTTGTATTGTAATAGCCATTCTGAACTTCTGAAATCTTTCCCCGACAAATACAGTACCACCCATATAATGATGATAATAATAATAATAATAATAATAATAATAATGACGATGATGATGATGATAATAATAATAATAATGAAACCAATAAAAATGAAACTAAAACTAAACAATATAAAATCTATCTTAAACGGAAAGGAGTAAACCCACTCTGGAAACTAACTGAAACTAAACAGAAATGAAAACGAAAATGAAAAACGAAAGGAAAATAAAAACAAATAAAATGTACAAATCTATAATAACTCTGTTACCAACTCACCCTGCCGAGAGTGGAGAAGCTGAGCTGGAACAAGAAGGACAGGATCTCCACTAGATCCATCCCTCGTGTCTGCAGAGAGAGAGAAAGAGTCCAATGTGAAAACACATTGAAGCTGCACTCTTCAAAATCCTTCCCCAACTGCTGGAAAGAACAATGTAATGCATGAAATGATTCAACAGAACTACTTTTATTTCTTTTTCTTTTCTTACATACTGGCTCATTTATTCTGATTCGCCAGTTGAGTCTTTAACAAATCAGAGGGTTCTTTGAGTCGTTATCACTCCATATAGAATGACTACCCTAATCAAAGAAAGCTTGGAACAATCCAGATGTGATGATTCATAATTCCTATGAATACATTTCCAGTCATGTTTGCCTTTTGGTCTAATAGCTTCTCTCACTCTTCTTGGAAGAAGAAGAAGAAAAAGTACTAGGACAAAAGCTAGCTCGGTCTCGCCCGCCCTCGGTCTTGGTCTCGCCCGCCCTCGGTCTTGGTCTTGGTCTCGGGTTAGTGAGGTGGTCTTGACAACACTAGCCGTACCTGTGCAGTGTTGAGGTACTGTAGGGTGAAATGGTTAGTGAGGTGGTCTTGACAACACTAGCCGTACCTGTGCAGTGTTGAGGTACTGTAGGGTGAAATGGTTAGTGAGGTGGTCTTGACAACACTAGCCGTACCTGTGCAGTGTTGAGGTACTGTAGGGTGAAATGGTTAGTGAGGTGGTCTTGACAACACTAGCCATACCTGTGCAGTGTTGAGGTACTGTAGGGTGAAATGGTTAGTGAGGTGGTCTTGACAACACTAGCCGTACCTGTGCAGTGTTGAGGTACTGTAGGGTGAAATGGTTAGTGAGGTGGTCTTGACAACACTAGCCGTACCTGTGCAGTGTTGAGGTACTGTAGGGTGAAATGGTTAGTGAGGTGGTCTTGACAACACTAGCCGTACCTGTGCAGTGTTGAGGTACTGTAGGGTGAAATGGTTAGTGAGGTGGTCTTGACAACACTAGCCGTACCTGTGCAGTGTTGAGGTACTGTAGGGTGAAATGGTTAGTGAGGTGGTCTTGACAACACTAGCCGTACCTGTGCAGTGTTGAGGTACTGTAGGGTGAAATGGTTAGTGAGGTGGTCTTGACAACACTAGCCGTACCTGTGCAGTGTTGAGGTACTGTAGGGTGAAATGGTTAGTGAGGTGGTCTTGACAACACTAGCCGTACCTGTGCAGTGTTGAGGTACTGTAGGGTGAAATACCAAAGCTGAGAAGCCGTGTCCAGCAAGAGGAACTGGAAACCAGCCGAGGTGATGCAGGGTGCCTCGCCTGGCTCACTGAGGAGGGACCACAACATGTTAGGGAGGTTCTAGTCATCAGCTGCAACATTTGCATAGGAATACATGCATATGAATCCGTTTTGCTAGTCTCCTCTATAATAACACAATAGTGATTCCTCCTCCTACAGTATATCCAGCTCATGAAAGCTTTTCCATTGTCTGTTCAAAACAGAACGTCTGGTAGCTCTTTCCTGGCAAAAATCCTCTCGCTCAAAGGAAGTAATGCAAGAAGAACTGGGTACTTAGTAGTATAAGCCAGTGGTTCTCAAATGGGGGTCCGGGGACCCCCAGGGGTCCTTGAGAGGGTTCCAGGGGGTCCCCAGCCAAAAGGGGGGTAATTTATTTTAGCTATAATTCCATTCATAAGTAACACAATGACTATTTTGGTCATGGGTTTTATACACTTTCTGTAATAAAACATCTAGAACTCAATCTTATTATCATATGGGGGTCCATGGGACCAAATCCTATGAAATGGGGGTCCGTGGTCACATTGCTGTCAGTTTAGGGGTCCTTCATGTGAAAGGATTTGAGAACCACTGGTATAAGCAGTGATCGGCACCATGGCATGTGTTCATTTCGTTGACTAAAACTAAAACTAGAGTAAAATGACCATTTTGCACTGACAAAAACTGGATGTTAAAGCTGCATTCAGCAATGTTTTTGTGTTAAAATAAGTGTTAAATGGCTCTATATTCTGACAGAAATCACTGAAATAGTGTGTTTGGTCACTAACTTGGAACTCGCCCCCGCTCGCTGTACTCTGTCTCTCTCCTGAAGCCTGAAAGTATCTCAGCAACTGTAACTCGTAAAGACTCACAGATGGTGGCGTTGGATTCGGGGGGAAAGAATACGTATAGTCCTTTAAAAGGCATCGCAATAAACACTTCTCTGATTGGATCAAAATGAGGCGTGGACCTCCCACAGCACTGGCTGATAGGTACCTTCGCATGAGGCCTGCCTGTATGAGCAGCTGAGCCAGGTCCTGGCTGACAGCAGCACTGGGCGAGCCCACCATGAACTGCAGGATGACCTCCCAGCGCTCCATAGCATAGCGGTCCAGACTCTCGATGTCCCGCGCGTGACGGTCGGGGCCCAGAGAGCTTCCCTCATCTGCCCACGCTTTGCCCCTGTGAAGCACAGAGCAGAGAACCTTCAACACGCTTTGCCCCTGTGAGCACAGAGCAGAGAACCTTCAACAGAAACACACGCTTTGCCCCTGTGAAGCACAGAGCAGAGAACCTTCAACAGAAACACTTGGAAGAGCAGAGTTTTAGGATGCACTTTGGGACCCTAACCCCAAATGAACATTTGGTCATTCGCTATATATATATATACATATATATATATATATACTGTATATATATCACCCCCATCAGTGGACGACAGCATAATAATGATACAAGGTGTGTTACGACTGTGTCATTTATTTTCTTCTTATTACTATTATTATTATTGTTAGTTGAATTAGTAAAGGAATAATGAAGAATTAATAGCTAATGTGACATTAGCTACCGTAAAATACCAATTAGAAGCCGACTTCCAAATTGCCGCGGGTCCCATATATAAGCGGGGTCTGGATACATATTTTGTACATAAAAGCAGGTCCCAATTTGACGCCCGGTTAGTTTTTTCAATGTTTTCTTTTTACCTTTGCGACATCCTGTTGAATGCATCTCCCAAACACAACGAAGAAGAAAAATCGGATGAAGAAGACGAACAACGAGGAAACGGGAACAACGAGGAAAAAAAACACATGCACGAAACTTGCTGATCAAAATTCGTTTTCCGTCAACATCTGATGATTCTGAAAATTGTGTAGGCATTTCCTGAAGATTTTTGTACACTAAAACCGACATCTCTGGTGTAATAATTATTTTGAGAAATGTGCCTATCGTATGTTTCCCTGCCAGCGGGCATAGAAGTCGGCTTCTAATTGGTATTTCACCGCACATCGGAGGAGGCAGCGCATGCAGCCAGCGGAGGAGGCAGCGCATGCAACAAATAATCTGCTCACATGATGATCATGTTCTCTCACCTTCAGCGGAGAAAGTTTAGTGGTAAATACCGGTAGGTCACAGTTCAGCTCAAATTTTATTTTATTTTTCATGTACAGGCCAGAACTGGCATGCAATGTGCTCTGCTGCGCTGAGAGGGAGGCGCGGCTCTCCCCATAGACAAGCAATCGTGTGGGGGGCTGTAGCCAACTCATTAAAATAAATGGTTTAAATAAACAATTTCATACTATTTACAATCTTTGCTGAGCAATATTTTTGTACAAAAATAATTAAAGCAGGTCCCAAACTGCCGCAGGTCCCATATTGACGCGGGGTCTGGCTACATATTTTGTCAATTAACGCCCGGGCTAATAATTGGTATTTTACGGTATGTCAGCTAATGTTACGTCATGTAATGTGACATAGCTAATGTGTCAATATTTTGCAATGTTATAAACTGTAACTGCAACTTTACATTTCAAATGTATGTTTAACCATTTACCACACAGGCATTTTGATGGATGTAAGGTCATGTGATGCTGAAAATCAAACTAAGTTAAGTGTATTGTGAGGATTATAAACACGTTAACAGTAATGCTGTGTAGAGTTTGCAGTGTATGCCACGCTATTGACGTGACGTCAGACAACTGCATCTCTTGTAATTCCAACTTGAAGTGATGTTCAAACTAGGGATGTCAACGGTTAACCGTTAATCGATTAACCGTCGCTAACGTCGTTGTTCGGTTATTGCTGTCGGTCTATCAGTTAATATTATTATTTTTTTTTTTTTTTGTCTATTTACTCAATGAGCTCATGCCCAAACAAGGCGTGTCTATTTAGATGCTGAAATTTTCAGCATCTAAATAGACACGCCTTGTTTGGGCATGAGCTCATTGAGTAAATAGACAAAAAAAAAAATAATAATAATAATATTAAAAAATTATGAATTAACCGATAGGTTAATCGATTATTAGCGTCGGTTAATCGAAAGTGAAATTAACTGAAAATTGACATCCCTACGCATTTGTCAGAGAAATTCATAATTTCAAACTTTCCGTCATCTCTGGAATGCAGGAAATTTGACACAAGACGTCGACGTTATCAATTCTTCTAGTCGGATAACACTAAACAATGAGGCTAATCTAGGGCTACTGGACTCACATTACAATCCTTTGGCTACGAAATACTTCAGTTGAGTGAAAACGTTTGTTAAAGGGGCACTGACTTACCTAACCTGACACTGGCAGAGAGGGGCGGTATTGTTTTCACAAATCGCACGTCCGGCGGGTGTCTTGTGAACACAATAGCGCCCCTGCCTGGCAGCGTCAGGTAATGACTTACCCGCCGAGCAGCGATATCCTCAGGTTGTCTTTGAAGATGGGGTTTAGAATGTATCCCTGCAGTCCCCCCTGCAGCTGCTGGCTGTGCCACAGACGCAGGCCCGACAACACCGACACGCACTCATCATGGTCCCTGGAAGCCAGGGCCACAAAATTAGACTCTGATAAAGTGGTGATCTGTGTCAAGCCTGGACATGTTCAGCAGTATGCATTGTATCTGACAAGTGTATTTAATTTGTAAGATCTGTAAGCTGAAAGGTGGTGAGGGCATGACAGACAGGTGACTCACTAAAAGGTGTTGAGGACATGACAGACAGGTGACTCACTAAAAGGTGTTGAGGGCATGACAGACAGGTGACTCACTAAAAGGTGTTGAGGACATGACAGACAGGTGACTCACTAAAAGGTGTTGAGGACATGACAGACAGGTGACTCACTAAAAGGTGTTGACATGACAGACAGGTGACTCACTAAAAGGTGTTGACATGACAGACAGGTGACTCACTAAAAGGTGGTGACATGACAGACAGGTGACTGACTAAAAGGTGTTGAGGACATGACAGACAGGTGACTCACTAAAAGGTGTTGACATGACAGACAGGTGACTCACTAAAAGGTGTTGACATGACAGACAGGTGACTCACTAAAAGGTGTTGAGGACATGACAGGTGACTCACTAAAAGGTGTTGAGGACATGACAGACAGGTGACTCACTAAAAGGTGTCGAGGACATGACAGGTGACTCACTAAAAGGTGTTGAGGACATGACAGACAGGTGACTCACTAAAAGGTGTTGAGGACATGACAGACAGGTGACTGACTAAAAGGTGTTGAGGACATGACAGGTGACTCACTAAAAGGTGTTGAGGACATGACAGACAGGTGACTCACTAAAAGGTGTTGACATGACAGACAGGTGACTCACTAAAAGGTGTTGAGGGCATGACAGACAGGTGACTCACTAAAAGGTGTTGAGGACATGACAGACAGGTGACTCACTAAAAGGTGTTGACATGACAGACATGTGACTCACTAAAAGGTGTTGAGGACATGACAGACAGGTGACTCACTAAAAGGTGTTGAGGACATGACAGACAGGTGACTGACTAAAAGGTGTTGACATGACAGACAGGTGACTCACTAAAAGGTGTTGACATGACAGACAGGTGACTCACTAAAAGGTGTTGACATGACAGACAGGTGACTCACTAAAAGGTGTTGAGGGCATGACAGACAGGTGACTCACTAAAAGGTGTTGACATGACAGACAGGTGACTCACTAAAAGGTGGTGAGGGCATGACAGACAAGTGACTCACTAAAAGGTGTTGAGGACATGACAGGTGACTCACTAAAAGGTGTTGAGGACATGACAGACAGGTGACTCACTAAAAGGTGTTGAGGGCATGACAGACAGGTGACTCACTAAAAGGTATTGAGGGCATGACAGACAGGTGACTCACAAAAAGGTGTTGAGGACATGACAGACAGGTGACTCACTAAAAGGTATTGAGGACATGACAGACAGGTGACTCACTAAAAGGTGTTGAGGGCATGACAGACAGGTGACTCACTAAAAGGTGTTGAGGACATGACAGGTGACTCACTAAAATGTGTTGAGGACATGACAGACAGGTGACTCACTAAAAGGTATTGAGGGCATGACAGACAGGTGACTCACTAAAAGGTATTGAGGGCATGACAGACAGGTGACTCACTAAAAGGTATTGAGGGCATGACAGACAGGTGACTCACTAAAAGGTGTTGAGGACATGACAGGTGACTCACTAAAAGGTGTTGAGGACATGACAGGTGACTCACTAAAAGGTGTTGAGGACATGACAGACAGGTGACTCACTAAAAGGTATTGAGGGCATGACAGACAGGTGACTCACTAAAAGGTATTGAGGGCATGACAAACAGGTGACTCACTAAAAGGTGTTGAGGACATGACAGACAGGTGACTCACTAAAAGGTATTGAGGGCATGACAGACAGGTGACTCACTAAAAGGTGTTGACATGGCAGACAGGTGACTCACTAAAAGGTGTTGAGGACATGACAGACAGGTGACTCACTAAAAGGTGTTGAGGACATGACAGACAGGTGACTCACTAAAAGGTATTGAGGACATGACAGACAGGTGACTCACTAAAAGGTGTTGAGGGCATGACAGACAGGTGACTCACTAAAAGGTGTTGAGGGCATGACAGGTAACTCACTTCTGACTGTTTTTGTTCACCCACAAAGCCACTGCTGCCTGGGGGAGAGGCTGATCTAGGAACAGCATCCGCATCACATAATTCTTGGCCAGGGCCGGGAGCTCCCTGTAAGGGACCAAACTCAATATGAAATTTTACGTCATGACCTTCTGGACTGGAGTCATATAATTCGTATATTAATTAACATAATACACGTCACATAACCAAATATGACCCACCTGTAGACAGCCAAACATGTGGCTGGATGATTGTATAATCTGTCCAAAATCTCCGGACTCAACTCTTTCAGGTATTCGTGTAAGTTCTTGCATTGCAACTGGACACGCAGCTTCATGTTCTAGAAAAGAAAGAAGAGACTGTAGCTATCATAATGCTCCACAGTTTCTTTAAAGAAAGACTCCTAGCCTCTTTAGATCAGAGGCTTTCAAAGTGGGAGGTGGGAATCCCCAAAAGGGGCTCCAAACCGCTCCAAACACACAGACGTTACACACAAACATCAACCAGTCACAACACAAAGCACCGTAAGGACTTCATGGCGACAGGCTTTGCATGAGCTCATAAGGAAAAAAGTGTAAAAAGAGACTGTTTACCACAGAAATGATGTCAGCTATCGCCGAATTCCTGCTTTTAATCACAAAATATTCATATGCGACACGGGCAAGTTTTCACCAGGACGCCATGTTCCCACGTCATCACGTGACGTCACCTATTTCTTCTTCACGGCAGCATGCATCCGTTGGATTTCTTCGGATTTGATTGGCGGTTGGCATCCTTAAATGGCGCATTACCGCCACCTACTGGACTTTGAGGTCTTCTCCATAGTTAGGTTATATTACTAAGTTGTCCTTTATTCATCCCATGGGGAAATTCATCATAGTGCAATCTATTTACAGTGTTCATTATGTAGCCTATCCTCACAGCGCTCCCATTCATGATACTGTACACACTTGTCTGAGTCTGTGGAAATCATTGCACTACTACCATCTTCTGGATTCAATTAAGTAATGTTGTCAAGTTGAAAGGGTCAGTATTTATGTTACTGAACTTCATAAATCATAGAATTGTGAAAACACAATTACTGTACTTTACAAATGCCCGTTTGGGTTAGATAAACTGAAAACTGGTTTTCTGTTCTTCCACCTGTCTTTTCCTTTGAAAATGGCTGTTGCTCTTCCGCTTCCCAGCGGGGAAACAGCGCCCTCTGCTGTGTCTACGGGTGGAAACCCATTATTACACATTAAAAACAAAAAACAAAAAACAAAACAGAAAAGAAAAGAAATGACAGCCAGGCTCTGGCATGCCAAAAACCAAGGCTCAGAATTGGAAACTTTACAATATTTAAAAACACGAATAGACTGACTCAATGGACAACAACCTTGTGTACAAGGAAAATACTGTTTTATTGTGATTGCTACATGTATGAAAAAGTAGGGCCTTTGTAAATGGAACCTGCAGCGCAAATAGGGTGGAGACTCAGAATGAGAAACAGGCTAAGTCTCGCATCGTGGCTAGGTTTACCTCCACTTCATCAACAACAAATGTCACACGTTAAGTTAACAAACTCATTCAACATTGTGCAGACAACTCATTCAGCAGAAGTCACTGAGATGCTTTGCACTGCACAGCCTCATACAAAACATGTGATGACAGGCGCTTCCTTTCATCTATATCATGGTGTGCAAGAATCCATCACGGTGTGCAAGAATCCATCACGGTGTGCAAGAATCCATCTCAACTCAATATTGACAAATGGGGGGAATGGAAACATGCTCCATCGTCTCAGGAGTCCTCTTTCTCTTGATACCTGCAAGAAATCACACACACACACACACACACACACACACACACACACACACACACACACAACACACACACACACACACACACACACACGGTATTGTAAAGTTACAGATGGCGTTTCAGACTGTTCTGTGTACCGTGAGGGAATTGTAGGTGCTGCAGCAATCCAGCCTGGTCGCCAGAATAGCCAGAATAAAATGTGATCATTGTACGTTTGTGCTCCACGGATACGTAGAATATCACTTTTATGAACCAAACATACGTTACATATCAGGTTTGTAGATATGAACGTTCTACACGTCATAGAGTCTGTTATTGAAATAGTGCGGTGGTCAGTAAGGGTGTTGTGGTCAGGCTGGATGGAGGGCGTATGGTCATGGTCACAGTGTTTCCAAAATCGACATTTCAACCGTGACTTAAATCACATTTTTGTTATTTAGGTCTAACCCAAACCATAACCCTAACCTTAACTAAGTGGTTTTATTTGGCTAAACATAAGCAAACTTGTTAAACGTTGTTTTTATTTGTGTTTAACGTTGGAAAGGCAGCAAGCTTCTCAAACCGTTTTAATGTTATGTGAATGTGAACTTATCTGTATGCTGCCTTCTTGGCAAGGGCCCACTTGAAAAAGAGATGGAAATCTCAACGTGATTACCCTGGTTAAATAAAGGAACGTAAAAGGCTGGCGTTTTGTTTCAAATGTACATTGAACTGTACGTATCGGTGGATTGTAGAGAGGTTTTATTCTGGTGATTGGGTTGCAGCACCCAGGTGGAACTCATTTGACACCACATCCATTACCTGCAGTGTGTACAGGTGTAGAAGACCGTCTGGCCTTCATCTGCAGATCTCATCTGCCTGGTGTGGTAAACCATCCCCTCTTTATTGCAACGAGTGCACCGTCTGTCAATCTAGAAGGGAAAAAAATACATTAATATCAGGCTTGGGAAGTAACTAATTACATGTAATCAGGTTACTGTAATCAGGATACAAAAAAGATAACTGTAATCCCTTACAGTTACAGAAAAAAGATGTAAAGAAGATTAGTTACATTTAGTATAAAAAAAAGAAAAGAAAAGAAGATTACTAGCAGGATTACAATTTTAAAATACATTTATTGTAGATTATTTTATATTATATTTATTATTGTATATTGCCTACTTTGGTTGATATGGTACAAATAAATAAAACCTAAAAACTTTGGAGAAAAAACACTTGAAAAAACACACTTGAAAACACACACACACACACACACACACACACACACACACACACACACACACACAGATGATGATTAATTCATGAGAAACAGGCAACACTAGATATATGTATCTGTAAATTAATATTACAGAGCTGTTTTGGGGAAAATGTCCTCCTGAGGAGCATGCCCCTTGGACTCCAGCAGTCAAATGCAAGAAAATGTTCAAAAGTAATCCAAAAGTAATGGAAAGTAATCAGTGCATTACTTTAATGTTGTGATACATACATACATTAGCCTAATTTTTTTTTTTTTTTTTACAAGTAATTAGTAATTGTATCGGAGTACACTTTTAAAGTACGGTAACCCTCCCAACCCTGATTAATATACAGCACACAATCTGAGTTCAGTAAGCAGCAGAGAGGAAGCAGCTATACTTACCACTGGTCCCTTCAGTTCACTCTCTTTGTCGTCCACAGCTATTGACGAGGCGTTGACAGGGTTGAAGACAATTGTCGTCCGGACCTCGTGACCTGCGAACGCTGGCCAACACATTACACACAGTTACACATCTTATAACGCTGGCCAACACATTACAAACAGTTACACATCTTATTTGGGCCTTGTTACAAACTACAGCCCAAATACTGGACCACCCATGTAGTCCATGGGCCAGAGCTCAACATTTCACTTGTCGGTGATAAGATATGTTAGATGATATTTTGGTATGATAGCCTGAGTGGAGCTGTGACACAGTTACCAGCTCGTGAAGTGAACCAGCCCTAAAGTCAATTGCATTTTAGACGCTGGTGCATATCCCAGTTTAGGCTAATGCTCAGGACATTTTTCAATGAGTCAGTGATTCCCAACCTTTTTCCTCTTATGTACCTCTTGAGCTGTTTTGCCATGTGAGTAGTACCCCCTCACTCATGCGTGTTGTGTTGATGGTTCTCCTAAATGTGTTCTATTAAACTTTTAGTATCAAACGTATCAAAGTATCAATTAAATTAATTTGAATGACGCCGCTTTAACACTATCCTGAACATGATGAACATTAGAACACCACACTGTGTCACTCATCAAACTGCTCGTCTCTCTATGCTCGTTTGAGATGACTGGCTCGCCTGGAAAGCAGGCCAGAGCAGCCGAGTGCAGTCAGCCAATCAGAGGCAGAGATGAGCGGGTCATGAAAAAGAAGATGGTGTACCTTGGATAGGGATGCTGAAGAAACAGAGGTTGCAGATGACCTCCGTGGTGTCGTCCTCCGGGAGAAAGAGCGAGTTCCCACACTCAGGGCAGAAGTTAGGATCACTGATGAAACACGACATCACTGTGAAAAGCAAAGAAACACACTTGAACCAGACAGTCCGCGTGAAACCCAACGTACACAAGTCCCTATTCCACATTGTATTTAAGCCACGGTAACACTTTATAATAAGTGTAATTCATTATTAAACATGAACTAACCCTTAGTTAATGTTAACTATAATCTAACCATTAACGAAACCTAAACTATTATTTTTTTTATAAATTAACGCTAATGCCTTAATTAACATGAACACCATTATACTCAGTGTTGGGCAAGTTACTTTCAAAATGTAATATACTACATATTACTAGTTACTTTCATTTGAAAGTAATAAGTTACTTTACAATATTACCGTCTGTGTAGAGTAACTCGTTACTTATTACACTACTTTTGCATTACTTTTACCAAAACAACAGCAGTAGCAGAATGACATCGCCGCCACGGAACATCCCGAAAAAATATTTCCATCCAACCATGTCACTACAACTGAGGTCATCAATGATGTCATAACTGCAGCTGTGATGTCATAGGTGATGTCATACATGCAAAGTAATAAATTAGCTATGTTTCATGTTCAATGTTACAATACCATTGTTTCTCACTATTATCACATGTGCTAATGAAACCCTGCCTTCTCTCTCACCAGGCACAAAAAGGAGAACCCTCTCAGCCCTGACTTTGTGCCAACAATATTTTCCTGTCAGTTCACCTGACAAGAGGAAGAGGCTCTACCATGTTACACTATTTGAACAGACCCAAGAACTGAAAAGAAAACGCCAGCAGTATGGACAGAGACTGAGAATGCACAAGAGGCTCATTGTCTTCAAATGTGAGTTATTTGGTGACTCAACAAATGCATTTAAATAAATGTTGTCAAATGCTACATGTTTGTCTTTTGTGGCCAAAAGGAGAGCTGTAAAGTACAACTTGTTAAAAAAAAAACGGGTCAGGTTATGCATTATGGTATATTGCTTAATCAACAATTCATAGATTGTTTTAAACATCAAACGGTTTTATTCGAATACGTTACATTTCAGACCATGTTGCTTCTGTACAGGAAGTCAGACTTCCCATGCATGAATATAAACCAAACTTTGCACAAAGGTCCAGTCCCATGCCAAACTAAGTTGAGGCGAATTTGGCGCCTATAGTCCTGATGGTGGCGCTACAGCGACCGTCTAAAGTTTCAAACTTTGAAAATTCATAACAAATCAGGCATACGGGCTACGGCTTTGCCACTTTCACCGAAATGTGTGCCCAAATGAGGAGAAACTTTTGTACGCTGCAACCTATGGCCAATTATGAAGTCTAAAGACCGCAAAATTGCAAAAACTGTAAAACTAATTAAACCCTACTCCTGCCACATTTTTTCTTCAAACGACACCAAACTCCAGCATCTGCATCGGTAGACTGTCCTCCACAAAACTCTCAAACAGATTTTTGATAGATAAAAAATTGAGCCCACAGTGCATCAAAATGTTTTACTGTAAATTGTACTTTAAACAGCTAATGCAAATTCTTGCTAAATAAAGCTTGAATCTCCACGAAAAGAATTGACAAGATTTTGCTGTCAGAGTAGTTGAAGTGTACAAAATCTAAGAATTGTATCTCAAAAACTGAATTTTTGACAGTATTTTGAATTCTGCCCTCATGTATAGTCTAAAGCGCATCGTAATTGTCCTAATTACCTAATGATGTGATGTCACTTGAGCAATTACGTCATCAGTGATGTCATCAGTGATGATGTCATCAATGATGTCACCAGTGATTATGTCATCACCGATGACAGTCTTGTGACATCACTGATGATGTCATCTATGATGTCATCTATGATGTCATCCTTCCTCTATATAACATCAGCTCTGCCAGTACCTCATCCACTCTACAACAGCAAGGCGGCAAGTAAAGTAGCTCATCCTTCCTCTACATAACATCAGCTCTCGCAGTACCTCATCCACTCCACAACAGCAAGGAGGCAAGTAACTTGTGTGTCTGAGTGTCTGTTTGTCTGTCTGTACACCTTTATGGAGATGAAGAAATATTTCTAGCCCTAGTTATTATTATTTTTTTCTTCTTCTCCCAGGAAGTCAGACTTCCCATGCATGAATATAAACCAAACTTTGCACAAAGGTCCAGTCCCATGCCAAACTAAGTTGATGTGAATTTGGCGCCTATAGTCCTGATGGTGGCGCTACAGCGACCGTCTAAAGTTTCAAACTTTGAAAATTCATAACAAATCAGGCATATGGGCTATGGCTTTGGCACTTTCACCGAAATGTGTGCCCAAATGAGGAGAAACTTTTGTACGCTGCAACCTATGGCCAATTATGAAGTCTAAAGACCAGAAAACTACAAAAACTGTAAAACTAATTAAACCTTACTCCTCCCACATTTTTTCTTCAAACGACACCAAACTCCAGCATCTGCATCGTTAGACTGTCCTCCACAAAACTATCTCCTAGCCGATGCAGATACCCTCCTCTTGCCTCAAGAGCAGCGCCACTGGCTAATGGACTGCAGCCAAGGTGAGAAATACTGCAATTGACATGTTTTCTGTAAAACGCCTGGCCTTCTCAAACTTCAACTTTCAGGTCCCAAACTTATGCCGAAATATGGTTAACTTGAAAATGCAACGAATTATGAATTGTGTGCGACTGTGTGTAATATGTGCAGAGATTTCTGTAGGACTCCACACAGCAGTCACAATACTCGGCCTTGGCATTGGCAATGTACATATAGTCCAGGCACAATTGTAACATTTGTGCCTGGACTTGTGACATGTATGATGTATCTGTGATTTGGCTTTAGCACTATCCCGTTGTCCTCCATCACTAGACAGAAGTCTGTGTCAGTGTTGGAGCTACAATAGAGCTAGCCCACCTCTGCTGTGGCAACACGCACTTCCACGTACAGACCAAAACATACCATTATAACTTTAGCAGCTTCGTCAAGACATCCAGAGTTAATGTAAGTTTACTTACCTGTACGACGTGTAGATAACAGCTAAAGGTGCCAATCAGTCACCACGTGCCTGTCTAGTGTTATGAGTGTTTATGTCGATGCTCTGGCATCTGCGTGGGCGCACATTGCGGGGTCCTTCCACTCCTTTCGGTCGTGAGCCTATGACGTCATGACGTATGCGCAGCGCGTCACTTTGAACGGACCGACACGGCGTGGTATTTATCTGTCAAAATTAAGGTATATATGAGAAAACGATAAAGAAATGACAACTTAATGCATGTACAGTACCGCAAGTCATGAATTAATTTGTCTGTTTTAAAGTGTAAATTAAGTGAAGTAACTTAGTAGTACAGTAACGTTGGTGTAGTTGGCGAGCTGCTTGCTAGCGTCCCAGCTAACGTTAGCGTATGTTTGGGTCTGCAGCAGGTGCACTGATGTTTTTTCTTATTTTTTTAATTATCAGATATACAACACTATATGGCAAATTCCATATTTAATTACAGGCTACACAAAAACAGAGCGCACAACATGTCATACGCAGCATTGCTCTGATAGTGATACTTTCTTTGTAGGGAGAAATAGTTCACATAATACTGCACCGCAGGAATGAGTCCGGAAGTAGCACTTGGGTTCGTCAGGGGAAAAGTCTACGGGGATTTACATGGTGATTTCGCTTAAATGCGCGTGGTAATTTGTATTCAGCAAGATAATCTTCACACACGTGGGCCACTTTTATGACTTTGGAAATGTTTACCGAAAAACGCATTTACGTTTAAAAAGCCGTAAAAGCGAAGATTATCTTGCTGAACACAAATGATCAAGCCCATAAACTTTTGTTAACCACATACCGTACATACCTTATTTGATGCATTTACGTTAAATCCCCATTCTACAATCCAATTAGCCTTTTCCCTCTTGGAACCAGCATGACACCGATTTCTGGTTAAGCCTACAAAAATACATCATCCCATTCCCTGCAGTACTCTATGATTAATAAAATGTCCTAGCTAAGTGTGTACTGAGTGTGTACATCTCCAAATATTAAGGCAAGATTACATTGGGACATCTTTAATTGAGTTTGGTGACATTCTCTTGTTAGATATGATTTTGTCCCGAATTCCATGACTATCTGTATTAGGTAACGTTAGAGAGATAACAGTGAAAGTATGAGCAAAGTAGTCATTCTTCTACATTCTCTAACTGTTAATTGTGTTAACTTCTTGTAAATTAAATAAGGGGGGGGGGGGGGGTACAATGAAATAAATAAATTAGGGACCACATCCAAATTGGGGATCATGTCTATGTTCCCCGGGTTCTATGTTCCCCGGGTTCTATATTCCCCGTTTTTCACTAACCCTAAACCTAACCTCCCCCAGACCCTAACCCAAAACCTAACCTCTCCCACCCCCCACGCCTAAACCTAACCTCCCCCAGACCCTAACCCAAAACCTAACCTCTCCCAGGGAACATAGCAGGGTTCTATGTTCCCCCGGTCCCACAAAAACGGGGAACATAGGACCCGGGGAACATAGGGATGACCCCCCAAATTGTGTGTTAAATGTAACTTTTGATATTCTTTTCAAGAACTACTGACCATTTGATGCATGCATTTGATTGTCATTTCAACAAAATATTCTCATTCAGACCACGTGTTTGGAAAAAATGCCGGTGTACCAGGAGGAAATTGTCCAAGTAGAATTGGGGAGAAAAATGGGGAAAAAGAATCTAGCAAAGGTAATGCTTGCACTTGGACTTGCACTGGGCATAAGCTATGGCCCTGTACCTCTCTTTGCAGCTAGGTCAGGATGAGTGAGAACGAGAACGAGCTCTTGGATTATGAGGAGGACGAGGTTGACGCGGTGGGGGAGGTGGGGGGCGGAGACCTCATCTCCATGAGGAAGGAAGGCATGAAGGGCTCCTACGTCTCCATCCACTCCTCTGGCTTCAGAGACTTCCTGCTCAAGCCCGAGCTGCTCAGGGCCATCGTGGACTGTGGCTTTGAGCATCCTTCTGAGGGTGAGTAGCCCATTTAACATGAGAAGAGCCAACAAACTGACAAACAAACATGTCAGTATCATCACAATCAATATTCCCTTGCCTTAGTTAGAAACTTTAAAAGGATAGTTCACTTTTTTTTTTAAAGTCTAGCCTAGGGATGTCAGTTTTCGGTTAATTTGACTTTCGATGCATGTCCACTCTTAGATTAATCCAGAGCAGGGTTACAGTTAACACACTTATTATCAATTCTAATTTCAGAGACTCATCAATTGCTACGTTATTATTATTATTATTATTAATAATAAAATGTTTGCATAATTCTTGCAGTTCAGCATGAGTGCATCCCTCAGGCCATCCTTGGTATGGACGTGCTGTGTCAGGCCAAGTCTGGGATGGGGAAGACAGCAGTGTTTGTTCTGGCTACGCTGCAGCAGCTGGAGCCCGTCACTGGACAGGTAAAGCCCCCCCCCCCCCCAACACCCAGAAGCTACAGTAAAGCTTCCTTACAGGGATGTTGGAAAGTTATACATTCTGACTTCCCACTAAGAAAAATGCAATGAGGGCGTCCGGGCAGTGTAGCGGTAGAAGCTCACCGCTGTCAGGTGAAAGGAAGCGGCTGACAACTGCACATTTGTTGGAGGAAGCATGGTGCTAGTCTACGGCTCTCCCCAGTTCGGCAGAGGGTGGAGCAGCGACCAGGGCAGCAGGGGGAGATTGGCCAAGTACAATTGGGGAGAAAATTGGGGAGGGAAGTCAGAAAAAAAACTGCAATGAAAAAAGCCCTTCAAGTTGGAATTCCAAGTCGGAACCTCGGCCCAGAGAACTGGATAATAAATAACTGATTAAAGACAAAACAAAATCTTCTGCCATTCTTTGCAACCCAGTCTCACACATAAACGGCAACACTTGACAGCTGTGGCTCAGGAGGTAGAGCGGCTCGTCCACGAATCAGAAGGTCGGTGGTTCGATCCCCAGCTCCTCCAGTCCGCATGTCGAAGTGTTCTTGGGCAAGATACTGGACAGAAAGGTTACAGATTGACATTTTCTTATATTTTATATTGATGAAATTAGAAAAACTGCCCTGTCTTCTGTCCGTCCGAGTGCGCTCAAAACGGAGAATTGGTTCTAAACATGCAGCCCATTAAGAGCAGGAGTTCACTGCATGTTTAGAAATTCAGTATAGTGTATTACCAGCAGACTGTTTATATTGTGGCCATTTATATCGCATGACGCTATAAAACCACACAGATGAACATAAAAACTACCCTACTTCTTATCCAGTAACATTATATCATTTAAAATTTTCTAAATTTCCATCTGCTGTTCACTCTGCTTACAGATCCAAATCCAAATCTCCAGACACTTCTATTGTACTAGCATTTTTTTTAATATAATATAAAGTAACCTCTGAGCAATGGATGGTTCCTTGCCAAAATGGCTGGTAAAGAAGACAACCAGAACTAAGTGGACTACCTAACCTAACTTTACTATAAAACTGGGTTACCAACCCAACGGTCCATATTATACATGTACACTAGTCTTCATAAGCAGCCCAGTAATTTGTTATGAGACATTTTTGCTTAAAAACATGAATGAACTCAGAATTGCCCAGAATTGCATTCATTAATTTTGCCTGCCCCTGTCAATCCACTCCTCCCCCCTCTTCTCTTGTTGTAGGTATCAGTCCTGGTGATGTGCCATACCAGAGAGCTGGCCTTTCAGATCAGCAAGGAGTACGAGAGATTCTCCAAGTACATGCCCACTGTCAAGGTAAACCCTGTGAACTGATGATCCTCCTCCTCTTTACTATTCCTAGTTGCTAGTTTAGTCTTATAACTGGCGAGGTTATGTCTGACACTGAGGCGCTGCCCTATTTTTAATTGATCCCAACAGGTTGTCATATTGCACAAATGCCTTTGCCTAAATAACACGTCTACCGTACTTGATTTATGTTTGAAACAGACACGCCCCCCAACCAAGTCACTGTGCATGTGCAACACATTCAAACATATCACTGAGTTACCTGTAGCCAAGTGCCCAGTGACAGTTTGTCCTTAAAGGGACAGCTCACCCTAAAATCCAAAATACATCTTTTCCCTCTCACCTGCAGTGCTATTTATCCATCTATATCGTTTTGTGTTAGTTGCCTGAGTTTCGGAGATATCGGCCGCAGAGTTTGTGGCTTCTCTCCAATACAATGGAACTGGATGGCACTCGACTTGTGGTGCTCAAAGTGCCAAAGAAATACATAACAGCAGTGTCTCTTTCCAGAAATCATGACCCCGTTACTCAAGATAATCCACAGACGTTGTTATGAGCAGTTTCATGTCGGAACTATTTTCTTTTGACCGAACTACACCCACTAGTTGTTAGCTAGTTCCTACAATATATTATTATTATTATTATACAAACAGTTGCTCTATAGGGCGTTAATAATTTAGAAAGTTAATATAAAGCTGTTAGTATTTATCTGGTTTACTCTTCTACACTAGCGCGTACTGTGTTGAGAAGCTTCAAGTAGTGAACCATTTTTCAATACAACTGAAAGGAAAGCCTCATTGCTTCAGAAAGCCTCGGCTTGCCGTCACAACTTTTAACCCATTGTGTGCCTACGTTGGCCTCCAGGTGGCAGTGTTCTTCGGAGGTCTTACCATTAAGAAGGATGAGGAGGTGCTGAAGCGGGACTGTCCTCACGTGGTGGTGGGGACGCCGGGCCGGATCTTACAGCTGATTCGCCAGAAGAGCCTGAGCCTGCGTCACATCAAACACTTCATCCTGGACGAGTGTGACAAGATGCTCGAGCAGCTCGGTGAGTCCATACGCCCGCAAAAATATGGATGGAGTTTCTCTCTTAACCCATTGATACCTGATGCAGCATTTGCGTGTATATCCCTCATTTGTGTGTGTATCCCTTTAAGAGCGCGAACCGCGTGATGCGGTTCGCGGTCTTAAAGGGATACACACACAAATGCTGCATCAGGTATCAATGGGTTAATTTCCAATGCCATTCCTTATTTACTTTCTGTCTACTAAATTGACTTTGTATGGCCGTAACCGGGCGAACACTGACCTGAGTCCCCGTTGTCTCCACCTCATGCAGACATGCGCAGAGATGTCCAGGAGATCTTCCGTATGACTCCGCACGAGAAGCAAGTCATGTTTTTCAGTGCAACACTGAGCAAAGAGATCCGGCCGGTGTGCACCAAGTTTATGCAAGATGTAATTACGCCTCTCTTCTCGCATCCACCATGCCTCTTGTTGCTCCCTGCACACCTGCACTCCTCCCACTCTTCTGCCACGCCTCCCTGCACACCTGCACTCCTCCCACTCTCCTGCCACGCCCGCTGGAGTAGGCGGGGCACAGAGTCCATGTTGCCTTATGACCTCCATGAGTCCAGGTTACGAGCCAGAAAGAAATGTCTCTCTATACTCCAACTAGGGCTGCACAGCTAATCGATTAGTAATCGTGATCAAGATTTTGGCTTCCCACAATCATGAAAACAAGAAAATCAAGATAAAACGTGATGTATTCCGTTTAGCAATGTTTGCTCTCATTTTGTCTTGTGTTGTAAATCCAGCACACTCTTACTCTTTTTCCATGTGCTCGTTCATTTCACCCTCTCACTTCAACCGCTGCCACATGGGACCGTTCCTTTTTGTATACATTTCCCCATATAACCTGTACATCATGTCGTACATCATGCTAATTCACCCCACAAAAATGACCTCATTGCCCGATAACTGAACCATCTCCTCCTCTCTGGATATCACCCTGTCTAACCTACTTACATAAACCACACCTCCTCTCTGGATATCACCCTGTCTAACCTACTTACATAAACCACACCTCCAAAATTCCCTTTCTCCCATCTTCTCATCCCCACATTACCCTGTCCACCTCCTGCCTGCTCCAGCCGATGGAGATCTTTGTGGATGACGAAACCAAGCTGACACTCCACGGGCTGCAGCAGTACTACGTCAAGCTGAGGGACAATGAGAAGAACCGGAAGCTTTTTGACCTGTTGGATGTGCTGGAGTTCAATCAGGTGCTCTCTCATTCATTCATGCTGCCAAAATGCCATGATTGAAGTTCTCTGTAAACTTTCATAATCAACACATACTGATACATGTGATCAACACATACACTGATACATGTGATCAACACATACACTGATACATGTGATCAACACATACTGATACATGTGATCAACACATACACTGATACATGTGATCAACACATACTGATACATGTGATCAACACATACACTGATACATGTGATCAACACACTGATACATGTGATCAACACATACACTGATACATGTGATCAACACATACACTGATACATGTGATCAACACATACTGATACATGTGATCAACACATACACTGATACATGTGATCAACACATACACTGATACATGTGATCAACACATACTGATACATGTGATCAACACATACTGATACATGTGATCAACACACTGATACATGTGATCAACACATACACTGATACATGTGATCAACACATACACTGATACATGTGATCAACACATACTGATACATGTGATCAACACATACACTGAAACATGTGATCAACACATACACTGATACATGTGATCAACACACTGATACATGTGATCAACACATACTGATACATGTGATCAACACATACACTGATACATGTGATCAACACATACACTGATACATGTGATCAACACATACACTGATACATGTGATCAACACATACTGATACATGTGATCAACACATACACTGATACATGTGATCAACACATACACTGATACATGTGATCAACACATACTGATACATGTGATCAACACATACACTGATACATGTGATCAACACATACACTGATACATGTGATCAACACATACACTGATACATGTGATCAACACATACTGATACATGTGATCAACACATACACTGATACATGTGATCAACACATACACTAATACATGTGATCAACACATACTGATACATGTGATCAACACATACTGATACATGTGATCAACACATACACTGATACATGTGATCAACACATACTGATACATGTGATCAACACATACACTGATACATGTGATCAGCACATACACTGATACATGTGATCAACACATACACTGATACATGTGATCAACACATACACTGATACATGTGATCAACACATACACTGATACATGTGATCAACACATACTGATACATGTGATCAACACATACACTGATACATGTGATCAGCACATACACTGATACATGTGATCAACACATACACTGATACATGTGATCAACACATACACTGATACATGTGATCAACACATACACTGATACATGTGATCAACACATACTGATACATGTGATCAACACATACACTGATACATGTGATCAGCACATACACTGATACATGTGATCAACACATACACTGATACATGTGATCAACACATACTGATACATGTGATCAACACATACTGATACATGTGATCAACACATACACTGATACATGTGATCAACACACTGATACATGTGATCAACACATACTGATACATGTGATCAACACATACTGATACATGTGATCAACACATACTGATACATGTGATCAACACATACACTGATACATGTGATCAACACACTGATACATGTGATCAACACATACACTGATACATGTGATCAACACATACACTGATACATGTGATCAACACATACACTGATACATGTGATCAACACATACTGATACATGTGATCAACACATACACTGATACATGTGATCAACACATACTGATACATGTGATCAACACATACACTGATACATGTGATCAGCACATACACTGATACATGTGATCAACACATACACTGATACATGTGATCAACACATACTGATACATGTGATCAACACATACTGATACATGTGATCAACACATACACTGATACATGTGATCAACACACTGATACATGTGATCAACACATACTGATACATGTGATCAACACATACTGATACATGTGATCAACACATACTGATACATGTGATCAACACATACACTGATACATGTGATCAACACACTGATACATGTGATCAACACATACACTGATACATGTGATCAACACATACTGATACATGTGATCAACACATACACTGATACATGTGATCAACACATACACTGATACATGTGATCAACACATACACTGATACATGTGATCAACACATACACTGATACATGTGATCAACACATACACTGATACATGTGATCAACACATACACTGATACATGTGATCAACACATACACTGATACATGTGATCAACACATACACTGATACATGTGATCAACACATACACTGATACATGTGATCAACACACTGATACATGTGATCAACACATACACTGATACATGTGATCAACACATACACTGATACATGTGATCAACACATACACTGATACATGTGATCAACACATACTGATACATGTGATCAACACATACACTGATACATGTGATCAACACATACACTGATACATGTGATCAACACATACACTGATACATGTGATCAACACATACTGATACATGTGATCAACACATACACTGATACATGTGATCAACACATACATGTGATCAACACATACATGTGATCAACACATACACTGATACATGTGATCAACACACTGATACATGTGATCAACACATACACCAACACATACACTGATACATGTGATCAACACATACACTGATACATGTGATTAACACATACAAGTGATCAACACATACACTGAAACATGTGATCAACACGTACACTGATACATGTGAGTAGGGCTGCTCAATCTTCCCTTTTTTCATATTGTCATTTTCATTATTATTATGATTATTTTTGATAAAGAGACCTATTCCTATTTAATGGCATTAATAATTTGGAGGGAAAAAAACAATCGATCATAATATATTATTGAATGCAGCCTGTGACTCCATTAATTCCACATTTGGATGCACAAATGCTGAATGAACTGAGTGAGTGCTTGTTGTGTTCTGCTGCTCTGCAGGTGGTCATCTTTGTGAAGTCTGTCCAGCGTTGTGTAGCTCTGGCTCAGCTGCTGGTGGAGCAGAACTTCCCTGCCATCGCCATCCATCGAGGGATGCCTCAGGAAGAACGGTAAATGAACTGAGCTCATCCAGGAAAATCAGATGTTCAGAAAGACAAGAAATGTTTTGAAACAACTGAACACATTTGAAATGTGCACGGTCATGGAATACGTGGGATGTTGAGATGTGTATTTAATGTCTGGAGAGGTCATAGGTCATAGAGAGGTCATACTCCTAATTGTTTCACACATGCATTGCATTCACGGGTGTCAAACTAATTTTAGTCCATGGGCCACATGCGACCCAATTTGGTGTCAAGTGGGCCAGACAATGAAAATCAATAATCAATAACTTATCAATGACAAAACCTCAAAATGTTCCCGTTTATCTTAGTGTAAAGAATTACAGGTACAGCCCTACAACACGTAGGGTTATCTCAGCTACCATCAAGCACATTATCGACTGTCTGTACTGTGCATTATAATCAGGGGTGTAGTGGAGGGTCAACGCAGCCAGGTAAACAATTGACCCACTCCTTTGAAATGAGGCAGATAGTTTACTCACCTATTCAGATCAACTGTATCAATCAATGAGAGTCAATCAATGGGTAAACTACTCACCTTGGATAGGTTACCCACCTGTGCAATTCTCTATAGTCAAGCAAAGGTAATAAAAATAGCTGACCATTTAGTGATTTATACAGATAACATGAATAGGCTACTTCATATTTAACTTGCTCCTGAAACCTGCTACCTCTTAGCCTTCACAAGTGCATCACATTGGATTGAAGGACTTCTCAGTGCAATTTTCACACTTTGCAAAGTCATCCTTTGGGCCGCATTGGACCCTTTGGGGGGCCGGATCTGATCTGGCCCCCGGGCCGCATGTTTGACACCCCTGCATTAGATGGTGGTTTTTGGAGTGGAAACTAAACTAGACTGTTGACCCCTTTACAAAAACACCATTGACAAATCAGGAAGGAAGAACAGTTTTAGGGCTAAGTCGGACCACAGTGGGGGAACACCTGGGAAACTCTCTGCTTTCACTAAATCTGTTAATCAGGCAGTTCCATCGTTTCACATCAATAACAAAATATCTTAAATTGTTTTTTATTGTTGGGGTGAATGATTTATGCTATACCTTATACTTTGTCTGCTGCCAAATTCAAATGGTTGTGTCTTGTATATTATTGGAGTCTTCTCTCTCCCGTCTTTAGCAAATAGCAGGCTATGGTGGACTATAGAGGTTCACTAATTCCAGCCCTCCCTTTCATTGCCGCCTCTAGTTTGTCCCGCTACCAGCAGTTCAAGGACTTCCAGAGGCGAATCCTGGTGGCCACCAACCTGTTTGGTCGAGGGATGGACATTGAGAGAGTCAACATTGCCTTTAACTATGACATGCCAGAAGACTCGGACACTTACCTACACAGGGTAGGCCTTAAACACCTCCCCAACACCTCTTCTCTCCTCATCCTCTCTCCTCGTCTCCTCTCTGTCTCCTATCCTTCTTTATCTCCTCGTCTCCTCTTCTCTCCTCATCCTCTCTCCTTGTCTCCTCTCTCCTCTCCTCATCCCCTCTCTCCTCCTCTCCTCTCCTTCTTTATCTCCTCTTCTCTCCTCATCCTCTCTCCTCGTCTCCTCTCCTCTCTGTCTCCTCTCCTTCTTTATCTCCTCGTCTCCTCTTCTCTCCTCATACTCTCTCGTCGTCTCCTCTCTCGTCTCCTCATCCCCTCTCCTCTTCTCCTCTCTTCTCCTCATCCCCTACTCTCTTCGTCTCCTCTCTTCTCATCTCCTCTCCTCGTCTTCTTCTCATCCTCTCTCCTCATCTCCTCTCTCCTCTCCTCTCCCCTCTTCTCCTCTCCTCTCGAGCGCAGCTGCTAGCCACAGACAGACTCAAAGTTGCAGAATGAGCACGACGGGGAGAAATGTTCCAGGATTTCACTCTGGTTAATGTGTAGACCGTTACGGCATGACTAATGTCTAATAATACGATATTCAAATGAATGTGTAATTACATTCCAATCCACCCCAATGACGGGCAGCCTTCAGAATTTCCCGTCCTCGTTAAAATATCTGGTAAAAGACGGAAAATATTCGGTTAACGGTTGGAGCCCCTTCAACAGGAATGAGAAATCAGAGGTATCGTTAGTGTGGTGGCTTATTGATTCCGGTGAATTATGCAATTTGTAAATTCTCAAAGCCCAGTCATAGTGAGGTGAGTAGGTTATACTTAATATTTCATGGATGACAGAATGTGGACAGAATACAGACAAGCAGAAGGCATGTCAACACGAGCTCTGGTAGCATGGTTGGGTTGTTCATTAGCCAGACTTCATAGCAGCATAGCGATGGTTTTGTAATGTGTTGTGTGTGGCAGGTTGCCCGGGCGGGCAGGTTTGTAATGTGTTGTGTGGCAGGTTGCCCGGGCGGGCAGGTTTGTAATGTGTTGTGTGGCAGGTTGCCCGGGCGGGCAGGTTTGTAATGTGTTGTGTGGCAGGTTGCCCGGGCGGGCAGGTTTGTAATGTGTTGTGTGTGGCAGGTTGCCCGGGCGGGCAGGTTTGTAATGTGTTGTGTGTGGCAGGTTGCCCGGGCGGGCAGGTTTGTAATGTGTTGTGTGGCAGGTTGCCCGGGCGGGCAGGTTTGTAATGTGTTGTGTGTGGCAGGTTGCCCGGGCGGGCAGGTTTGTAATGTGTTGTGTGTGGCAGGTTGCCCGGGCGGGCAGGTTTGTAATGTGTTGTGTGTGGCAGGTTGCCCGGGCGGGCAGGTTTGTAATGTGTGTGTGTGTGTGTGTGTGTGTGTGTGTGTTGTGTGTGGCAGGTTGCCCGGGCGGGCAGGTTTGTAATGTGTTGTGTGTGGCAGGTTGCCCGGGCGGGCAGGTTTGTAATGTGTTGTGTGTGGCAGGTTGCCCGGGCGGGCAGGTTTGTAATGTGTTGTGTGGCAGGTTGCCCGGGCGGGCAGGTTTGTAATGTGTTGTGTGGCAGGTTGCCCGGGCGGGCAGGTTTGTAATGTGTTGTGTGGCAGGTTGCCCGGGCGGGCAGGTTTGTAATGTGTTGTGTGTGGCAGGTTGCCCGGGCGGGCAGGTTTGTAATGTGTTGTGTGTGGCAGGTTGCCCGGGCGGGCAGGTTTGTAATGTGTTGTGTGTGGCAGGTTGCCCGGGCGGGCAGGTTTGTAATGTGTGTATGTGTGTGTGTGTGTGTGTGTGTGTGTGTGTGTGTTGTGTGTGGCAGGTTGCCCGGGCGGGCAGGTTTGGCACCAAGGGCCTGGCCATCACCTTTGTGGCTGACGAGGGAGACGCCCGCACCCTTAACGACGTCCAGGACCGCTTTGAGGTCAACATCAGCCAGCTGCCCGACGAGATAGACATCTCCACCTACAGTAAGCTGCTTTCATTCACTATTGCTTATTATCTTTCAGCTCTTAGTCGTGAAATGGCAATTTAGGGTATCCCAGCATCAACCTTAACTGGGCCGGAAGGCCGAAGCCAGCTTTTAGCATTGAGTAAGAACTTACATTCTTCACTCGTAAAACCTAGGTTGTAGCACAACCCTAACGATTATTTACGTTCAGTGATATTTATTCGAAGGTAGAGTTTGAAAATAAAACAAACGGCATGACGAGTGTAATTTCACCAACATGTGGATTGGACCAGTAGCAGAGTTGGTGTTAAGTTTCTTATGTTTCATTACAGCACTGAAATTAAATCAAAAACAGCACTCACAGATGTCTATAAAGTTTCAACTTTTAATGCGCACAGCAGCAGTGATACAACGGACGCGTTTCAGCCTCACAGGCTTTCCTCAGCGTTGTTACAAGCAGTGGGTATGACCCATATAAGTAGAAGCCAGGACCATGCTGAATGAAACCAGCTGTGGAAAATGCATGCATCAATCAATCAATCAATCAATCTCCAACATATCTAGAACAAACAGAGTGGTCAAGAACCTACATAACAAATAAATAAGATGACCGCACAGCTGATCAGAATACATCAACATGACTGATTAAATCACTCACAGATCCTAAAAGAAATAAATCTGTGAACAGGTAATCAAGACAAATATAAAAAAGTAGATAAATATGGACAATTGTAGATATATACAAGTGTCAATCTGTATAAATGGTATCTGCCACAACGATATACATAATACCAAAAGCACATTAGAAGTAGCCTATGAGAAAAATAAGAAAGATTTAAGAAAACCCCTCAGTCTAAATCTGCTTGACAGGAGCAGATAACCCATCTCAAAATGTGTAAGCATGACCAATCACATATCAAAACAAGGGATCAAACCACTTATAAGAAACAAGAGAGCAATAATTCTTCATTTAAACCCTTAGGATGCTCAGTCTGTAAGTGGTGTATCCAATATGCTTCTCTCTGGAGAAGTTTTCTCTCCCTGTCTCCTCCTCTCAGAAGTGGCCCCACTGACTCAATCCCCATAAAACGTAAGCTGCAAACGCCATGATCATATTTATTAAAATGTTTGGCAACTGGAGATTTCTCGTCACCCCTTCTGATGCTGCTCTTATGTTCGGAAATTCTAATTCTCAGCTGTCTTTTTGTTTTCCCCACATAGTACAAACCACAAGGGCATTTTAAAAGATAGACAACATGAGTGGACCGACATGTGATTCTATCTTTGACCATCATCGATTTCCCCGTATGGGGATGTGAGAATTGATTAACTTTAATCATGGCGTTGCAGCTTACACAATTCAAACACGGAAAGTTACCTGGGGGAAGAGAATTTAAAAAATGTGTGGGTTTCACATAAAGATCGGTCTTTACAAGTTTGTCATTCACATTTTTTTGTCGCTTAGTGGCGAACATCGGATATTTGACAAACTCACGACCCACAACGGGATCACTGGACAATATATGCCAATGTTTTCTAATGACATTTTTAACCGACTGGGAGATCGGAGAAAACGTTGTGGATAAAACAAGGGGCTGCTGTTTGAGAGGAGGTGGATTGGGCTTCAAGAGACTCTCCCTATCTTTATCGCGGACCTTGGACATACAGACATTTAGCAGTTTTTGATCATAACCCTTTTCTAAAAAACGGGTGCACATGGCATCAGCCTGTCTCTCAAATTCATCACCAGAGCTACATATTCTTTTAATTCTTAGCAGCTGACTGTAAGGTAAACTCTTTTTTAGGCTATGTGGATGATAGCTCGAAAAATGTAAATAATTATTCCTATCCGTTTTTTTTCTAAAGACGGTCGTATGTATTAGTTCAGATTTATTTACCCTTACATCCAAAAAAGGCACAGTTTCTCTGCTTGCCTCCAGTGTGAAAGAGATAGTGGGGGCTCTAGAATTTAGATGTAACTTAAACAATTCTAGTTCCTCTGCTGTACCTGTGAACACGAAAAACAGATCGTCGATATATCTAAACCAGCATTTGATGAGAGACAAATATGGATTATTTTTGTATACATGATCATCTTCAAACTTCCCCATAAACAGGTTTGCATAATTAGGACTAAATGGACTACCCATCGAGACGCCCTGTCGTTGTAAATAAAAGTCCTTGTTAAATCTGAAATAATTCTTAGTAAGGACGAGTTCAGACAGTTTAGATAACAATTCAGTGGAAGGAAGTTGTGTTGACCTAGAATTCAAGTAATACTGTAGAGCCTCCAAACCCTCTCTATGGGGCACATTGGTATACAAGCTCGCCACGTCCATCGTGCACAGCCAATCAGAGTCACTGATCCCACCCACAGATGTTAACTTTCTCAAAAAATCAGAGGTGTCTCGTACATAAGAGGGTAACTGAGTTACCAAAGATTTAATATGACAATCTATAAATTGGGAGATAGGCTCAGTCAGGGACCCAATCCCGGACACTATGGGGCGCCCTGGGACCGGTTCCTGACAGCTTTTGTGGATTTTCGGTAAGGTGTAAAATATTGGACGTATTGGATGCACTTGAAACAAAAACTTATATTCATCCTGTGATATAGATTGGTTACCTGCTGCCCAGTCTAAAATGTTCCTAATTTCACCAGAAAATACCAGAGTAGGATCATAACTTAAAGGTGTGTAGAAGTCATTACAGCACTGCACACGTGCAGCTCCTTCTTTAGATGAAGGAGAAGTGCTGCGCACACCTTTCTAGCGTCCCTCTCTGCCTCGCCTGCTTGACTGGCAGCACTCATCTCTACCTCGTTGCCTCGTTGGTTTGCCCTCGAGGTCTCGCCCGCTTCGTGGGCTCGCAGACGCAGCTCGCTCGCTAGTCGCGACGCGTGCCGCGCTCGCCCGCTCTCACAGCTCGCTCGCTGCGGAGGCTCGCCTGCAGCTCAGCTGCTGCGTGGCCTCGCCCAATTGTGCACCGCGCTGCCCGCCGCTGCCCTATTATATTAGTAAGATACAGAACAGGTAATGTTGAATTTTGATGATGTATATATTTGTTTGTTTTGCTTTTCTTTCTTGTGTCTGAGCCGGTTTGTTTTTCTTGTTCGTGTATTATTGTTCTATAAAAAATTTAAATAAAACATTGAAAAAAAGAGAAGATACAGAACAGGAATAATACAATATGACAAACATGGTGGACTTCATGTCCATAAATATTTCATTTCTTCATCTCCTTTTTCTGCACATTTGTTCAATCAGAAATGTTGTTGTTCTTGTTAAATTGGTAAATTAAATTCAACTACAGGCAGCAGTAAAAAAAAAAACTGTCTTAAATTTGCCTTTCTGAAACCTGCAGAATGTTCAAATAGCTTGTATTATGGGTGGGAATAAAGAGTGTTTGAGCATCATGTGTCGACGTGTTTAACACATTGAGTGCCAAGGACGTCTGTGCACGTCCTAAAAAAAAGTAACGTTCAGTGCCAAGGACGTCTGTGCACGTCCTAAAATCATAATTCATATTATTCCATAATTCTGCTGTTTAAGGTCGTACCCAGCCAGTGAGCATGAATCCCTTCAAGGGATCACACGGCGCCACCTTAAACATCGACACGGGAGATGCGCCACCCACCTCAGATCCTTACTTTGTGCAGGAGACAGCAGGGAAAGACGTGATCAAAGAGGAAACCGATGCATGCTTCAGCCAGAGCCGTATAGATTGCTCTGTCTGCAGCGGACAGTGGGCTCGGCTGCATCCGCGCTCACAACTGAGCTCTTATGCTTCTATCTATCTCCACACGATTCCCTGCCAGAAAGCCAGCATCCGAAGCCGAACGGCCAAGCCTTTTCGTTCAGTCGCGTTTGGCATTTCCTTGATGCGCGCTGAGATCCGTCCGGGGCAAAAACGGAGTCTGTGAGAAAACAAACTCTGTGCGTGTGGGGAGGAGCCCGCAGCTCAGAGGTGGAGAGGGGGAGAGGGGGGGGGGGGGGAGAGGGGGGGGGGGGGGGCACGCAGGCTGCACAGAAACCACACCATGCCACCACATCAGAAAACACCAGCCAGAGTCAGTGAATGTGCTCGAAATTAGAGTGCAAAAGGTATTCATAAAAGTGACTATATCTTGGAAAGTAAAAAAAAACGACAGAAAACCCTTGAAAGTGCACTTTTTTCATAGGCTGTCATTTCATAATGGAACTGTCTAGAAACAAAATTTCTTCTTTGGAAGAAGCAGGAGTGTTCAATGTTTCATTAAAGTCCAGCCCTGTCAATATAGCCCTAATAGAAAAAATTCTATAGCTGTTTCCAACTGAATGGAAGTGAATCTGGCACAGGCTGCAGACAATTTTACTGAAGCGCTGTGGCACTCAATGTGTTAATGGTCTGGACCTCCACACTAACCTCCACTCTGTCTCTCTCCCCACAGTCGAGCCCACACGATAGAGACAAGACGGACCCGGTTATTCTGTACATTCTGCAGGCACTTTATTTTCTATTTGTAATTTCAACTCTAAGGATGTTAAAAGATGTTATTTTGTTTGATTTATCTTACGTTTCTCATCTCAGTACTTGTCACTGAATATTTAATTTTGATATTTTATTTGTGTGGTTAAAATATATTTATGTTTTTTGGCTGAAATTTGGTCTCGTTCTTGACCCAGCTGTGTGATTCCTTCAGCCTGCTGCAAGTGTTTAGTTGAATTCACAAAATGTACCGTTTGGTTTGACATGTCGCACTAAATATTTGACTGTGATCAATTTGTTTGCTCTTTATTGGTTGTCAGGCATGGTAGATTTCACTGTCAGGCATGATTTCACTGTTAGACATGATTTCACTGTCAGCCATGGTAGATTTCACTGTGAGGCATCTCTATGTGAGGCCAGGTTGAGTTGATAGTGAACAGAGGTTGGGGGTCTTAGGCCCTCCAAGTATCAACGTTGTAGCCTGGTAAACAAGCCGCCGGTCACGTGAACTCACATTTCCTTCTAGCTGAAGGAGTTGTCTGTCAAGGCAAGTACTTCAAGCCCACTGTGCAAAACACACAAGCCCACTGTGCAAAACACAGAGCAGACGGTCTGGTAGAACCAAGTGAAATGTGACTTCACGTGACCGGCTGGTTTACCAGGCTATCAACGTTGCTGACGGTTAAACGTTTGCAGTTGGAGGCATCTACAGAAAAGTACTGGCATGGCTGCAAGTCAGCAGCAAGCGGGTCACCATGACCTCTGACCTCCCCAGACGATTTGTTGAGTACCGGCCTGACATGACACGAGTCATTAGGCATCAGCACCCAGGCTGAAATATTCCATCCGGTCTCTTGTTTTGGCGAAAACAAGGAATGTTGCAATGTCCTTCCAGAGAGATGGAACGGGGGCGGGGGGGATGTTGATGCCTTGTTGGGCTTTTGGGTTAAATGTTTGGGTTTGAAGAGGTGGTTAAGGCCCTGGAAAAATCTAAGAACATGACTCTCACAGTGCTGCCAGCCTTATCTAGATGGGAGTAGGCTCAGTGTAGCAGGTAGCATGATGCTACCTGCTAGGGGCTCTGTGTAGCAGGTAGCATGATGCTACCTGCTCGGTGTAGCAGGTAGCATCATGCTACACCGAGCCTACTCCCATCTAGATAAGGCTGGCAGCACTGTGACATCCTCCTTATCTTGCAGAGAGACAAACTAAAAACTTGGCAGGAGACAAATCAGAGAGAGGGGGGAGGAGACTAGGGGTGGGGGAAAAAATTGATACACCATAGTATCGCGATATTTTGCCTGACAATATTGTATCGATATTTGGACGCCAAGTATCGATATTTTGCAGGCCATGCCATGCCAGGCCACCGGGCATCTGCCCGAAGTGCCCGATGTTGCAGTCCGTGCCTGCAGTGGTGTATTGAGTCCAGAGAAGCGTAATAATGTAGCCTACATGTGGGGCAAAAACAAAACAAAACAAAAAAACACTGCATGTTTTACTTCCAGTGAGGTCAAGGAAAAGGTAGGAAAAGGAGTTAGACAATATATCGAAATATCGCAATATTCAATATATCGCGATATCGCAATACTATCGTATCGTGACTCAAGTATCGTTTTAGTATCGTATCGTGGGCATCTGGTGATTCCCACCCCTAGAGGAGAGTGTCGCCATTACCTATGCCACATTCCACACATGAAGCCACATTGCATCAATCTGAACCACCAAGCAGAATGCAAAGAAATAATCAGAGCAGTAATCAGAGCGACAATGCAAACACAATAGTTCAACATAAATGCAGTATTTTGGAGGTACAATGAAAACCACTCAGAAAAGAAAAATGTCCAAATAATCAACCAAACTAGATTCACCAAAAATAGTAAAGGTAAAAGATAAAGGTAAAGTCCCACTGATTGTCACACAATGTGTGAAATTTGTTCTCCGCATTTGACCCATCCCCTGGAGGAGTGGTGAGCAGCAGCAGCGCCGCGCTCGGGAATCATATGGTGATCTAACCCCCCAATTCCAACCCTTTTGATCCTGAGTGCCAAGCAGGGAGGCAAATGGGTCCCAGTCAGTTCAGTTACAACAAACTTAATAAAACAATTCCGTGTACAAATTTTCAATAAACAACAAAAGTTAGACATTTGTCCACTTCAATTCAGTTCTCTAATCTGTTCAGAGTAAACCCACTTCCCAAACAAATCAATAAAAGAATCTCTCCAAAAAGAAACCGAACAACTTTGTGCACACAGGATAGTTAGTTAAGTTAAGTTAGTAAAGTGTACATGTAAGTGCCTGGGCGGCGAGCAGGTGACGATATTTGACAGTTTAGCTGGAGCTCACTCAAACTTTAATCAATGCTAGTTTAGTTTAGCTGGAGCTCACTCAAACTTTCATCAATGCTAGTTTAGTTTAGCTGAAGCTCACTCAAACTTTCATCAATGCTAGTTTTCATAGTGAAGAGATGGTCGGCAGGCCACTCGGCACCCTGTCGTGGGCCGCAAGTTGAGTAGCACTGCTGTAGCCTATCTCCAGTTTCACCATGGAGGATAAGGGGGTAACACCATGGAGGATAAGGGGGTAACTTGACAAGGAGTTGCCAGACGATTGGTAGGTGGAGATCACCAATTGTCTGGGAGCTGAGAGATGAGCTGTTAACAAAAACAGCGGTTCCTCCTCCCCTCTTGCCGACTAAGCTATATAAGACGGGGAGGAGTGATGAGAAGTCGAGGAGATTGTAAAGAAGAAGCCAACGGACTGAGCGGACTCTGCAGAGAGATAAGCTGAAGCAGGGGTGTCAAACTCATTTTAGTCCACGGGCCACATGCAACCCAATGTGGTGTTAGTGTCAAGTGGCCCAGACAATGAAAATCAATAATAACTTATAAATGACAAAACCTCAAAATGTTCACGTTTATCTTAGTGTAAAGAATTACAGGTACCCTACAACACGTAGGGTTATCTCAGCTACCATCAAGCACATTATCAAATCTACTGTCTGTACTGTGCATTATAATCAGGGGTGTAGTGGAGGGTAAACGCAAGTAAACAATTGACCCACCCCTTTGAAATTATACAGATAGTTTACTCACCTATTCAGATCAACTGTATCAATCAATGAGGGCAAACAAGGTGCGTGAACTACTCACCTTGGATAGTTTACCCACGTGTGCAATTCTCTATAGTCAAGCAAAGGTAATGAAAATAGCTGACTATTTAGTGAAGATAACATGAATAGGCGACTTCATATTTAACTTGCTCCTGAAACCTGGTATCTCTTAGCCTTCACAAGTGCATCACATTGGATTGAAGGACTTCTCAGTGCAATTTTCACACTTTGCAAAGGCATCCTTTGGGGGGCCGGATCTGATCTGGCCCCCGGGCCGCATGTTTGACACCCCTGAGCTAAAGACTTAAAGACTTGGCAGGAGACCAGTCAGAGAGATCAGAGAGAACGTGAAGGTGCTGGCAGAGCAGCAGCTGATAGAGAGTCAAGAAAGGTCAGGCAGGCAGTTGGGCTAAAGGGGCAGAGAGCAGGACAGTGTAACTGAGTGTGGAGGTGTGTATGAAATGCAGCCTAACACGGGTGTGTATCATGGGGCACTGTGCCTCCTGTCCTGTGTGCTCACACTCATCTGGGCTGAAGACACCACCATGACCCGAGCACTGAGGCTCATGTCTGAGACGCCACTCATCGACGGGTAAGTGATGTTCCTCAAAATGAGCAAGAGACAAACAACGTGTCAAAGTGTCTAACTGCTTTGTGATGTGTGGGGGTTAATGCACTGCTACAATGTGTCTAACAGCTTTGTGATGTGTGGGGGTTAATGCACTGCTACAATGTGTAACTGCTTTGTGATGTGTGGGGGTTAATGCACTGCTACAATGTGTCTAACAGCTTTGTGATGTGTGGGGGTTAATGCACTGCTACAATGTGTCTAACAGCTTTGTGATGTGTGGGGGTTAATGCACTGCTACAATGTGTCTAACTGCTTTGTGATGTGTGGGGGTTAATGCACTGCTACAATGTGTCTAACAGCTTTGTGATGTGTGGGGGTTAATGCACTGCTACAATGTGTCTAACTGCTTTGTGATGTGTGGGGGTTAATGCACTGCTACAATGTGTCTAACAGCTTTGTGATGTGTGGGGGTTAATGCACTGCTACAATGTGTCTCACTGCTTTGTGATGTGTGGGGGTTAATGCACTGCTACAATGTGTCTAACAGCTTTGTGATGTGTGGGGGTTAATGCACTGCTACAATGTGTCTCACTGCTTTGTGATGTGTGGGGGTTAATGCACTGCTACAATGTGTCTCACTGCTTTGTGATGTGTGGGGGTTAATGCACTGCTACAATGTGTCTAACAGCTTTGTGATGTCCACATCACTACACACTGTGTGTTGTTTATGATGAGAGGATGATCTTCACATCACTACACACTGTGTGTTGTTTATGATGAGAGGATGATCTCCACATCACTACACACTGTGTGTTGTTTATGATGAGAGGATGATCTTCACATCACTACACACTGTGTGTTGTTTATGATGAGAGGATGATCTCCACATCACTACACACTGTGTGTTTATGATGAGAGGATGATCTCCACATCACTACACACTGTGTGTTGTTTATGATGAGAGGATGATCTCCACATCACTACACACTGTGTTGTTTATGATGAGAGGATGATCTCCACATCACTACACACTGTGTTGTTTATGATGAGAGGATGATGTCCACATCACTACACACTGTGTGTTGTTTATGATGAGAGGATGATCTTCACATCACTACACACTGTGTGTTGTTTATGATGAGAGGATGATCTTCACATCACTACACACTGTGTGTTTATGATGAGAGGATGATGTCCACATCACTACACACTGTGTGTTGTTTATGATGAGAGGATGATCTCCACATCACTACACACTGTGTTGTTTATGATGAGAGGATGATCTTCACATCACTACACACTGTGTGTTGTTTATGATGAGAGGATGATCTCCACATCACTACACACTGTGTGTTGTTTATGATGAGAGGATGATCTCCACATCACTACACACTGTGTGTTGTTTATGATGAGAGGATGATCTTCACATCACTACACACTGTGTGTTGTTTATGATGAGAGGATGATCTCCACATCACTACACACTGTGTTGTTTATGATGAGAGGATGATCTCCACATCACTACACACTGTGTTGTTTATGATGAGAGGATGATGTCCACATCACTACACACTGTGTGTTGTTTATGAGGAGAGGATGATCTTCACATCACTACACATTGTGTTGTTTATGATGAGAGGATGATCTCCACATCACTACACACTGTGTGTTGTTTATGATGAGAGGTTGATCTCCACATCACTACACACTGTTTATGATGAGAGGATGATGTCCACATCACTACACACGGTGTGTTGTTTATGATGAGAGGATGATCTTCACATCACTACACACTGTTTATGATGAGAGGATGATCTTCACATCACTACACACTGTGTGTTGTTTATGATGAGAGGTTGATCTCCACATCACTACACACTGTGTGTTGTTTATGATGAGAGGATGATCTCCACATCACTACACACTGCGTGTTGTTTATGATGAGAGGATGATGTCCACATCACTACACACTGTGTGTTGTTTATGATGAGAGGATGATGTCCACATCACTACACACTGTGTGTTGTTTATGATGAGAGGATGATCTCCACATCACTACACACTGTGTGTTGTTTATGATGAGAGGATGATCTTCACATCACTACACACTGTGTGTTGTTTATGATGAGAGGATGATGTCCACATCACTACACACTGTGTTGTTTATGAGGAGAGGATGATCTTCACATCACTACACACTGTGTTGTTTATGATGAGAGGATGATCTCCACATCACTACACACTGTTTATGATGAGAGGATGATGTCCACATCACTACACACTGTGTGTTGTTTATGAGGAGAGGATGATCTTCACATCACTACACACTGTGTTGTTTATGATGAGAGGATGATGTCCACATCACTACACACTGTGTGTTGTTTATGATGAGAGGATGATCTCCACATCACTACACACTGTGTGTTGTTTATGATGAGAGGATGATCTCCACATCACTACACACTGTGTTGTTTATGATGAGAGGATGATCTCCACATCACTACACACTGTGTGCCTGCTCACCTTCCAGCCATAATGACCTGCCATGGCAGCTGAAGAGGCAGTTCAACAACCAGCTCAACAAAGTGGATCTGAACAGACTCAGCACCACCCACACCAACATCCCCAAGATCAAGGAGGGCCGGTTGGGAGCACAGGTACATAGAATATTCAGTGGTTCCCAACCTTGGGGTTGCCTGGAATTCAAAATGGGGTCGCCTGAAATACAACCCCCTCCCGAAAACCCTTTTTTTCCTTCTCCCCTGAGAGGATTCTGACCACAAGTTTACAAGAGTTTAAGTCAAGATTCTGAGAATAAAAATCAGAATTATGAAAATAAAGTCAGAATTCTCAGATTAAAGTCAGAATTCTCAGATTAAAGTCAGAATTCTGAGGAAAAAAGTCAGCATACTGTTTACTGTAACCGTATTGATGAGGTCACTGATGATATTACTGATGTACCGAGTACCGACATTTGAATGTGTGGTCCCTAGATGGTCCAAGTGGGGTCACAAGCCAAAAAAGGTTGGGAACCCCTTAGGGCTGCACGATTAATCGTATTTTCATCGTCATCGCGATATGAAAATGCGCGATGAACACATCGCAAAAGTCACGTGTTATCGCAATAAAAAAAATTATATATATATATATATATATATATATATATATTGTTTTTTTTACAGTGCACCTGAACGCAACATGCAAGATACCGGCTGAAATGTTCATGTAATTCTGGCCAATACTCCATTCTGTTATAACATTTCAGTCTAGAATATGGAATATCTTTCAATAATCGTTATGACTAAAAGGCTAAAAGTGATCTCGTGTAGGAAATGACTGTTCTACATTGAAGTAAAAATGTAAATAATTAACTTGTTGGTTTTGGATTTTTTTTAGCTTCAAGAGTGCATTTTTGTTCGTATGACCCTCAACACAGGCTTTGAGAATCCCGTGCCACTTACTGATACGTATGCTTAAATTAACACACTCATATTGCAAAATGAATTTAGGCCCTCACTGTAATACTTCAGAAGTTGAATTTGAAGTTCAGCATTAATACATTTGTCATTTTTTGTCTTAGATTTACCTTTGTGTGTTATTGCAATATAAAACTACATAATTGAGAATCGATTCTAGATTCTGGAATCGAGAATCGTTGGAATCGAGAATCGATTCTGGAATCGGAACGTGACCCCAGGAATCGGAATCGGATCGGATCGTGGCTTAGCCGGATCGGAGCACCCCTACCCATTAATATTTTTGTTTATAGCATTTTGTTATTTATCGCAGGTCATATCGTCATCGTAATATTGAACAGTGTTATCGCACATCGCAGCTTTTCCTCATATCGTGCAGCCCTAGAACCCCTGGACTATTATGTCGGGGCGGCTGGGAGCACAGGTACAGACTACATGCAGGTACAGACTGTGCTGGGAGCACAGGTACAGACTACATGCAGGTACAGACTGCTGGGAGCACAGGTACAGACTACATGCAGGTACAGACTGTGCTGGGAGCACAGGTACAGACTACATGCAGGTACAGACTGTGCTGGGAGCACAGGTACAGACTACATGCAGGTACAGACTGTGCTGGGAGCACAGGTACAGACTACATGCAGGTACAGACTGTGCTGGGAGCACAGGTACAGACTACATGCAGGTACAGACTACATGCAGGTACAGACTACATGCTGGGAGCACAGGTACAGACTACATGCTGGGAGCACAGGTACAGACTACATGCTGGGAGCACAGGTACAGACTACATGCTGGGAGCACAGGTACAGACTACATGCTGGGAGCACAGGTACAGACTACATGCTGGGAGCACAGGTACAGACTACATGCCTGAGTTCACACAGCATGGGCAAATGGAAGGAAGGGCCATGTAAAGACTGTGCTCGGTGATGCTCCTGCTCTGATCATGTGAATTAAGCGAATGTGTAAGTTCATTTTCAAACATACAGGTGATAGAAAGTTTAAAAAGATGTATTTTTTAGAAACACTGCTTTACAACTTTTTCACTCCAGTGTTTTTAAAAATAAATCCTTTTTAGAATGTGAATTTTTTTTCTGGCATAATGTTGGGGCCAAAATTCGTCGAGTCCAAAGGATTGGTTATTATCCTCTGCCTCCCCCATCTTATGTTCATAACCGATGTGTAAAGCATCATCTCAGACGCCAGGGAATGAATGCATTACAGAATCCTCCAGGTCGGCTAACGATAACCTCCATGAAATGTATTGATCAGATCACATTCAATTACTGAGAACACAATATTGTGATTTTTTTAATTGCTTGTAACCACCAGGGCCTTGTCCCATTCTGAAATACACTGCGCTATTAAGGAAATAACGGCATCTTGGGATAGAGGGGACCACTCCAAATAACAGAATTTAGAATATACATAACCTGCCAAGAGATCATTTAGGACACTTGTTTCTCAACGTTTTTCATATCAAGGACCCCTAATTTGGTCCACATTAGGGCCACAGACCCCCATTTGATGAGATTTTGTCTCTTGAACCCAAATCCGAGAATATTTTTTGTTAGATCATGATTTTGTCCAGAATTCCTCGACTATTTGTATTGCATAATAGGCCCTTTTCACGTTGGCCATTTTGTGTCGAAAAGGCAGGGTAAACACAGGTGCAAGCAAAACAGTAATGAGGGTTTTTCCGACTTCCAATCATTGAAGAAAGAAATGGCCGGCGTGAAAAGGGCCTATTGTGTTAACTTCAGAAATGTACTGAGGGACCCTCTGGAACCCCGTCTAGGAGCCCTGGTAGTTCCTGGAGCCCACGTTGAGGACCATTTAGCATCAAGTATGGAGCTGGAAAGTGTGGATGATGGATCTGCCTGCATGTGACAGAAGGCGGTGCAGGAAAATAAAATGTACCAGCTCAGTATATTTGTCCTTTTTCAGTCCTCCTGAATGTATTAATCCAAATGTTGCCTTTGTTCCTCTGTTAGTTCTGGTCGGCTTATGTGCCGTGCGCCACTCAGCATAAAGATGGCGTCAGACAGACGCTGGAGCAGATCGACGTGGTCCACAGGATCTGTCAGAAATACCCAGAGACATTCATGTTTGCCACCAGCAGCCAAGGTGACTTTTAGTTACACACTACATACATTTAGTTACACACTACATACATTTAGTTCACTACATACATTTAGTTACACACTACATACATTTAGTTACACACTACATACATTTAGTTACACTCTACATAAATTTAATTACCGTACACACTACAGACATGTAATTACACACTACATACATTTAGTTACACACTACATACATTTAGTTACACTCTACATACATTTAGTTACACTCTACATACATTTAATTACACACTACATACATGTAATTACACACTACATACTCATGGAGACATTTTAGCACACCAACATTTTGGGCCATTCGCCTATTTGCCATATTGCCAATAGTAAGACGAGAAGATCGATGCCCTTGTCTTCTCTGTGCATGGCGTGCAGTAGAAAGTAGCGATACACTATAATATAGTGAACTATATGATCAACACTACATATAGTTTACCAACACTACATATAGTGAACTATATGATCAACACTACATATAGTTTACTATATGATAAACACTACATATAGTGAACTATATGATCAACACTACATATAGTTTACTATATGATCAACACACATGATACATATGGTTGGAAGCATCACTCTGGTCTCTCTCTGCACTACACAGATATCATGGAGGCCTTCCAGCAGAACAAGACAGCTAGTCTGATTGGGGTGGAGGGGGGTCACTCTGTCGACAGCAGTCTGGGAACCCTGCGCACCATGTACCACCTAGGGGTCCGCTACCTCACCCTCACACACAACTGCAACACACCCTGGTAGGTCTCTCTCTCTCTCTCTCACACACACACTCTCACACACACACACACTCACACACACACACACACACAGACGGAGCTAAAATGAAGAATTGTCCTCAATATGTATTTGTTTGACACAGTGTCTCAGAGATGTGAGTAAAACAGCCCAGCCGTCTGTGTTCATGGGGGTCGTCTCTATGTTCCCTCAGCATTGGTTAAGGGTTAGGGTCGTTTGGTAGGTACTGTACCTAACATTTCTTTCCCCAGGATGGTGAAGGCATGACCCACCCTTCTCTGCCTCTCATTGGTTAGCTTTAGGCATGGGGAGTGATGATTGGTCAGGTTTAGGCATGAGGAGTGATGATTGGTTAGGTTTAGGCATGAGGAGTGATGATTGATTTAGGCATGAGGTGTGATGATTGGTTAAGGTTAGGGTAAAATATCAGGGTAAGCCAATCAGAGGCAGAGTAGGGCGGGTCATGCCTTTGCCACCCTGGTAAAAGAAATATTGCATTAGGCACTGATCAGAGGGAACATATTGTAGGGCTGAGGGAACATAGTAGGGTTGTCGAAAGTATCAATAAGGATCAATTAAAAAAAATGTTTTAATTAAATTAAAATTTGAAATGGATACAATACTCATTTGCAACAGGTATCGATAGTATTGTTGAGTATCAATACTAAAAATTAACAGATATATTAGTCTTTTGTATCAATATCAGCAGTGCTTTCTCTTAATGAAAAATCAAACATATTACTGATGTTTCCCCCCCTATCATTATTGCTTCAACAAGCTAAAAGTGTTCTGATAGGCTGATGACTAGAGCAGGGGTAATCTGCTGTGTTCTGATAGGCTAATGACTAGAGCAGGGGTAATCTGCTGTGTTCTGATAGGCTAATGACTAGAGCAGGCGTAATCTGCAGTGTTAGGTCAAAGGTCAAAGAGTTATCGGGCCTAGATTATGGAGAAGCGTCCATCCATCTGTCTTCCTTTATTTTTATGCCTTTCATTGACTCCGCCTCCTGGTGTTAACATCTTGTGTCCTGTCAGGGCGGATACCTGGCTTGTCGACGGTGGCTCAGAGACGTCTGAGCACAATGGCCTATCTTCATTTGGAAAGGTCAGTGGTGGAAAACTGACTTTTAACACATTCACTGCCAGCCGTTTTTTTTTTACTGTAGGTAGCTTCTGCCAAGGTTTTTTTTTGAGGATTCTGGCTCATCTTTCAACAGCCGAGGATTATTTTCTGCTAAGATTTTGTGAACACAAAATCTCTTAAAAGAACTAATAGAATGTGTGCTTTCTCTGTCTAAAAGAGTTAGTTTGTAGAGTTAGTAGTTATGTAGGCATTAGCACTTGAATACAGCATGGTTTCAGCGTCTGAAAATTTAAGGTGAGAAAAATGCCTTTTTGTGAAATTCGATAGAACAGTCACTTTAACCATTCATTTTTGGCATCAGTAAGACGTCAGACATCTAAACAATAGTTTTGAACAGTAATTTCCTCCATAACAGCAGGAAACCCCCCTCTCCTTCAAACTCCTCCCTCCATGTGTGTTCTCCTCCTGCCTCCCTGGCTCTGCAGCGGGCGTGTCACAAGCGAGTTGCTGCTGCTGCTGCTGCCTGTCTGCTGGTGGCCGCTCTTTGGGCGAGTCTGGATCGGCTCGCTCGTTTCTTGGGGTTTCGGTTGAGAGCTTTGATGAAGCTTTTGCGATTCTGGTCTTATTTATGCTGCGTGTTTCAAAGTGTGTTCCACCCGTAATCTATTATGCAAATTTGCAATCCCCCACCGCCAGCTCCCTGCGCGAAAGCGAAAGCGTTTTCGCCAATCCATTTTCATGAGAATGGCTTCCTCACGCGGCTGTTTTTGCTTGGCTTTCTCTCGTCTGGAGAGCACTGTCGCCACTTAGTGGGTCGGTAAAATAGATTATACACATTCAATACCTCCCATATTTTAATATGAAATGTAAAAGGGGTTGATCGACGTCCCACCGTCAAAAAAATAAAAATAATTTTAAGACGAGATATCTCGTCAACGGCAGTCAACCGTTTTTTTTTTAAAGACGAGATATCTCGTCAACGGCAGTGAACGTGTTAAAATAGCAGTAACACAGCATACTGGATGAATGCACACGTCGTAGTGTTTGTCACTGTCTTTTTGGTGTGTAAAAGGTGCAGCTACTGGAACGCTTTTTGTGAGGAGAAACGGATGAGAACAGAACGCCTGCTGCTAGCTTACCAGCTTACCAGCCGCACTAACCACCTGGTTAACGTAACGTTAGCACTTTTAGCAGTAATGTTACTAACAATACAGTGTTGTAGAACACGTAAGGCTTACCAGATATTTACAGTACATGTCCAGTATAATCCATACTGCCTTTGATCGTTGTTACAGTAACGTCAATTCACTGATTAGCCAAAAATCATAAAAGTGGTCCTCATTTGTGAAGATTATCTTGCTGAAGTTTGCTGTATAATAAACATTTGTTAACCACAGACGTTATTTCAAGCATTTAACCAAAATCACCCTACAAAAATCCCATAGACCTTTACATGTACATGTATGTACAAAAGAGTGACTTCTGGACTCCAACTCCCACAATCCACCACTTCCCTCACCTCAATCACCTCGTCACAGCTGCAGGCAATGGTGCTGATTAGACCCATCAGCCACTATATAGTGTGTTGGCCATTTTGAACTAGTGTCTGAATTCTCATCTGTTATTTTGATTCCCTCCACTATAGAATACCCACAATGCACTGCAATTTCTAGTGAACAGAGAATGTAACCTACATTTTCTCCCATATACCACAATGCAATGCTGTCGTGTTTGTCGAGTGAGGTAGTGTCCGAAACTTGTTTGATCCTTCCCCATATACAGTAGTTCACTATAGGATAAACACTACATATAGTTCACTATATGATCAACACTACATATAGTTCCTGTGAGAGCAGTTAGTCTCTGTTCCTGTGAGAGCAGTTAGTCTCTGTTCCTGTGAGAGCAGTAGTCGATCCTTTCACCTTCTCCTTTATGGCAAAAATGTTTGAGAACAAAGAAGCTGGCCGGCCTCCTGTGAATCCCTCATCCTGCCAATTGTTTGCTAGGATTTGTTGTCAGCAAAACCAGCTTAAACAATGAGTCTCTACGAGTTACGGTTGTGGAGATACGTCCGCCCTGCCTGCAGGACTACAGGAGAGAGATAGAGGACAGGAGATACGTCCGCCCTGCCTGCAGGACTACAGGAGAGAGATAGAGGACAGGAGATACGTCCGCCCAGCCTGCAGGACTACAGGAGAGAGATAGAGGACAGGAGATACGTCCGCCCTGCCTGCAGGACTACAGGAGAGAGATAGAGGACAGGAGATACGTCCGCCCTGCCTGCAGGACTACAGGAGAGAGATAGAGGACAGCAGTTGGGGGTTCCAAGTCACTGACCAAACACTCTATTTGAGTGATTGCTGTCAGAATATAGAGCCAATTAACACTTACTTTAACACAAAAACATCGCTGAATGCAGCTTTAAATATCAGAGAAAATAAAGAGGGAGGAGTGTTTGTGAATGATCATTCTAACAGTCAGAATCCTTGCCCACAACAGCAACTGATTGTGGAGATGAACCGTCTGGGGATGCTGATCGACCTGGCTCATGTGAGCATCAGAGTGATGCACCAGGTGCTGGACATGTCTGCTGCCCCGGTCATCTTCAGCCACTCCTCTGCCTACTCTATCTGTCCACACAAGAGGAACGTGCCTGATCACATCCTCCGGAGAGTGGTGAGTATCTCCGTCTACTCTGTCTGCCCTCACAACGAGGAACGTGCCTGATCACATCCTCAGGAGAGTGAGCTGAGAAATAACAGACAGACAGAGGGAGAGGAGAGGAAGGGAGAGAAGAGGACAGAGGGGGACACCAGAGGAGAGAAGAGAAAAGAGGAGGAGAGAGGAGACGGGAAAGAAGAGGAAGGGGAGGAGAAGAGAGATGAGGGGAAAGCGGAGGAGAGGAGGAGACAGCAAGGGAGGGAGAGGAGAGAAGTCTCAGTATCTCCTATCTGACAAAAGCAGAAATGAGTGCTTCCTCCTTCCTTCCTTCCTTCCTATCCTAATAGCTATAGGGAAGGCATGTTTTTTGTGTAGCACATTTCATAGACAGAAGCAATTCAAAGTGCTTTACATGAAGATCAAAGAAAAGAGCAGCGGGTAATACAAAGATTACAAAGCGAAAAAAGATGAAATTCATGTAAAAGAACAGGCAAAATGCCAGACATTAAAAGTCAAATAGAGAAATAATCTACTCCCCCAAAGGAAACAGAATCAAGTGGTGGTCAAGTTATTTCCAGTCGCACTTTTGTGACTGAATCCATATGCGTATTTTCTCAATCCATATCAATATCTTCGTGTCCAGATCAGATCTCAGTGCTGCTGCAGATCAGATCTCACTGCTGCTGCAGATCAGATCTCACTGCTGCTGCAGAGGTGGCTACAGTAGTATCGTCAAATATGGTCACAGTCTCTTCCATTCCCAGTGGAGATTTTAGACCAGGTCTAAGATCACCTGATCAGGGTTCCTCGGTCAGAGAGTTTGTGTGTCACATGACATCCTGTCTCTGTCTCTTCCCCAGAATGAAACGCAAGGCATTGTCATGGTGAACTTCTGTAATGACTATGTGACGTGCAGCCAGACGGCTAACCTCTCCAACGTTGCCGGTAACTTACTGTTACTTTGACCTTTAACCTTCCGCCGCACAGACAACTACTGTAAACCCAATGATAAAACAAACATACTGTGATCATTATTTCCCCTTTAGATCACTTTGACCACATCAAGAAAGTGGCTGGGGCCAGCATCATTGGTTTTGGTGGAGATTATGATGGAGTGGAAAGGTGAGTACAAAAAATATATAAATGTATGATGATGATGATGATGATGATAATAATAATAATAATAACAATGCAGTTTAACTTACTGTAACTGTTGGCAAAGTTATATGCGAGTACTAAAGAAGTAAAAACCTATTCTTTCCAGACGAGTCTAAAAAATGATATATATTTTTTACAGACATTAACAACAATGTTCAGCTAAAACTATTGACAGGGTTCCCACACCTTTCTCAACATCACATTCAAGGACTTTCAAGGACATTTTCCCCAAATTCAAGGAGCCAACATGGCATAGTTTGAGACATGGATCAAGTATTGTTACAATAAGAATTACTTTTTTTTTTACCTTTATTACCAGACAAGTCATTAAGAACAACTTCTTATTTACAAAACAGAAGCTCACATCCAATTAAAAAGAGCGAGGCTTGAATGTGTGAACACTTCTCAACTGTGCTGTGTTAGTGATGGCAGGCAGACTATGTGCTCTCTTGCCTTCTTCTTCGCACTTTCAAGGACCCATGTCTAGTTCTTCACAAACTTTTAAGGCCTTGGTTTATTTTTTTCAAATTCACAAACTTTCGAGGATTTCAAGGACCCGTGGGAACCTAGATGTAGGTGAAAGATCATTTTTATTTATTTTATTTTATTATTATTTACTTTTCTTTGACGCAGCGTTGCGTGTGTGTGTGTGTGTGTGTGTGTGTGTGTGTGTGTGTGTGTGTGTGTGTGTGTGTGTGTGTGTGTGTGTGTGTGTGTGTGTGTGTGTGTGTGTGTGTGTGTGTGTGGCACTGTCAGAGTACCGGAGGGTCTGGAGGACGTGTCCAAGGTTCCTGCTCTGGTGGCTGAGCTGCTGAGGAGAGGCTGGACCGACCAGGAGGTCACCTCAGCTCTGGGAAACAACCTGCTCCGAGTGCTCCGAGAGGTGGAGAGGGTGAGACACACACACACACACACACACACACACACACACACACACACACACACACACAGGCAAACCCTAGCCCTGGCCTGTCTCTTTCTCTCTCTGTATGGGAGAGAACGTGAAAGCTCTGAGTGGTTAGTTTGACCGTGCATATGAGCAACGCTTTTTGTCTTTTGAACATGTTATTGACATACAGTATGTGTTGGCTGCTAAATCATATTGCTGCACCGTTATAGCAGCCTGATAATCAGACTGAATTGTCACCTGGTTACCACGGTTACCACACTCTATTTCCATCTTCTAAAGAAGAAGCCAAAACTCAACTTGGTGGAGTGGGCAGATTCCAAGGTCTGGACCCGGCATCAACTTGTGGCCCGGTGGCCAGATGCCGCCCGCGATAGGGTGCCGAGTGGCCCCCCGGCCATTTTCTGATTCACAATGAAAACTAACATTAAATAAAGTTGACTGAGCTCCAACTAAATTGTCAAATACTGCTGCCTACTCGACGCCCAGGCACTATATTACATTACATTGTGTCATTTAGCACAGTGGTTCCCAACCACCGGGCCGCGGACCGGTACCGGGCCGCAACGCATTTGGTACCGGGCCGCGAGCCCGGTCCAAATAAATAAAATATATAAATAAATAAAAAATATTTTTTTTACAAACTACAAACATAAATAAACGTCAACTTGAAACTATGTTTCAACTACCATTACGACAATTTTTTCCAACTATCTACCGGTCCGCGGCACAAAAAAGGTTGGGAACCCCTGATTTAGCAGACGCTTTTGTCCAAAGCGACTTACAATATCACATTTTGTCACCAGTACAGAAAACAACTATGCAACATAATCCGTGACAGCTAAGACATTTTGATGGACTACTAGAGAGAGTAGCACTTTGTAGAAAGTAGTTAGAAAAATCATTGCAATCAAAGTGCACTTTTTCTAATGGAGGGCAATTCGGTTAGACTGGTGATTTTTGCTGCTCTCGTCTCGTCTAATCCTGTGTCTCTCAGGTGCGTGACAGCCTGGAAGGCTCTGCTCCAGACGATGTGCCGATCTCGTATGAGGAAGTGAAGAACACCTGCAGGACAAGCTATGGTTACCCCGACCCCAGCACCAACTCTGACCCCAGCACCAACCACGACCCCAGCACCAACCACCACCCAAGCAGCAACCAGGAAACAGACAACGATGCTGCTGCCCAGTCTGTCAGCCTGATGGCACTTGTGCTCTCTGTGGTTCTCAACAGTCTCATCACACAAACCGCTTTATAGCTTGTTGGGGCAGATTCCCGGCCTGGGCCAAAAAGATGGTCTGCAACTTTCAACAACACCTTGTCAGAAATGCCTTTGTCCAAAAACCAAAACCACTGCAGTTTTCTGAAGAAAAACACTTGAAGCTGTCAGCCGGGATCCGATGTGATAGAACGCATTGAGTAAAGTCAAGCGATAGTAGAGCAATAAACCCGAGTTGACTCTGGAATTCAACTGGATTTCTAGTGTAACAGCCTGTCTTATAAACTCCTCAAAATAGTTTGTGAACCTTGTGTTTGGTTGATCATATCTCTGCTGTTACTGTATCCTCCATATTGTATCTTATCTTGTTGGAAAGCATGTTCATATCTCTCTGCAATGATGTCATAAGTGATGTGACCGACTCCCACGGGTCCAGTAGTTTGATTAAAATAACCTACTATGAATTCCAATAGAAATGTAGCATTATTCTATATCGGGAAAATATAATTTCTACTTTTTCTTCCCTTTCAAGCAAATATGATTTCTCACATCACTTCCGTTATCTTTATCCACCTTATTTTTGGCGGCCATTTTGCCTTACGTTAAGTATGGGTTCTATTTCCGGTGTAACCAATTTAGATAACCCCCCAGCCCCTGACAAAAAAACGTCTATGAGGATTTTACCCTTTTACAGCAGAGCCATTCTGCTCTACAGCCTTGTCGTTCGGGTGCTGGGATAACGTAATGCATTGTGGGTAGTCGGCTACTAACTGGCTAATGTTAGCGGCTAGCTAGCTATGTTACATGGCAGTAAAACGCCACCAAATTGATTTAACTTTTAACCATTTCGAGTAACACACATTTCGAGTTTCCATACGGACCTCCAGCGTTGGTTAGTTGTTTATAACGTGACTATATTTATAACTTTTATAACGGACTCCAGCTTCCGGTTTATAATTCGGGTCTGCAGCCAGAGTATAACAAAGGAAATGGCAAGCGGCAACAATGAGTCACGTTAAACCGGACCTTGTACCCACGCTTCTTTTTTACAGTGGGGCATTCAAAAATAAGGTGGATATAGATAGTCGGTCATGATGTCACAATGTCTATGACATCAGTGATGTCACTCGAGCAATTGTGATGTCATGATCTATGATGTCACTCGACTCGAGCACTTGATGATTTCATCAGTGATGGTCATATGTATACACAGCTATACTTTTGTCAAGACAAGATTGCAAATGATATGATGCTGTATATAATCCAACTTTATTATTTTGGGGAAATTTCATATTCATAAGGAAAAATGGTCAAGAACCAAGCCAACTTTCCTACACTTTATTAATGAGTTTAAACAATATAGCACCATCTTAGACAAAGTTAAAAACAAAAAACCATTAAGACCATAAAGTTATTAAGCAAACTTGATAAACTGCATCTAACTTAAACTCTGGCAGTGTAAAGTGTGTTCTTTTTTGTCATGTTGTTGTCTTTTCTTTTTTACCTTCTTTACTGTCTATGTATCTGTGATACCTAATGTGTGACCTAATTTCCCCCCTGGGGATCAATAAAGTTATTCTGATTCTGATTGATATTTGAACTTTTGTACAATCAAGAATTTAAAAAAGTGATGGTCAGGTCACATCACCTATGCTGACATCATCAGTGATGCGAAGTTGAGTAACTGCGCTGATTGATGTCACTCGAGCACTCCATGATGTGGTCAGTGATGGTCGCTCGAGCAATTGTGATGTCATCAGTGATCTGCCCCTGCAGCTCGCATTCGCAGCTCGCTTGCCCGCAACTTGGCTGCTGTGTGGCCAATGAGACCAGCATCACTGATGATGTCACAGTGGGATTTATGACATCACTGATGTCACTGGGATTTATGACATCACTGATGATGTCACAGTGGGATTTATGACATCACAGTGGGACAGACAAACAAACAGAGCCCCAGCTCCTATTTATATACCGATAGGCTATACACACACACAGGGAGAGAGAGAGAGATATCAAACAGCAGAAACTTCAGCTCTTCCACAGCTTAGCATAGCTGTCAGCAACAGCAAGCAAGCTACCTAATGTAATTTGATTGAGAGAAAGAGTTTTGTAGCACGCCACACTCCGTACCAGTTGGTGGCGGTAAGGCACCAATTTGTTGTTTGCCAACTGCCTCGAACTAGTAGAGGAAGAATAAGGCCGCATCCGCATGACATGTGTGCAGCTGGTAAACCTTAAACGTATGTCTGACAGCAGAAACTACTAGTCTTAAATTATTTTAATAAAGTCCGTTAATCCAAGTAACAACATGCCCAAGAAAGCGAAGGAAGACCCGGAGTGGGAGGGCGATGAAGCCGCCCCGGCAGCAGGTAACGCAGTGTGGGCTAGTTAGATGCTGGAACTTAGCTTAGCAGCCAGTAAGCTAACTGCAGCTAATTTGGATGCGATGGTATGATGCCAAACGGTATTTTAAAAAGCCAGTCATTTTAATTCCCTAATCTTTGCCAAATATATGGATCATAGAACATGCCTTGATGTGTTTTATCAATAGTTATCGTCTTCTGGTCAATTCGTTATAACGTTACACATGATCCAACTAACGGTATTTTATTTCAATGGAAATGCAACTTTCACATGTTAACGTTACGTTACAATCCTACAGAATTTAAGAGTAAACTAGTCTAACCTCACAGTAATACTGGTCTTTTATCACGTTTTTTTTGTTTTTTGTTTTACCACGAATGTAACTTTCAGACAGACGCGATGTTTGAATGGACCTATTGGCAGTATTGTAGAGGACGGACGGCACCAATTTGAGTGAGCGTTTAGCCAGATTAGCTGAATCACTCATATTACATCATGTTTCATTTGATACAATACATACTTGATATAGAGAATCCGACCACGTCATGTTTCAAAATGACAACTCTTGGCAACGCTTATATATCTCGTAAACGCTTGACACGTCTGCTCATATCTTACATGAGACTGATGCAATTACATTGACATTGTACTGTAGCTGGCAGTTTCGTCTGCACTTGACTTCGGTATCTGTCTAAAAATAGGTGTTATTCGTTACGTGTATCGTATCGTAGCTGTGCATTTCTTTGTGTTGGTCCCGTTAGCATTAGCGATGTTATGTAATGTAACTGCAGTTTAGTAACATTACCCTTCATATTGTTGGTAAGTATAGCTAAATGAGTTGTGTCTATGGTTGTGTGTCCCAGTGGTTTGTGCCTTTTCTCCACAGTTAGACTAACATTCTCTTCTCCACCCAACAGAAAAAACTGTGAAGAAAGGAAAGAAAGATAAAAAGGGCAAAAAGAGTGTGAGTGACATTTTATTCGACTCAGCTTTGAACTCGTCTTGTGTTCGTCTAAGTTTTGTCTTTTCAGTTCAGCCCCTGTACATGTCATCTGAGCTCTCGTCTGAATGTTTTCCTCCAGTTCTTTGAGGAACTTGCCACAGACGGTAAAGCTGAAAAGGAAGATGAGGCACCTGCGAAAGACACAAAGGGAAAGCAGGTATTGCCACTCTCAAACTGGCCCTATGTAGCTATTGTGTTGACTGGTGGACAGTGGTGGTAGATTATTCACTCTCAAACTGGCCCTATGTAGCTATTGTGTTGACTGGTGGTAGAAGCAGGTATTGCCACTCTCAAACTGACCCTATGTAGCTATTGTGTTGACTGGTGGTAGATTATTCACTCTCAAACTGGCCCTATGTAGCTATTGTGTTGACTGGTGGTAGAAGCAGGTATTGCCACTCTCAAACTGACCCTATGTAGCTATTGTGTTGACTGGTGGTAGAAGCAGGTATTGCCACTCTCAAACTGGCCCTATGTAGCTATTGTGTTGACTGGTGGTAGATTATTCACTCTCAAACTGGCCCTATGTAGCTATTGTGTTGACTGGTGGTAGATTATTCACTCTCAAACTGGCCCTATGTAGCTATTGTGTTGACTGGTGGTAGATTATTCAATTCATCCCATCAGAGATTGTCTGAAAGCAACCACAATACTGTTCTCTGTGGAGGAGAACTTGCCTACTCAAAAATAGAAGGGTACTATTCCCCGCCCACTACTAGTGGGCGGGGTACAACCCCGCCCACCTGGCACTTCAGATTGACAAAAATCACACCCAGGTGTTGAAGTAAGTGGTGCAGGTTTACGCATGTCGGACCCTTGTCCCCCTTTCCTCTCTCTCTGGCACTGTGTGTGTGTGTGTGTGTGCGTGTGCGCGCGCGTGTGTGTGTATTTCCCCGGTTTTCTGTCTCCACTGTCGCTTGTAAGCGGCTGCACTGCTTAAAAAATCGAATCAAATAGACAAGTATTTCAAGTCATTATGGCCTTCCAAAACCCATATTAGTTGAACTGTAATTAATACCTGCATCCTTTGTACAGGTTGATGTTTCCATGTAAAATGTGTCGTTGTGGTTGTCAGGCTCAGAAAAAGAAGAAAGACAGACGGAAAGGACGAGGTGGAGAAGATGAGGAGGAGGAGGAGGAGGTGGTGATGCAGAAGCTGAAGCAGCTGTCAGTGCAGGCCAGTGATGAAGATGAAGAGCCTGGTAAGCTGAGTTCTCCCCCTGGCTTTGAGAATAATGTTGTGCTCATGCATTCGTTGGCGTCCTCATCAACTTAAAACTGCTCCTTCTCCACAGTCATCGTCCCCACTAAAGGAGGAAAGAAGAATAAGGTTAGTCATTTATTTACACAGTAAAGTTTTGGCCAGGTGTGTTTTGTGCCTCCCTGTGTTTTGCAGTTGAAGTATCTTTGGTTTCTCTTAGGGTGGAAACATCTTTGCCGCTCTCAGCCAGGGCCGGAGCGATGAGGATGAGGACGGTGATTTGGAGGATGAAGATGAACCACCTAAAAAGGTACGTCGTTGTTTACGTTGTTGTATTTCCTGCATAACTAAAAACTAAAACGTACAGATGGAACTAATCCACACATTCTTGCTTTGATGCTGGGCTCATCAACGTTAGATTCTGCATGTGGTAAATGTAAATAGACAGAACAATAATGTATTGACTGACTACAACAGCGGGTGCAAGTGCATATTCCACTAAGGCCATGTCTACATTAGGCCGTTTTTCCGAGTTGTGGAAGTGCGACACCAAAGGCTGAAAACATGGCTGTAAACCCAGTGATGCTGGGTCCATATTTGTCTTTGTCTGTCAGAAGACCGAGATGAAGACGAGATGGGGACTTGGACTTGAACTTGAGACTTGGACTTGAGTCGCACTTAAGTCACACAGTAACACAGTGACTTGAGACATGACTTGAGACTTGTCCTCAAAGACTTGAGACATGACTTGAGACTTGTCCTCAAAGACTTGAGACATGACTTGAGACTTGTCCTCAAAGACTTGAGACATGACTTGAGACTTGTCCTCAAAGACTTGAGACTTGACTTGAGACTTGTCCTCAAAGACTTGAGACATGACTTGAGACTTGTCCTCAAAGACTTGAGACTTGACTTGAGACTTGTCCTCAAAGACTTGAGACTTGACTTGGACTTGCAAAAAATGACTTGTGAGCATCTCTTGACAGAAGATGACAATAACGGGTCGATTGTAAAAGTAAAATACTGTATAACTCTGATGCTTCTTCCATATGACATGAACATGGGATTAGAGGTATTATTTGGGACTTATGATACAAGATTCTTGTATCATAAGTTGTAGCCTAATACATTGGTCAAGCAGCCCAGGTTGTTTTCAAGGCTGCATGACTATCAGTATTGTAAACGTGCTGGGTCTATCTGTATGTGTGTGTGTCTTTGATACAGGAGGCTGCATGACTATCAGTATTGTAAACGTGCTGGGTCTATCTGTATGTGTGTGTGTCTTTGATACAGGAGGCTGCATGACTATCAGTATTGTAAACGTGCTGGGTCTATCTGTATGTGTGTGTGTCTTTGATACAGGAGGCTACATGACTATCAGTATTGTAAACGTGCTGGGTCTATCTGTATATGTGTGTGTCTTTGTTACAGGAGGCTGCATGACTATCAGTATTGTAAACATGCTGGGTCTATCTGTATGTGTGTGTGTCTTTGTTACAGGAGGCTGCATGACTATCAGTATTGTAAACGTGCTGGGTCTATCTGTATGTGTGTGTGTCTTTGATACAGGAGGCTGCATGACTATCAGTATTGTAAACATGCTGGGTCTATCTGTATGTGTGTGCGTCTTTGATACAGGAGGTTGAGAAGGTTTCTAAGGGCAAGAAAAAAGATAAGTCTAAGCCGAAGAAGGTGAAGGTGGGTGCTGCTGAAAAGCCTCTTTCTAATTTTATCTTCTCTTTACCGTGCCATCTTTTTCCTCTCTTCCACCTGCACTCCGCCCTGTCCTCTACTTTCATTTAATCACAGAACGGGTTTGGACTGGCAAGCAGCTTGGTCTCACACAGAACACTCTCGTTTCCTCTCATCTCATTTCACTCTTTGTTATCATGCCTGATCATTCACAGCTCCTCCGTGACTTTAATCAGGGTTCCCACGGTCATGGAAAACCTGGAAAAGTTATGAAATTTCAAAATCTCCTTTTCCAGGCCTGGAAAAGCCATGGAATTACCCTTGAAAGTTTTAGGAAAGTAATGGAATTGTGTATAACACAATTTATTGAGACCCTAATCTTCTGTGGATAACCACATAATGTAACACACTGTAACGGCAAATGTATTTTCTGTAGTTGTTGATGTAACGTAGCTCTAAATCCTATATAAAGAGGTGTGTCATAATTGTCCAGTGGAGTAATAATTTCTGGTATTATTGATTCAAAGTCACCGCCTCACATTGCATGGGAAATTTGAAATTTGATCCATGAAAATGTGTGGGAACCCTGTTGAATCAGTCTTGAGAGTCGATAGCAAACCCTGCTTGTGCTGACGTGTCTGCGTGAACTTGCCAGGCTGCATCTGATGAAGAGGAGGAGGCAGAGAAGATGGATGATGAGGATGAAAAGAAAGAGGTGCCGAAGACCAAGAAGGCAGAAGCCAAGCAGCCCGAGGTGAGAGAGCAGAGTCACTGAGAGAGAGCAGAGTCATGGCTCTATTGAGGTGAGAGAGAGCAGAGTCACGGCTCTATTGAGGTGAGAGAGAGCAGAGTCACAGCTCTATTGAGGTGAGAGAGAGCAGAGTCACGGCTCTATTGTAGCAGCCCGAGGTGAGAGAGAGCAGAGTCACGGCTCTATTGAGGTGAGAGAGAGCAGAGTCACGGCTCTATTGAGGTGAGAGAGAGCAGAGTCACGGCTCTATTGAGGTGAGAGAGAGCAGAGTCACGGCTCTATTGAGGTGAGAGAGAGCAGAGTCACGGCTCTATTGAGGTGAGAGAGAGCAGAGTCACGGCTCTATTGAGGTGAGAGCTAGGGCTGGGTCACGGCTCTATTGAGGTGAGAGAGAGCAGAGTCACGGCTCTATTGAGGTGAGAGAGAGCAGAGTCACGGCTCTATTGAGGTGAGAGAGAGCAGAGTCACGGCTCTATTGAGGTGAGAGAGAGCAGAGTCACGGCTCTATTGAGGTGAGAGAGAGCAGAGTCACGGCTCTATTGAGGTGAGAGAGAGCAGAGTCACGGCTCTATTGAGGTGAGAGAGAGCAGAGTCACAGCTCTATTGAGGTGAGAGAGAGCAGAGTCACAGCTCTATTGAGGTGAGAGAGAGCAGAGTCACGGCTCTATTGAGGTGAGAGAGAGCAGAGTCACTGAGAGAGCGCAGAGTCACGGCTCTATTGTAGCAGCCCGAGGTGAGAGAGAGCAGAGTCACGGCTCTATTGTAGCAGCCTGAGGTGAGAGAGAGCAGAGTCACGGCTCTATTGAGGTGAGAGAGAGCAGAGTCACGGCTCTATTGTAGCAGCCCGAGGTGAGAGAGAGCAGAGTCACGGCTCTATTGTAGCAGCCCGAGGTGAGAGAGAGCAGAGTCACAGCTCTATTGAGGTGAGAGAGAGCAGAGTCACGGCTCTATTGAGGTGAGAGAGAGCAGAGTCACAGCTCTATTGAGGTGAGAGAGAGCAGAGTCACAGCTCTATTGAGGTGAGAGAGAGCAGAGTCACGGCTCTATTGAGGTGAGAGAGAGCAGAGTCACGGCTCTATTGAGGTGAGAGAGAGCAGAGTCACGGCTCTATTGAGGTGAGAGAGAGCAGAGTCACGGCTCTATTGAGGTGAGAGAGAGCAGAGTCACGGCTCTATTGAGGTGAGAGAGAGCAGAGTCACAGCTCTATTGAGGTGAGAGAGAGCAGAGTCACGGCTCTATTGAGGTGAGAGAGAGCAGAGTCACGGCTCTATTGAGGTGAGAGAGAGCAGAGTCACAGCTCTATTGAGGTGAGAGAGAGCAGAGTCACAGCTCTATTGAGGTGAGAGAGAGCAGAGTCACGGCTCTATTGAGGTGAGAGAGAGCAGAGTCACAGCTCTATTGAGGTGAGAGAGAGCAGAGTCACGGCTCTATTGAGGTGAGAGAGAGCAGAGTCACGGCTCTATTGAGGTGAGAGAGAGCAGAGTCACGGCTCTATTGAGGTGAGAGAGAGCAGAGTCACGGCTCTATTGAGGTGAGAGAGAGCAGAGTCACGGCTCTATTGAGGTGAGAGAGAGCAGAGTCACAGCTCTATTGAGGTGAGAGAGAGCAGAGTCACGGCTCTATTGAGGTGAGAGAGAGCAGAGTCACGGCTCTATTGAGGTGAGAGAGAGCAGAGTCACAGCTCTATTGAGGTGAGAGAGAGCAGAGTCACGGCTCTATTGAGGTGAGAGAGAGCAGAGTCACGGCTCTATTGAGGTGAGAGAGAGCAGAGTCACAGCTCTATTGAGGTGAGAGAGAGCAGAGTCACGGCTCTATTGAGGTGAGAGAGAGCAGAGTCACGGCTCTATTGAGGTGAGAGAGAGCAGAGTCACAGCTCTATTGAGGTGAGAGAGAGCAGAGTCACGGCTCTATTGAGGTGAGAGAGAGCAGAGTCACAGCTCTATTGAGGTGAGAGAGAGCAGAGTCACGGCTCTATTTAGAGAGAGCAGAGTCACGGCTCTATTGAGGTGAGAGAGAGCAGAGTCACGGCTCTATTGAGGTGAGAGAGAGCAGAGTCACGGCTCTATTGTGTTAGAGCAGGGGGTCCCAAACATTCCAGACCAAGTACCACTATGCACCAAACCACATTTCCCAGGGACCACTTCCACTGTGGATACCAACATTTATTCCCCCCATGAAATCACATGTGCTGATTTAACCATGCAATAGCATCAGAAAGGTTAAATAACAACAACATAAAGCCCCTTTTAGACTGGCCAAAAATCACACTAATATCCACAAACTAGTGGCATTTTCTTCAGTCTAAATGTTTCCAAGCCCATAGAGCGACCAGGCTTTCCGCTAGACAAAACAGCTACAGGACAACGTGTCCTTTAAGATTTCAAATACAAATAATAAATTCAGGACACACATCTGTGTTTATTGAGCTTTAAAACAATTGATACAGGCTTAGGCCATATAAAGAATGACATAATTAGGCATGTAGATTCATATTTTTTATTTGAAAGTATAAACAGCCAATAGACTCAATTAGACTATCATTTCCAGAGGTGGTGTTTTGTATGAATGTAGGGTTTGATGTTGTGTATCTCTTCTGTCATCACGACAGGATGAGGACCAGGAAGAAGAGAAGCCAAAGAAAGGCAAGAAAGAGCAGCCGAAGGCAAGTAAAGAAGAGTTGTTCCCACTTGGATATAGTTCTTGTTAGGGATGCACGATATGGATATTTTTCTGTCGATACCGATAAGATAACTGATAATTTCACATTTTTGTATTTTAACACATTGAGTGCCAGCCATTTTTTCAATCCTGTGGGTAAGTTGTGCCAGGGTTTTTTTTGAGGATTCTGGCTCATTTTACAACAGCCGAGGATCTGTTTTCTGTTAAGACTTCGTGAACACCAATCATTTAAAAATAACTAATAGAATGTGTGCTTTCTCTGTCTAAAAGAGTTAGTTTGCAGAGTTAGTAGTTATGTAGATATTAGCCGTTGAGTACAGCATGGTTTTAGCGTATGAGACAGCAAACTGAGATAATCGCAGTTTTGTGAAACTCAGCAGAACAGTCACCTGCCTGTGATTGTGGCTGCCTTTGGGCGAGTCTGTATACTGTATTGTGTGTGTGTGTGTGTGTGTGTGTTCGCGCGTTGCTCCGCGGCTCTGGGGGGAGGGGATCTCTGTCCGTTCTGTGTGTGTGTCTCCGGGCTCCTCCCTCCGTCTGTGCTGCTGGGAGTTTGAGCAGCGAGTTAGAGCAGCCTCTCTCCCTGGCAGCGAGTGTGGATAGGTCTCACTGTCTCTTGGGTTTGAGAGCCCCGATTAAGCCCCGTGCGACTCTAGGCTTTATGCTGACACACAGTCCATTTCTGGAAACCCCCACCGCAGCAGCGCGAAGCGTCCCCGCCTACAGTATGAGAATGAGGCTCCTTCTTTTCTGACTGTAAAATCGCCAAGCCATTTCCGCGGGAGGCGGCTGCTTTTGGTCCACGGGTCCCGTGGCTGTGGCTTCTCTCTGTCTCTGTCGCCACTTAGTGGTCGGTAAAATAGATTACACACATTCTCTTGCTCCAATAGTTATCTCGAAGATGTAAAAGGGGTTGATTGATGTCCCACCGTCAAAAAAAAAAATGTTTATGTAAGACGAGTTAGCTCGTCCTTGGCACTCAAGCGCTGGATTATGTAAGACGAGTTAGGTCGTCTATGGCACTTAATGTGTTAAAAAGAAGTCAATAACCTGTAGTTTATGCACACCTGAAGGTAAGAAAGGCCAAGATGATGTAGTGAGCAAAGATGGATGATGTAATTTTCCATAGCTCCTCTGACCTAAGCAAATCTAACTGACATCACTATTGTGAACACAACAAAAACGAAGAACAGTTCCGACTCTTCAAATGTTCATTTATTTTTTCTAGTAAATTAGGTCAAAAAAACTTCACAAACATACTTTGGCTTTTATAGAGCATTTTGCCTCATAATTCAAATTGAATGATTTGACATAATCTGTGAAATCGGAGATGTCACTGTATTAAATACAAGTTATTAGACATAAAGTGCATCACTCAATACAAAAACAAAGGCTTTTATAGAAGCCAAAGCCTGTGGCTGCTTAGTCTGCAGATAAAACACAATGATAAAAGGCATATTTTCATTTTATGCTAACCCTACCGTTTTTTGTAAGTTTGCCAATTTCCCCCAAAATAATAAAGTTGGATTATATACAGCAACATATCATTTGCAATCTTGTCTTGACAAAAGTATAGCTGTGTATACATTGAAACCTATGTCATTTTATGCTTAAAGATATCCAAACGAGTTTTCCTTGTAAACAACTCATTTTGTATAGATATTATTATAGCAAATATTCATCACAATAATACATAATACATTTCCCATTATTTGCAGACAATTTATCAGAGCGATATACATGGTGCATCCCCCCATCTTGAAAGTAATCATGGTGTGATTGAACTTGTCTTTATGTATTTTATGTAGAGGGGAAAACCTGCTGAGCGACCACAGTCACGCAGTGACGATGAAGACAAGGAGGAGGACGATGATAGTGACACAGCCGACACAATGATGGTACGTTTGTCCTTCGCCAAGCTGTCTGTGGGTCTAAGCTTTAGACCCAAGCTGTCTCTGGTCTAGACTTTAGAACCAAGCTGTCTGTCTGTGGGCCTAAGCTTTAGACCCAAGCTGTCTTTGGTTCTAGGCTTGAGACCCAAGCTGTCTGTGGGTCTAAGCTTTAGACCCAAGCTGTCTCTGGTCTAGACTTTAGAACCAAGCTGTCTGTGGGTCTAAGCTTTAGACCCAAGCTGTCTCTGGTTCTAGGCTTGAGACCCAAGCTGTCTGTCTGTGGGGCTAGGTTTTAGACCCAAGCTGTCTGTGGGTCTAGGCTTTAGACCCAAGCTGTCTGTCTGTGGGTCTAGGCTTTAGACCCAAGCTGTCTGTCTGTGGGGCTAGGCTTTAGACCCAAGCTGTCTGTCTGTGGGTCTAGGCTTTAGACCCAAGCTGTCTGTCTGTGGGGCTAGGCTTTAGACCCAAGCTGTCTTTGGTTCTAGGCTTTAGACCAAGCTGTCTGTCTGTGGGGCTAGGCTTTAGACCCAAGCTGTCTGTGGGTCTAGGCTTTAGACCCAAGCTGTCTGTGGGTCTAGGCTTTAGACCCAAGCTGTCTGTGGGGCTAGGCTTTAGACCCAAGCTGTCTGTGGGTCTAGGCTTTAGACCCAAGCTGTCTGTGGGTCTAGGCTTTAGACCCAAGCTGTCTGTGGGTCTAGGCTTTAGACCCAAGCTGTCTGTGGGTCTAGGCTTTAGACCCAAGCTGTCTGTGGGGCTAGGCTTTAGACCCAAGCTGTCTGTGGGTCTAGGCTTTAGACCCAAGCTGTCTGTGGGTCTAGGCTTTAGACCCAAGCTGTCTGTGGGTCTAGGCTTTAGACCCAAGCTGTCTGTGGGGCTAGGCTTTAGACCCAAGCTGTCTGTGGGACTAGGCTTTAGACCCAAGCTGTCTGTGGGTCTAGGCTTTAGACCCAAGCTGTCTGTGGGTCTAGGCTTTAGACCCAAGCTGTCTGTCGGGCTAGGCTTTAGACCCAAGCTGTCTGTGGGTCTAGGCTTTAGACCCAAGCTGTCTGTCTGTGGGACTAGGCTTTAGACCCAAGCTGTCTGTGGGTCTAGGCTTTAGACCCAAGCTGTCTGTGGGTCTAGGCTTTAGACCCAAGCTGTCTGTGGGTCTAGGCTTTAGACCCAAGCTGTCTGTCTGTGGGGCTAGGCTTTAGACCCAAGCTGTCTGTGGGGCTAGGCTTTAGACCCAAGCTGTCTGTGGGGCTAGGCTTTAGACCCAAGCTGTCTGTGGACTAGGCCAGGTCTCTGGTTTAGACCAGCCGTGTTAATGTTGTCACTTTCTCTGGCTTTCCTCAGTGTGCTGAGGATGTTATAGCAGAGCAAGCCCAGCAGGGGGAAGAGGACCCATTTGCTAACCTCAGCAAAAAGGAGAAGAAGAAGAAAAAGAAACTGGTAATTATGATACTTTACTTCTAATTGTATCTTCACACTGTGAGCGACTGGATGGATGGCTTTATGGATATTGACATAGAGTAGACTACATGAACGAATGAGCCTTTCTGTTATGCTTTGTGTAGAACAATACTGGCAGTTAGGGCTGTGCGATAGGACCAAAAATCATCTCTCTGCATTTTATATATCTCTGTATTTTCTACGAAGTGAGCAACATTTTCAGTTGTAACTCAAAGCCACATGTGAGATTTCACAAGCACTTTAAAATAATAGTCTTTTATTAAAACAAATCTGTACTTGACCAAATGCGGTTATCGATATTGTGACAATATTGTAGCGATCTCTGTTGGTGCTTTCACAAAATTGACAGAGATTTTGTGATCAATAATCATCAGTAATGTGGATAAGTCATAAAAGGCCAATTTTGCGCCCATTTATCATCTAACCCTAATTAGAATAGCACGGATGCATTTGTACTCTGTTCTTCTGTTGTTTGAATGCCATCTTTGTTTTGTCTGTCTTGGTTCTAATCCCAGCTGGAGTACGAGCGACAGGTGGCCAGTATTCGGGCTCAGAACGCCATGGAGGGAGACTTCTCCATTTCCCAGGCCGAGATGTCTTCCAGACAGGCCATGCTAGAGAACGCCTCCGATATCAAGGTGACGCGCCCTCTGCTCCGTCAAAAAAAAACTACTTTCATGAAATGTGGACGAAACCGCTTTTTACAGTTGCACAGCATGATATTTTTTTTAAAGCTTGTGAAATATGAAAGTTCTTTTTCCATACAGTCAGAGAGCTCAAAGTGTCTTCTCCAGTTGATGTGTGATTTCTTTCCTGCAGCTGGAGAGGTTCAGCATATCTGCTCATGGAAAGGAGCTCTTTGTCAATGCGGACCTTCTGATTGTGGCAGGACGAAGATATGGTTTGGTTGGACCAAATGGGTAAATGTCTCTTTCTGACTCAATATGAATAGTTGACTCAGCTAAAATGGCTAGATAAAATATAGCCACTACCTCTTTTTCCTATATGCTATATGAAAAGAACCATGGCCACCAATATGAAAATATAATCTAGTTAGTTATTACACTACACTGTCCCCATATCACAGTCATTCAAAATAGTTTGTGAGTTACTTTGTAGATGCACTGAATGTTACCACAAACTACTTACTGTATGTGTGTAACTACAGCAGCCAGAATGTCCAGGCCCACGACGATCGACGTCTGTGAATTCCATTTCCGGCGTACCCTACGCTCCTTTTTTCTGTGTCTAGCTTACGCAAATAGTGTAGCACAGAATCGGATGATGTTCGGCTACAGCACAGGCGCTCATAGAACGTTTGAAAAAGAACATGAACCATTAACCCATTGATACCTGATGCAGCATTTGCGTGTATATCCCTCATTTGTGTGTGTATCTTTTTAAGACTTAAGGTCTTAAAGGGATACACACACAAATTAGAGCTGTGCATCTTCACTGATCTCACGATTCGATACGATTCGATTATACAAGTCTACGATTCGATTCGATTCGATTATACGATGCATCTTAAATCGATGCATCACTTTTTCCCCAATACATGATTTATTTTTTCTCACTTTCTTTTTTCTCACTGTGTGGCTACTTTTAAAATAAAAGTGCATTTGGAATTGCATTGTATTATGATCCATAATTAAAATAAACAACTGCATGTACTTACATTCTATTTTATTTGATTATTAACACATTCACTGCCAGCCTTTTTTTTTTTACTGTAGGTAGCTTTTGCCAGAGGGTTTTTTTGAGGATTCTGGCTCATTTTACAAGAGCCAAGGATAATTTTCTGCTTGGAGTTTGTCAACACAAAGTTCACAAAAGTACTAATAGAATGTGTGCTTTCTCTGTCTAAAAGAGTTAGTTTGTAGAGTTAGTAGTTATGTAGATATTAGCCGTTGAGTACAGCATGGTTTCAGCGTCTGAGACAAAAAGCTGAGATAATCGCAGTTTTGTGAAATTCAATATCAAACAGTCACTTTAACCATTTATTTTTGGCATCAGTGAGACATCAGACATAAACAATATAGTTCTGAACAGTAATTTCCTCCATAGCAGCACCCGCACCCCCTCTCCTTACAACTCCTCCCTCCGTGGGCGTGTCTCCGTGTTTGTCAGTCACAAGCCAGAGTCTCTCCTGCCTGTCTGAGCAGTGAGCAGCAGCCTCTCTCTGGCGGTCCCTCGTCGGCGAGCGTGGATGTGGCTTAATCCGTTCTTGGATTTTCGGTTGAGAGCTTTGACGAAGCCTTGTGTGACTCTAGGCTTATGCTGCGCGCTTCAAAGTGTGCTTTCCACCCAGTCCACCTGTGGAAGCCCCCACCGCCGTGCGCCCGTGTGAAAGGTTTTCGCCTACAGTATGAGAATGAGGCTCGTTCGCTTCTGGGTCCTCGGTTGAGCTCAGCTGGAATGCGTGCGTTTCTGGCCAAACAACACTCAATAGTCTGAGCACCGTCGCCACTCAGTGGGTCGGCGGAATGGATTGCACACGCCCGGCGGCTCTAACAGTATAATAGAAGATGCAAAAGGGCCAGATCAAGGATCCACCGTCAAAAAAAAAAAAACAATTTTTTTGACGTATCCATACGTCGCTGGCAGTTAACGGTTGGATTCTGCTTGACGTATGCATACGTCGCTGGCAGTTAACGTGTTAAAAAAAAATTTTTTTTTTTTTTTTAAATAATCGATTTTTGATATTTGTTAATCGATTCAGAATCGTCCTATTAAGCATCGCGATGCATCTCTGAATCGATTATTTTTGGCAGCTCTAACACAGATGCTGCATCAGGTATCAATGGGTTAAACGGGTAGAGACATTGCCTGGAGGGGGCTTTAATACCTTCCAGTCTTGTGATAGGTCTATTTCTCCTTCTTGGTGATGTTGATTGGTTCTCCTGCATGATGTTCCTCTAGAGGTGTAAGAAGTGATGGAACCTGACCTCTTTCTGTCCCTCCACTAACAGCAAAGGAAAGACCACATTGCTGAAACATATTGCCAACAGAGCCCTCAGTATTCCCCCCAACATCGATGTGCTGCTGTGTGAACAAGGTAAGTGACCTGTCCAAATGTGCTTAGTCATGTCCAAATGTGCTTAGTCATGTCCAAATGTGCTTAGTCATTTCATCTGCTGCATTGTTCTCCTCGTTTTTGTGCTCCTCCATTCACTCTGCCCTGTGTGTCTGTACCTGTCATTCACTCTGCCTTGTGTGGCTGTACCTGTCATTCACTCTGCCCTCTTGTGGCTGTACCTGTCATTCACTCTGCCTTGTGTGGCTGTACCTGTCATTCACTCTGCCCTCTTGTGGCTGTACCTGTCATTCACTCTGCCCTCTTGTGTCTGTACCTGTCATTCACTCTGCCCTCTTGTGGCTGTACCTGTCATTCACTCTGCCTTGTGTGGCTGTACCTGTCATTCACTCTGCCCTCTTGTGGCTGTACCTGTCATTCACTCTGCCTTGTGTGGCTGTACCTGTCATTCAGTGAAACAAATGAAAAATCGCTCGCACACTACAAGGACTCCTTTTGGATAGCTTTATTGCACCAAGTGCAGGTGGTAACGTTTCGAGCTAACTAGCTCTTTGTCATTCACTCTGCCCTCTTGTGGCTGTACCTGTCATTCACTCTGCCTTGTGTGTCTGTGTCTGTCAGAGGTGATGGCGGATGACACGCCAGCGGTCCAGGCGGTGCTGAAGGCAGACACCCGGCGCCTGAAGCTTCTGGACGAGGAGAAACGGCTTCAGGTTCTGCTGGAGAAGGGAGAGGACAGTGTGACAGAGAGGCTCGAGAAGGTCCGTGTTTTTCAACCATTTAATGTTGGCTTCAAGGGGAAATGAAACTACAAAATACACACCTACATAATAAGCTTTGTGTGTTACTAAGATTGATTACAATACAAACAATAACATTTTAAAAGGGAAAGAGAAAATTTGCTTGCTGCTACAGTATTGAAATCGGTATCAGTGGAAGCACCTCTCCTGTTGTCTCTCCAGATCTATGAGGAGCTGATGGTGATTGGAGCTGCAGCTGCCGAGGCTAAAGCCAGAAGGATCCTGGCTGGTCTGTCTTTCACCCCCGAGATGCAGAACAGACCCACCAAGAAGTTCTCCGGAGGCTGGAGAATGAGAGTGTCCCTCGCCAGGTACTGATCATCTGGACCTCATATGGAACTGGTTGTGTATATATACATGTTATGGCGTCGACTCTTCTCATCTGTACCCATTTGCTTGCAGAGCTCTGTTCATGGAGCCCACTCTGCTGATGCTGGACGAGCCCACCAACCATCTGGACCTGAACGCCGTCATCTGGCTCAACAAGTATGATGCAGATTTTTAATCTGGACTCTTCCCTCTGACAGATCAAGCCAATTCCTCATTAACGTTAAAGTATAACGGTGCTGTTTAGTTTAAGATCAAGAGTCAACTTTATCTCGTTGATTTGTATCGTTTTAGTGCGACTTCATTCACATGGCTATATTTCAATTGTTTCATACTCAGTGGGAAAATATCTGCAAGACAGTGATGGAAACTGAAACTCAACTACTCTTTGGACAGGCTTAAAGCCCCTAGGAACAAAAATAATAATCATGTTTTCAGTGTGTCACACCACACAAAAATGTGTTATTAACCACACAGCCAAATTTAATCGATTAAAAATGTTGCAAAGTATATAAAATTAGGTTTCGGACCTTCTGCTCATTTTCTCCGGTTGGGGTAAGCAAGTTGTATGTTTTCAAGTTTTGTCCAAGTGCCACACTTTCCATTTGCTTCTCTATCTTGCAGGTAGGGTTTCCCACCTTCTCTATCTTGCAGGTAGGGTTTCCCACCTTCTCTATCTTGCAGGTAGGGTTTCCCACCTTCTCTATCTTGCAGGTAGGGTTTCACACCTTCTCTATCTTGCAGGTAGGGTTTCACACCTTCTCTATCTTGCAGGTAGGGTTTCCCACCTTCTCTATCTTGCAGGTAGGGTTTCACACCTTCTCTATCTTGCAGGTAGGGTTTCCATCTTGCAGGTAGGGTTTCCCACCTTCTCTATCTTGCAGGTAGGGTTTCCCACCTTCTCTATCTTGCAGGTAGGGTTTCCCACCTTCTCTATCTTGCAGGTAGGGTTTCACACCTCTATCTTGCAGGTAGGGTTTCACACCTTCTCTATCTTGCAGGTAGGGTTTCCCACCTTCTCTATCTTGCAGGTAGGGTTTCCCACCTTCTCTATCTTGCAGGTAGGGTTTCACACCTTCTCTATCTTGCAGGTAGGGTTTCACACCTTCTCTATCTTGCAGGTAGGGTTTCACACCTTCTCTATCTTGCAGGTAGGGTTTCACACCTTCTCTATCTTGCAGGTAGGGTTTCCCACCTTCTCTATCTTGCAGGTAGGGTTTCACACCTTCTCTATCTTGCAGGTAGGGTTTCACACCTTCTCTATCTTGCAGGTAGGGTTTCCCACCTTCTCTATCTTGCAGGTAGGGTTTCACACCTTCTCTATCTTGCAGGTAGGGTTTCACACCTTCTCTATCTTGCAGGTAGGGTTTCACACCTTCTCTATCTTGCAGGTAGGGTTTCACACCTTCTCTATCTTGCAGGTAGGGTTTCCCACCTTCTCTATCTTGCAGGTAGGGTTTCACACCTTCTCTATCTTGCAGGTAGGGTTTCACACCTTCTCTATCTTGCAGGTAGGGTTTCACACCTTCTCTATCTTGCAGGTAGGGTTTCCCACCTTCTCTATCTTGCAGGTAGGGTTTCACACCTTCTCTATCTTGCAGGTAGGGTTTCACACCTTCTCTATCTTGCAGGTAGGGTTTCACACCTTCTCTATCTTGCAGGTAGGGTTTCACACCTTCTCTATCTTGCAGGTAGGGTTTCACACCTTCTCTATCTTGCAGGTAGGGTTTCCCACCTTCTCTATCTTGCAGGTAGGGTTTCACACCTTCTCTATCTTGCAGGTAGGGTTTCCCACCTTCTCTATCTTGCAGGTAGGGTTTCACACCTTCTCTATCTTGCAGGTAGGGTTTCACACCTTCTCTATCTTGCAGGTAGGGTTTCCCACCTTCTCTATCTTGCAGGTAGGGTTTCCCACCCTCTCTATCTTGCAGGTAGGGTTTCACACCTTCTCTATCTTGCAGGTAGGGTTTCCCACCTTCTCTATCTTGCAGGTAGGGTTTCCCACCTGGAGTCAAACTAAATCTGGCTGCAGCCTGACTGCAATGTGAAAAGAGGAATGAGACTTGTAGTTCTGTAGCCATCGAACATTTAGAGACCGTTACTGAGCTTGTGTGCTGGAAGTCTGTGTGTTAGACCTCTGATATTCCCCTCCTCTAGCTACCTTCAAGGCTGGAAGAAGACTCTCCTCATAGTTTCCCACGACCAGAGTTTCCTTGATGAAGTTTGTACGGATATCATCCACCTGGACTACCAGAAGCTCTACTATTACAGGGGAAATTACCGTATGTATCTACTTGTAACAGCAAATATATGCAGATCCTGTGTGTGTGGTGTCTTTGTGGATACCATCGCTCTGGCTAATTACTACTTGTTGATTATAGGCGGGGTTTGGGAGTAACAGAATAAATGTACCGGTATTTAAAATACAGTATTTAAAATACAAAATATGAGTTAACTGTACTCTGTTACAGTTTAAATTGGCGATATTCTGAACACAGGTACTGTCTTTAAAAATAGATTACGTAAAGCAACTACGAGCAACATTTCGTTTGTTATGAAACAGTCTAAATTTAATAGTGATGTAACATCTGACCTATAACAGCAGATGAGACCAAAGCCCAGTGAACCGGCGAGTGCTCTCTTGTTGTTTATAGAGTCTCTGTCCGGGACGGAAAGACGCAGAAGTGAAACGAAACGCTTTACGGCAGCATAACCACAAAATTACTTCCAAACAAACTGTTGGAATATAACGAGAGATGTTCGCGAGAGTAGAAAGCCCCTGGAAGTAGCGAGGAAAGCCGTTCTTCTTGTTTAGGGTCTGTTGCTAGGCAGAGCGAAACGGTTTACGGCAGCTGCCATAAATCGTTTTCGTTTCACTTCTGCGTCTTTCCCCCCGGACAGAGACTCTATAAACAACGTGAGAGCACTCGCCCATTCACTGGGCTTTGGTCTCATCATCTGCTGTTAGAGGTCAGATGTGAGGCATCACTCTTACATTTAGACATAACAAGCCAAAATGTTGCTCGTAGTTGCTTTAAGGGATTACTTTGTTTGCTTTGCTTTTGTTTTTTCTAAAACACATATGAGGCAAGCATTTCCAATCACCTCTGCCTCTCATAGTGACCTTCAAGAAGATGTACGTGCAAAAACAGAAGGAACTCCAGAAGCAGTACGACAAGCAGGAGAAGAAACTCAAAGACCTGAAGGCTGGTGGCAAGTCGACCAAACAGGCCGTGAGTAGAGCTTTCCACTGGGGGGGGGGATGTGCCTTGGACACATCCAGGTGATGCCCATGCTTTGCCCATAGCCATCCCTGATGCTGTCTTTCTGCTCACACCATGGTTCTGATGTTCCTCTCAGGAGAAGCAGACAAAGGACGCCCTGACCAGGAAGCAGGCGAAGGGCAAGAAGAAGAGCGGTGTGGAGGAGGAGAGCCAGGATGCCACGGAGCTGCTGAAAAGGCCTAAAGAATACACCGTCAAGTTCACCTTCCCCGACCCACCTCCACTCTCTCCGCCCATCCTGGGTCTATACTGTAAGAGTCTGACCCACCTCCACTCTCTCCACCCATCCTGGGTCTATACTGTAAGAGTCTGTTTCAGCAGCTGAACATGCTTTGATCATTTTCCCATTAGATTAAATGTTACATTGAAACTAGTTTGACACTACCGCTGTGTCTTTGAGGCCATTTACACCTGGCGTTAACATGCGTTTTCTGTGATCAGATTGCAATCAGATTGTGTTTTATCACTTGAAAGTACAGGTGTAAACACCCCCAAAACGCATTGAAGAAGGATCGCAATCTGATCGGCCAAACCACCTCCGGAGGTGGTCAGGGATGCATTGTGTACACATTGAACACAAGTGTAAATGCAATGTGTCCTCTCAATCTGGATACAGCAACTGTATGCAGATTGAGAGGACAACCATTTCTGCAATCTGATTGCAATCAGATTGCAGAAAATGCATGTTAACGCCAGGTGTAAGTGGAATCAGGCTGAAGTGATAAAATAGAATCTGATTGCAATCTGATGGCAGAAAACGCATGTTAACGCCAGGTGTAAATGGCGTCTTTGTGTCGTGGCACCATGCGTACATCTTAGGGTTTTTCCTGCCTAGAGAATTTACGAGAGGGCCACCTCCACCTCTCGACAAAACTCTGACGGGTGTCTTCACGGAAAACACTCTTTTCTAACAAGCGTTGCACTCTGTGGATTCCTGTCATTTGTAATTGTGGCATTACGCCAATGTGTTGACAATTTAATGTTAAATATTCTTTACTAAAGTTATTTGTTTAAGAAGGCAGCCTTCTGAGTACCTTTGCATAGTCATATCGATGCACAATCCACATAGAAAATGTCTATTTTCATTCCAGCCCCACACAAAAAATCACTATATCAGCTGCCTATCAGTAATCAGTCCATTTTTCCCCACTAAAATTGGTATCAGTCTCAAAAATCCAATATCGGTCGGCTCTAGTACCACCGCTGTTTTTTGTTGATATGGAAGAGCAGCATTAATATATGGAAGAGCAGCATTAATCTTGTGAGCCAACTCTCTACTCTGCTTCTGCCTCAAACAGCTGTGGACTTTGCCTATGATGGTCATAAGCCTCTGTTCACCAACGTCGACTTTGGAATTGATATGGAATCTAGGAGTAAGTACGCTGCTTTTCAATCTAAACCTAAGACATGTATCCAGCATGGTACCTCAAATCAGTCTGTTCAACTCCTACCCTTTCCCCTGTCTGACGTGCATGTTTCCTTCCTCAGTTTGTATAGTTGGACCCAACGGTGTGGGGAAGAGTACCCTATTACTGCTGCTCACTGGGAAATTAAATCCAGTAAGTGTGTAGAAGCCACAGGCTTTGCTTTGTCCACATGTATGGACTTAAGTGGTGGACTCATTCATTTTTTTGTCTTTCAGGGCAAAGGCGAGATGAGGAAGAATCATCGGTTGGTGAGTGTCTGTTTCACACGTCGTCTTTGTGGGTCAGATCATTATATTTCTTCCCTATGCTGTTCCATGGCAGAACATTGGTCAGATTCCATAAAGCAGTGGTTCTCATTCTTTTTTTTACGTCAAGTATCCTAAACTGACGCAAATTAGACCACGGACCCCCATGTGATAAGATTTTGTCCCAGGGTCCCCCCATCTGATACGGTTTCTGTTTAGATGTTTTATTACAGAAAGCGTATGAAACCCATGACCAAAATAGTCATACCTTCTGTCATTGTTACTTATGGATGGAAGTATAGTGAAAGTAAACTATCCCCCTTTTTGCTGGGGACCCCGCTTTGTGAACCACTGCCATAAGGGACACAGTGTGTTTTGGTTCTCTGCAGAAAGTGGGCTTCTTCAACCAGCAGTATGCGGACCAGCTGAACATGGAGGAGGCGGCCACAGAGTACCTGATGAGGAACTTCAACCTGCCCTACCAGGACAGCAGGAAGTGCCTGGGCCGCTTTGGCCTGGAGAGCCACGCCCACACCATTCAGATCTCCAAACTCTCCGGTACCAGCAGCCAAAACAACAACACCAATGGTCTGGCATTGAGATTTTGTGTTTGAAGCAGAGCAGTATCTTCTAACATGCCATCCGTACTTCTGTCTACAGGAGGTCAGAAGGCCAGAGTAGTGTTTGCTGAGCTTTGCTGCCGGCAACCTGATGTCCTTATCTTGGTAAGTGCCAGTAAGACTTCTCTACATACTGTGTAATAGTGTGTATGATGTCCTTATCTTGGTAAGTGCCAGTAAGACTTCTCTACATACTGTGTAATAGTGTGTATGATGTCCTTATCTTGGTAAGTGCCAGTAAGACTTCTCTACATTCTGTGTAATAGTGTGTATGATGTCCTTATCTTGGTAAGTGCCAGTAAGACTTCTCTACATACTGTGTAATAGTGTGTATGATGTCCTTATCTTGGTAAGTGCCAGTAAGACTTCTCTACATTCTGTGTAATAGTGTGTATGATGTCCTTATCTTGGTAAGTGCCAGTAAGACTTCTCTACATACTGTGTAATAGTGTGTATGATGTCCTTATCTTGGTAAGTGCCAGTAAGACTTTTCTACATACTGTGTAATAGTGTGTATGATGTCCTTATCTTGGTAAGTGCCAGTAAGACTTCTCTACATACTGTGTAATAGTGTGTATGATGTCCTTATCTTGGTAAGTGCCAGTAAGACTTTTCTACATACTGTGTAATAGTGTGTATGATGTCCTTATCTTGGTAAGTGCCAGTAAGACTTCTCTACATACTGTGTAATAGTGTGTATGATGTCCTTATCTTGGTAAGTGCCAGTAAGACTTTTCTACATACTGTGTAATAGTGTGTATGATGTCCTTATCTTGGTAAGTGCCAGTAAGACTTCTCTACATACTGTGTAATAGTGTGTATGATGTCCTTATCTTGGTAAGTGCCAGTAAGACTTCTCTACATAACTGTGTAATAGTGTGTATGATGTCCTTATCTTGGTAAGTGCCAGTAAGACTTCTCTACATAACTGTGTATGCGATCAGGCCTTGAAACAAACACCCGCCAATGCAGGTAAAAAGAACCAAGCTCTAAATATCACTGCATCTATTTAAGGCAGGCTGCAGAAACAATCCTTAGTCCTAATCCTACATTTCCCATAAACACTATGTCATGACGTGTAATATGACCATTGGCTACATCCAACTCATAATCCTAATCTAGTTTATTTCAAGAAAAAACATTTTGGCTAGTGGAAATTTGGACGGGCTGATAACTTAAAAAAATCTAGTAGCCATATTGGCTGGTGATCAAAAAAGTTAATTTCAAGGCCTGTATTGTGATACTCGAATGAATTCTGTGATTGACGCGTTTTCTTCTCGTCTACTAGGATGAACCTACTAACAATCTGGACATCGAGTCGATCGATGCCTTATCAGAGGCCATCAATGCCTACAAAGGAGGTATGCATCGTTAAACAGAAACAAGACTCTTTGTATAGTGGTGGAAAGGCCCATAATTGTAACTAACTCAATTGTTTTGGGCTGTTCATCAGTTGTGAATCAGTTCATTTGATTCAGCTTTGGAAAAATGAGTTCTGATCCATAGCCAGTAGTGCTTTAGGCTACCCCGGTTCATTGAGACGAAGTCTGATACAGCAAGTGAGCTACTTACCCATACACTAGCAACTGTTGAACAAGTCACTCATATGTACCGGTACTGTCTTTTGACCAAAAGGTGGCACTGCCTCCACCTGAACAGATGGCTTCAGACTGAACAAACAGCTCAGTTGCTGTATCGGATGTTTCTGGTTGCAGCAACCGAACTAAATTATTAACCCACACACTAGAAAATTAATTTCTCACTCACTGAATTAATTGTCCATTATTGTAGCAATATTCTTTTTGAGTGTCTGTAGGTAGAGCTGTTTAGAATGCAGTCAAACCAGCACTGTTTGAAAATATTTTGTCCTGCATATTCTGAACTACAAGACACATGCTCTCTGCAGCTCTTGACGGTCTAGACCAGGGGTGCCCAAATTATTTCCCATGAAGGGCCAAAACTCAATCTGGGTGGAGGGCCGAGGGCCAAAAATAAACGTGGAATTACATTAAAATGTATTGTGTTTTATAGAAAATTAACATTCTAAATCTAAAATAACATTTCAATATAATAATCTTTTTATCTGTTTGGTAATTGTAATAATTTGCAATTGGTTATATATATAAAAAAAAAAACATCTGCATTTGTGGGGAGCTTAAACATTTAATCAGTAAACACCCAGTTAAAAACAGTTGTATTTTCCACCTTTGTAATCAAGAGAGAAATTTGACTTAATTCACAACTTGAAAAATCCTCAAGGTACTTTGAAAATCAGCTTTATAGTCCATCTTTTGTAAACAATTTGCAGGGAAGCAATCTCAGGAGTGAACACGGTATCCGCAGCCACATTCAGACACTGTTTCACAAAGTCACCACATGAAAAAGCTCGTCCACCCTTTGCAATCAGTGCAGATAACTGATAACTTGCCCGAGTTGCATTCTGGATATGAAAAAAAAAAAAAAATCCTAAATCCGTGGCAGGCCAAAACAAACTGGCCCGCGGGCCCCAAATTGGTCAGCACTGCTCTAGACTCTAGGCAGGGGTGGCCAAACTACGGCCCGCGGGCCAACTACGGCCCACTGCCCGTTTTTAAGTGGCCCGCCATGAATTTAGAAAAAAAAATTTTTTTTGCTAAAAACGTTTTTCCGTTTTTCTGTTTCAAAGTTTAAAATGGAAAACGAAAACGAAAACGGGGGGGAAAACGGAAAAACAAAAACATTAAGAAAAAAACGGATTCCCCCCATTTCGTTTTTTCAATTTAAAACCATTGAAAATGGGTTATACTTGGGCACCCTGACATGGTCTATTTATTAAAAAAAAAAGAAAATACTGAATTAATGTTTAATACTAATGTTATGTTAAATTATCTCTGTCTTAACCTGTCGGCACAGGAAAAGAAAATTTGATAACATACAGAAATACCCATTGTAATAGGTGAGCGCATCAATAAACTATGTGTCATATATTTATTTAGGTAGAAATTAAATTTTTGATGGCACAAGGGTTTTCTGGTCCAATTTTTTTGCCGCGAAAACTTAATATTATTTGGCCCGCGACTCCTATTTTTCTGTTTGTGGCCCACAACCAAAAAAGTTTGGCCACCCCTGCTCTAGAGCATCTTAACGGGTCTTTCTTTAGCACGCTAATGGATGATGTGGTGTTCCTCTCCCCAGCGGTGATCATCGTGAGTCACGATGCCAGACTCATCACAGAGACTAAGTGTCAGCTGTACGTGGTGGAGAACGCCGCGGTCAACCAGATCGACGGAGACTTTGACGACTACAAACGGGAAGTGCTGGAGGCACTGGGAGAGGCCCTAGTCAACAAGGTCAAGGAGTGACCGCACAGAGAGCCGCCATCTGTCTACACACACAGCAACATAACCAGCTACAGCAGTATCCTGCTACCTACACCCTGTCTGGACGGGTCGGCATGTTTCACTAAGGTGGATAATGGGATATAATGGGGCAAGATACTGGAGGTAGTTCCACTATTGAGGAAATGGCAATACATCAACACTGAATCCATATAGATATGTGTATAAATAAAGCTGTTCACATGGACTACCAAGCCAATATGTTCAACATCTGCATTACAAAAGCCAAATAAAACTAATTAATTTTTCCAGCTTGTCAAGTGATTTATTTTGCTGCTGCATCATTTCAAAATGTATAACTCATATCTCCAGTATACAAAAACATTTGGAAATTCACATGGTGCAATGTACATGTATTAGAGCTGCAACAATTAGTCCATTAATGGCCAACTATTTTTTATAATCTTAATCATGTAGACCAGTCATTCTCAACCTGGGGTACGTGTACCCCCTGCTGGGGGCACTTGGAAGGATCCCTGGAATCTCAATGTTTTTACGTGAAATAAACCCAACTTTAATACATGTAGCCTACACTAGACTACCGGTAATTACAAATATATGTATATATATATATATACACACATACTGACATTTTATAGACTAAACGACTAACCAATTATAGAAAATAATCGACAATTGATAAATAATCGTTAGTTGCAGCCTTAAAATTGATAGCAAATTAAACTGAACTGGTGATTATAGAATATTTTATTACTGACATCACAGCATGGTGAACTGAAGAGATGTGTATACTTCCTGCTTAGCTTCTATTTCAGATAAGCCTTGTACGTCTTCTTCACTTTGGCCACTTCTTTCTCATCGGGTGTGATGTGGCCGTACCACTTATACCAGGGGTCACCGGAGGTCAGGAACGAGACTGACGGGGTGGACCCCACTGCATCATGGGAATTGGAGTAGTCTTCCCCTGAGAATTCCACATGGGGAATCTGGAAGGGTAGCAAGCCTGAAAATGAAGAACAACGTTTTGGGTATTTGGGGGGGGTATACTGAATCCATCCAACCATCCATTATAGTGTCAGACAAAACAATGTTCGCTAAAGTGCTGGGGCCGGTTGCACAAATCTCGTGCTTATGTTTTCCTTAAAATGTTTAACCTTATGGAGAAGATTTAAGGGTGTTTTGTGCAGCCGATTCTATTTTATGGACACCTTAACTCTGACCCTAAGGGAAATCTTAACCTAAGGTGCTTTGTGCAACTGGGCCCTGGCCCTTAGACTGGAGCCCCTCATGACCAAACTCATACACCCAGACCAAACTGCTTTCATAAAATCCTGCTTATCATCGGACAATACAGTAGACTCTTACATAGAATCAATTCTTCTTCCAAAAGCCCAACATGTGCCGTACTTTCCTTGGATGCCGAGAAGGCATTTGACCGCTTGGAGTGGCACTATCTATGGTCGGTGCTGTGACACATGGAGTTTGGAGACCAGTTCATTACTATGATACAAACTCTATACTCTTCTCCCACTGCAATGGTGATGACTGCTAACATATTATGCTCCACCCAATTTCCAATCTCCAGGTCCTTCAGACAGGGCTGTGTCCTTTCTCCATTGTTATTCGCTCTTTCTCTGGAACCTCTGGCCCAGACTATCTGTCAAATCTCCTCATACGTCCGTTATTACATCACATAATACTGACCGTTTCATTTCTCTTTATGCCGGCGACATTTGACTTCTTTTTAGGAGGGGGCCAAAAGAAAACAGACTATACTCTGCACTCTACCTATACACATGCAGTGTACGACTGTGTGTGTTTATAATGATGTTTTATGGAACATACCATGGTCTTGCGCTGTGTCGATGGCTGCATTGAGCTGCTTCTGCTGTTTCATACACACACCTGAAGAGAAACGGCACGACTATCAGGAAACGTGTTGCCTGGTAAATAACTGCTTCTGCATCCACCTCCACAGCGCTCTATGTATAGTGAAGAGTGATACAACAGCTGTCTGGTCATCAATATGTATAGCAATGGTGGCTTACCTGTTCGTGTGGGATCATACACAGTCCCAGTGTAGGGATTTATGAACTGCTGCAACAATTTCACATTCTGCAAGAGAATTAAGATTAAAGTTTAGAGTCCTGTCAATATGACCATGATGTATTAAACTGATGGCAAATGATTGAAAACCACTGTACCATATATAATATACTAACTATACCCAACCCAACCATTCAGTAACACTAAGGGTGGTGGTTAAGTGTAAGGGTGAAAGTAGTCTCGGTTTCCAGACGTTTGGTGAGCGGCGCCAACAGCGCCACCTAACCACCAAACGTCTGGGAATTTACTGTTCCAAATCTGGTTCAGAGCCCGGCGAGAACGGCCGGCAGCAGACACGCCTACATTTATTATTAGAATGTTATTTGGTAGCGGCAATGCAATGTTTCATAGTTCCAATATAGAGCAAGACACTGATGTGCTGCAAAGAGAGTTTATACCTGTTGTTTATTTTACAATCATTTTTCCTACCCGGAAGTGGTCCGCTTGCCACTGTGAAGTCATCAGCAGGCTCTGTAACGTTAGCCTCGGGAGTCGGGCTTATCGCTGGGGGGAAAGACCTCTAACCGCCGGGGCCGGATGAAACACGTCCTATTAACAGGTTATATTTGTTTCTAAGTGATTACCGTAAATTCCGGACTATAAGCCGCACCTTTTTTCCCATTTTTTGGCCTTTTTTGGCCCCTGCGGCTTATATAACGGTGCGGCTTATCTATGGATTTTTTCCAAAAAAAAAAAAAAAAAAAAAAAAATCTCTCTTTTTTAGCACTCTTTCTAACTATAAATCCACTTCTGTTTTAATTTCCTCTCTTGCCCTCTTTTCACCACACTGTATGACACTGTATGACACTGTATGACACTGTGTGCACTGTAAATAACAACACAGGTGGTGTTGTGTTATGTTGTTTTGTTGAAATGTTAATAAATGGGAGCATTACATATGGTAATTAAACATTAAAACACAAAAAAAAAAAAAAAAAAAAAAAAAACATTAAAACACCCGCGGCTTATAGTCCGGTGCGGCTTATATAAGAAAAAAATAGTCAACTTTGAAGGTGCGGCTTATACACCGGTGCGCCTTATAGTCCGGAATTTACGGTAATATGTTTCTCCGCAAACGCGACAGCACCGGTTCTGCATGAGCATCACTGCTCCCAGAAAGCAGGCCCACCCACAACTCTCATGATTGGTTCTCCGATGCAAGGCTTCCAACAGCACCACCTAACGTTATGAAAAGATTGAAATAGTAATATTCTCAGTCTTACAGTAGTGAAACGGATTAAGACTGAGAGCTGAGTCTAGGGTGGAAGTGATGATGGTAACTGACCTGATAATGGATGATGACATTTGGATCCCGACAGATCGGACAAGGGTTTCCACACATCTTGTCTCCTCTCTATAATAACAACAGAGTCACAGTGTTGGGTTGAGTTTAGAGGACATGTGTAGGCTAAGTATGCATCAGAGTCACAGTGTTGGGTTGAGTTTAGAGGACATGTGTAGGCTAAGTATGCATCAGAGTCACAGTGTTGGGTTGAGTTTAGAGGACATGTGTAGGCTAAGTATGCATCAGAGTCACAGTGTTGGGTTGAGTTTAGAGGACATGTGTAGGCTAAGTATGCATCAGAGTCACAGTGTTGGGTTGAGTTTAGAGGACATGTGTAGGCTAAGTATGCATGGATGCATGTTTAGGATGAATCAACCATAGATGTCTTACAATGCAAGTCCTGCGTGTCTTCTGTGGGGGTATGCCTCCTTTGTGGTTCCTCCTGTAACCTGTCCACACGGCATCGGTTCCATAGCGCTCAATGTACTCTGTGGAGAGAGAGAGAGAGAGGGGTTGAAAAGCCATTGAGGTAAAACATCCAACTAAAACCTATGAATCTGATTCTTCTTGTGCCTACCTACCTTCACTCTCCAAGTAATCCCAGGGTCTGTCTTTGTAGCGGGCAGTAGCCTCCCCATCCTCAAGTGATGCTGCTGTGCAGAAGGAGGGACTTGGCAGCACACGGGCAGACTGAACCAGGCTTACTCTCACAGGGAGTTTCTGTAGACATGACTGACAATACAGGTGGAACGATCATCGTTACGTTAATATAGCAACGAACCAACCATTCATGCCTTGAATTACTCTTGTCAATAGGGTGTAAATAAAGCATTAGCTAATGTAATGTTATCACTCCACATACCCCTGACGCTTATTATGGAACCCACTGCTTTTCTTGTTAAGACCCGTCCTACTCTGCCTATAATTGGTTTGGGTTTAGGCATGGGGAGTGATGGTTGGTTATGGTTAGGGTGAGATATCAAGGTAAGCCAATCAGAGGAAGATTATGGTTGGTTTTAACAAGAACAAATCCTTAGGCCGAACTCCATTCAAAATATGGCAGTTTAAAGATGCCTTGCAACAGTAAATACCTGGTGGATGATCATAACTTACTTGTATGTATTTTTACGAAAGTTATATGGTATTCAGGTAAATGCGGCATATTGCTAATTCACCAAGTAGCACATTATTTCAATTTTTCAAGTGAAATACATTTTAGATTTGGTTCACATTTCGCTACTGTTGTATTTTAGAGCAATAAATGTTCTTGGATTAGAAGCAAGCTTGTGTGAACATTATGTGATGTTTGTTATGCTGAACCTATAGACGGTTTTCACCAGCTGCAACCCCACAGCACTTCCTTTTTCTCAGCTTCTTCTTCTGTGTTTTATGGCGGTTGGCATCCTTAAATGTTGCATTACCGCCACCTGAATTGTATCAGCTTCACAGTGCTAACTATTGACAGTGTCCACTTTCTGAGCTATTCAGGGGAAAACACTGACATAGCCTACTTCTATTTCTATTTTTGCTATGTAAACGTTTAAATGTAAAGATAGGCCTATGCGTGCAATAACGTACTGATAGTCAGCTTACTCTGTAACATGTAGCTTTTATTAGCCTCTCAGGCTAGCTCCGGGACGCAATCTTTTTTTTCCCATGATGGTGAAGGCTAGGCGAAGGCATGACCCGCCCCTCTCTGCCTCTAATTGGCTGACTGCACTCGGCTGCTCTCGCCTGCTTCCCAGGCGAGCCAGAAGTAATCTCAAACGAGCCATTATAGCCTATACTTTCATTCAATGTCACGATGCTGCGGGGGGAAGTAGGCTACTTCATAGCTTAACTACGAACATAGTGTCGGCTGTTTATCTCCCTTTCTGCTGCAGCATGTTGAAGAAATAAATGTTCAGTTTGAACAACACCCATTCTGGTCATTATAGAGCAAGATGATCGCTTCCACTACCAGGGCCGCCCAGAGAGATGGCAGTGCCCCTGGAAGGGTCCAGCCACTATGCCCCCCACTGGCGCCGGAACAAGGGGGACATGGGGACATTTTGTCCCCCTTAAAATTTGGTCCCCCTAAAAAAAAATATATATATATTTTTTTTTAATCTGAGGGGCCAACTGCCCCTGACGCTTAGAGCCCACTTTACACTGTTTACACAGCCTGTGATGCTTGTTAAAGCCGTGATCATTGTGGGATTATTACACCTGAGACAGACAGACCCAGGGATCAAGTTACAGAGAGCCCACTTTACACTGTTTACACAGCCTGTGACACTTGTTAAAGCCGTGATCATTGTGGGATTATTACACCTGAGAGACAGACAGACCTGGACTCTGTACTGCACTCACTGTCATTGGCTGCTGCTATAATCGTATACGGTTATTGTTATTTTATTTTTGTGTTGAGATGACAAGTTTTGCACTGTGTTTCGAAGTGATAATAATAATAATAATAATAAGTTCAGTGTTTCTGCCTGTGTTGCTGTCTGTTGTAGTGTAATTATGAAATGACCTAAAGGGAGAGCAGGTCACCAAGTGAGTGAGAAAAGGAAAATTACTGAATAATTACATCACTACAGTATAATAATATTCATCTAAATATGGCTAAAAATCATCCAAACGTCCATAGAAACGTCAATTTTTCGTCGGCGCCCTCACGGGCGCCGATACAACGAAAGAGAGAAAAAAAAAAAAAATTGAAAAAAAAAAAAAAAAAAAAAAAATTGTGTCCCCCTTATTGCAAACTCGTTCCGGCGCAACTGCCCCCCCCCCGCACGCGCTTTACTCATATCAACGCTGCAGCTTTCAGAGCTGGCTGAAAAAAGTTTGTCAACAGATTATTATTTGGGTCTAAAGCCTTTGCCTGCTCACGCTTTTTTTATGCCTTGTGATTTTGGCATCCTGACTTTTGTTTTGCTCCTGGCATTTTGCCATCACCGGTCTTGTTTTGTTTGCTATCACCTGTCTGTGTTGTGTGTTACACCATAAATGGTGCCTGCGCTGCTGCCCCAAGCAAAATGGTCTGCCCCAAGCCTGCCTTGTTCTTCTTCTTCTTTTGGCTTTCCGGCAGACTAGATGCCTTGCGGCACATTGCTGCCTCTCACTGCACTGGTCGGATGGGGGATGACATCAGAATGGCACTATTTTCCACAGGAGCACTCCTGCCCAAGCATGCCTTGTTCCTGCTGCTGTGTTTTGTGTATTTGTTCGACTCCTTGCAAAAAAATAATTTAGTTGCCGCATTTTCAGGATGGGAGATATATTTTAGTGTTAAAAAAATAAATAAAAAATTGCCTGGCTCCAGCGCCCCCCCTAGTGGCGACGCCCCTCGAAGCTTACCCCTTTACCCCCCCTTATGGGCGGACCTGTCCACTACACAACACTGTATTTACGTAGGCTACGTTACATATTTGTGGGAATGAGAGGGATCTCACACTTGTACTGATGTCCAGCATGACTGGTGACGAGGGAAACATGAGTTTGTTTACTGCGTCGCACCATGCACCGGGTCCGCCTGGTGCGCGGGGTTCTGGAGGGGGGTCTCGGGCGGGGGTGTGGGACCCGGGCAGGGTGAGGGGCAGGGCGGGTGGTGGCAGCCTAGTGGTGGGAGTGGCTGCCCTGGGTGTCTGCCCAGCAGAGGGGCACTTAGCCTGGGTGACTGTGCCCAGCGGGGTGGTGCCGCTGGCCGTGCTCTCCTCCTCTCCTCTCCTCTCCCCCTCTCCCCTCCTCTTCTCTCCCCTTCTCTCCTCCTCTCCTCTCCTCTCCCCCTCTCTCCTCCTCTCCTCCCCTCTCCTCTTCTCCTCTCCCCCTCTCCTCTCCCCCTCTCCCCTCTCCTCTTCTCCTCTCCCTCTCTCCCCTCCTCTTCTCCCCCTCTCCTCTCCTCTCCTCCCCTCCTCTCCCTCTCCCCTCCTGTCCTCTCCTCCTCTCCTCTCCCCCCCCTCTCTCCTCTCCTCTCCTCTCCCCTCTTCTCCTCTCCTCTCCCCCCCCTCTCCCCCTCTCCTCTGGTTATCCCCTTCTCTCATCCAACCAGCGGGGTGGTGCTGCTGGCCGCGCTCTCCTCCTCTCCTCTCCCCTCCTCAACTCTCCCCCTCTCCTCTTCTCCCCTCTCTCCTCTTCTCCTCTCTCCTCCTCTCCTCCCATCTCCTCTTCTTATCTCCCCCTCTCTCCTCTCCTCTCCCCCTCTCCTCCTCTCATCTCCCTCTCTCCCCTCCTCTCCTCTCCTCTCCTCTTCTCCCCTCCTCTCCCTCTCCCCTCCTGTCCTCTCCTCCTCTCCCCTCCTCTTCTCCCCCCCTCTCCTCTGGTTCCCCCCACCCACCCCGGTCAGCGGTGGCCTTTTATACACGGTCCCAAACAGCGGCGGACAACGCGATTGGCTGACTCAGATTTGAATCTGAGCCAACCAATCGCTGTGCCCCATGACCGGATGGACCATATATGGACTTCCTCCCCCCAACTTCCTCCCCCCAGTGGCTCTGCTATCATAGCTGCTGACTGTTACTGCACTATCCGTCAGATCCCTTTGCAATGCTGCTGGCCTCTCCCCCTCTCTCCTCTTCTCCCCTCCTCTTCTCCCCTCCTCTCCTCCTCTCCCCTCCTCTTCTCCCCCTCTCCTCTCCTCTCCCCCTCTCCTCTCCCATCCTCCTCTCCCCTCCTCTTCTCCCCCTCTCTCCTCTCCTCCCCCCTCTCCTCTCTCCTTCTCCCCCTCTCCCCTCCTCTTCTCCCCCTCTCTCCTCTCCTCTCCCCTCTCTCCTCCTCTTCTCCCCCCTCTCCCCCTCTCCCTCTCCCCTCCTGTCCTCTCCTCCTCTCCCCTCTGGTTCCCCCCACCCACCCCGGTCAGCGGTGGCCTTTTATACACGGTCCCAACAGCGCCGGACAACGCGATTGGCTGACTCAGATTTGAATCTGAGCCAACCAATCGCTGTGCCCCATGACCGGATGGACCATATATGGACTTCCTCCCCCCAGTGCCTCTGCTATCATAGCTGCTGACTGTTACTGCACTATCCGTCAGATCCCTTTGCAATACTGCTGGCCTCTCCCCCTCTCTCCTCTTCTCCCCTCCTCTCTCCTCTCCTCTCCCCCTCTCCTCTTCTCCCCCTCTCCTCTCCCTCTCTCCCCTCCTCTTCTCCCCCTCTCCTCTCCCATCCTCCTATCCTCTTCTCCCCCTCTCCTCTCCCATCCTCCTCCTCTCCTCTCCACTCCTCCTCTCCTCTCCTCTTCTCCCCTCCTCTCTCCTCTCCTCTCCCCCTCTCTCCTCTCCCCCTCTCCCCTCCTCTTCTCCCCCCTCTCCTCTCCTCTCCTCTCCCTCTCCTCTTCTCCCCCTCTCCCTCCTCTCCTCTCCCCCTCTCCTCCTCTCCTCTCCTCTCCCTCTCCTCTTCTCCCCCTCCTCTCTCCTCTCCTCTCCCCCTCTCCTCTTCTCCCCCTCTCTCCTCTCTCCCCCCCTCTTCTCCCCCTCTCCCCTCTCTCATCTCCTCTCCCCCTCTCCCCTCCTCTTCTCCCCCTCTCCTCTCCTCTCCCCCTCTCCCCTCCTCTTCTCCCCCTCTCCCCTCCTCTTCTCCCCCTCTCCTCTGGTTCTCCCCTCCTCTTCTCCCCCTCTCTCCTCTCCTCTCCCCCTCTCCCCTCCTCTTCTCCCCCCTCTCCCCCTCTCTCTCCTCTCCTCTCCCCTCTCTCCTCTCCTCTCCCCCTCTCCCCTCCTCTTCTCCCCCCTCTCCCCCTCTCCTCCCCTCCTCTTCTCCCCCTCTCCCCTCTCTCCTCTCCTCTCCCCTCTCTCCTCCTCTTCTCCCCCCTCTCCTCTCCTCTTCTCCTCTCCTCTCCCCTCTCTCCTCCTCTTCTCCCCCCTCTCCTCTCCTCTTCTCCCCTCCTCTCCCTCTCCCCTCCTGTCCTCTCCCCTCCTGTCCTCTCCTCCTCTCCTCTCCCCTCCTCTTCTCCCCTTCTCCCCCCCCCTCTTCTCCTCTCCCCCCCCTCCCCTCTCCCCCTCTCCTCTGGTTCCCCCCACCCACCCCGGTCAGCGGTGGCCTTTTATACACTGTCCCAAACAGCGCCGGACAATGCGATTGGCTGACTCAGATTTGAATCTGAGCCAACCAATCGCTGTGCCCCATGACCGGATGGACCATATATGGACTTCCTCCCCCCAGTGGCTCTGCTATCATAGCTGCTGACTGTTACTGCACTATCCGTCAGATCCCTTTGCAATGCTGCTGGCCTCTCTCCCCCTCTCTCCTCTTCTCCCCTCCTCTCCTCTCCCTCTCTCCCCTCCTCTTCTCCCCCTCTCCCCTCCTCTTCTCCCCCCTCTCCCCTTCTCTCCCCCTCTCCTCTGGCCTCTCCCCCCCTCTCCTCTGGTTCTCCTCTCCTCTCCTCTCCCCCTCTCCTCTGGTTCTCCCCTCCTCCCCTCTCCTCTCCTCTCCTCTTCCCCCCCCCTCTCCTCTCCTCCTCTCCTCTGGTTCTGCCCTCCTCTCCCCTCTCCCCCTCTCCTCTCCGGTTCCCCCCACCCACCCCAGTCAGCGGTGGCCTTTTATACACGGTCCCAAACAGCGCCGGACAACGCGATTGGCTGACTCAGATTTGAATCTGAGCCAGCCAATCGCTGTGCCCCATGACCGGATGGACCATATATGGACTTCCTCCCCCCAGTGGCTCTGCTATCATAGCTGCTGACTGTTACTGCACTATCCGTCAGATCCCTTTGCAATACCAACCCTGTGCAATCCATAAAGGTACATGGACGTTACTCTGCAGAAACTACAGTAACAAAATCACAAATTGCTCTGTTTTTGGAGCTCTGCATGTCTGTGTTTGTCTAGTTAATGCGTTAATGTTAGCTAACGGCTAACATTCGCTAGTTAGCCAACCAACCAGCAGCTAACATTAGCTAGCTAGCTAGCTTACCGGAAGCGATATTTTTTTCGGATGATGGCGAAGGCATAACCCACCCCTGGCCCTCTCTGCCTCTGATTAGTGGCAGCGTTATAAACCATAGATATGACTATATTAAAAACAAACACACTGGCGTCTTTCATGCAGGCTAGCAAGCGTAACTGCTGTATGTCTGTCTGACCTTACCCCGCTAGCTGGGCGCTTCTCGCTCATACTGAGCACATTAGCGCCCGGTGAACGTCACGCATTTCCCATTTTACACTGTGCCATTTTCACGTCTAGGTCTAAAAGCCGGCTCCTACCTGAGTCTTCCTACCTACCCAGCGTGTGCACGTCTTTCCGACAGGGGTGGTTGTTTTGGCAACTATCAACAACAACAACAACAACAACTACTACTAACTACTACACGACATAAAGACCGAAATAGGCTACCTTGTTTTAATGTGTCTGTCGGAGACACGGCCTAACGTTATAACATTTAATATGAGCCGAATATCAGCCTGCGCTCAGCTATGTATACAGGAAGTAAACCGCATATTCAGGTGTGTTGTGACGGTTGTTATTGTTGTCAAGTTAAAACTGTCTATAGCCTACCGAATTCACTGACACACCCTACTAATCCATACATATATGATCTTTAACTCTCGTTCTACCAGGTGTTTCCGATTGACGACAGCAAAGAAAACATCGAACACTCAGACTTTTGAATGGAGTTTGGGCTGCTAACGTCACCACTGTCATGTATGGTCAAGCTTAGCGTCTTGGCTACACTTCTTCTAGCGTAGTTTCAACACATAACGTACATACAAAATGCACACAGGTAAGCAGAGACTTATGCACGTAACTGCGTATATAGCTGAATTACAATACCTTATAATGCCAAGGTGACTGTAAAAGTGAAGGCGATAGGCGACACAAAACCTTCCCGATGCCTTGCATGGATGTCGCCATTTGCTATGGGGGTTGAAGTTGAAAGGTTAAATGTAAATACTATATTATGTGTACAATTTCTAATTAACATTTACCAATAGAAACATGTTTGATGATCAACGGAAGAACATATTTTGCGTTTCCATGTTCATATTTTGGATGTAGTTTATTTTTTTTTAAATGTTTCTTATGTAGTTCCTAGGGCGCCCACTAGCAAATCCAGCTCCAGCCGGGGCCAGTACAGAGCACGCCCCCTAAGTACAGACCACGCCCATAGGTGAATCCCTCTAAGAGCACCTCAAACAAACAGTCCAAAGTGCTCCTTCCCAAACAAGAAAATGTTACATAAAAAAAATCATGTTTTACATATTCTCACAAAGCGCTTTGCACACAACCTACATAGAGACAGTCACAAATCAAATAATCTTTAAATTTATTGTTGTCCACAGTTACAACCAATTTGTCACAAGACAGAAAGACGGGGGATAAACTTATTTTCCATGTGAATAGGTACAGTATTACTGTATATTAAAAGGCACAGCATGTTCAGAGAAGCCGTACTTTCATAATGGACAAAAGAAAAGTACAAATACTACTAGGCTAGGTACACTCCTGGGTAAATTCATAACTCTAAGCAAACATATTTCCTCTTAAAAATAACAAAAACTATGTCCTATGTGCACCAATTATTGAAAAGATAACCATTACAAAACAGAAATTAGACATCACCCACGCCCAAACAACAAAAGGACATTCAATAATCCAGCAAACCTTACAGACATCTGGAAAACATCATTCAAATGAGCATGCACAGAAAAACCACTCAAAAATAAGAACTATAGATGAATGAAGTTCATTCAACGGTGTGGTGAAATCCCCAGTATTGTTTATGAGATTGGTATTGCTTCATACAGTAGAACCCCCCCCCCCCCCCCCCCCCCCATGAGGAAAATGACTTCACATTCAGTGGAATACCACTTCACTCTGCAACATCTATGTTAAATCATGTGACAGTTAGAAGAGAGACAGATATGATGTGCTATAAAATACCACGGATGTATATACAGGGACGGGACATATTGAGATACAAAAATGCAACGATAGATATTGTGTGGCAGAAAAATTAATCGTGAGATTAGCTCTAATCACAAATGAGAGAACAATTTCACAAGCTCTGCAGCCAAATTATATTATTGTCACTTTGCTCAGAAATCAATATGTCAGATATATATAGACAGTCAGACTTTGTTGTCATTGAACTTTTATTATTATTACATTGTATAATGAATCCCATATCGCGCATCACATTGTATTGTATTATAAGCATATCATCCCATACGTAGGGACACTCGCGCGTCACGGGAGCAAGGGGGGGCAGCACGTGACCCGGCCGGAACTGGGGGCTAACTCGCCATTCAAAACAATAAGCGCAGAAGTGAATTTTGTAAATAAACAAGACACGTACGTGGTCTGAGCTTCGGTTTTTAGCCCGAATATTAGAAAAGACCCCACTGATTCATAACAGGTCTAAAGTCATGTTATAGCAGTCGGGCACACTTAGTGACAAGCAGGACAACAGTAAAACAGACAGGTTTTTGGATTGAGTTTGGTGTCAGTGGACATAACCCATAAGAGAGCGATCCCCGACCCCTCAGTAAAAACAGCGGAAGTCACTCCAGCGCGTCCCTACGTATCGTCCCTACGTATCGCTAACAAAATATATACTGAGGCAATCCATGACTGTGAATGCAGAATAAATAAAGTCAACTGATGCTGATAGAAAACTGGTAATGCTGCATCAAAAAGTAAGGCCACAGTCAGGGGGTCAAATTCAAACGTGACATATAGGGAAATATACAGTACTATGTTTCAAAATGCTTTGTTCTAAGAGGTGCTTCTGCTACATGTAATGATGTTAGAAATGTATCATTGTATCAAATCAAAGACCTGCCAATTGTAAAAATAGTCATACAAAATCTTCATGTGTTACAGTTCCTACTTGAGTCTAAGACTAAATGAGTCCTTTCATATTTAGCCATCCTAATGTTATGGCATGCTGTACAGTGTGCCATAAACACCTGGCAGCCATGTTGTCCTAGCTGATCATAACCAGTAGGGATGCACGATATATCGCGTTAGTCATTTTTTAACATATCAGCATCGGTCCGATGTTGCAATGTTAACATCGGTTATCGGTATCAGCCAAAATGTTCCCATTGGGCCTAAAAAAAAATTAAGTTTGGTTCCGGTTGCCGACCGACCCTGTCAATTTACGTGCGACCCAATTTATTTTACGAGCTTGTTGATTTGACGGTGGCGCTAAGGGGCGGGGTTTGCCACTGCGCGAAGGTGCTTTTCGCTACGGATACTTTAAAACGAAAATGGCATGGAGGGAGCATGACGGACATGTGCTTTGTGTCGCTTCTCTGCCCATGCAGCAGCGTGCCAACCAGAATTGTGAGATTGGGGTTAAAATCGTTTGAAAACGTGCTTCAGGAAGTTAAACAGTGCGCTTGTATATTCGTATCAGCAGCCGGCAAAGTGGACAGAGCTGACAAATGGACGGATATCTCCAGCGATGTGGTGTCGACCCCCACTCAGCAGCTTGGTTCGCTCGTCAGTGGCTTCATGGCTACGTTTCAATTCAGGTATTTAGCACTGAAGTGCACGGCAGAACCTCAGCCCTCGACAGCTCAAAGTACCGCTCCGTCCGCCTTCGAGATACTGTTTCGTGCACAGCAACGTACTCATTTGCCCCCGCCGAAGGTTGCACAGACGAAAAAAGAGGAGCTAAAAAATGACATTCTGGAGAGCCGGCGGACCCGGGGAGTGGGCTTTTCTCTTCCAGAGAGCACAAACCAGAGTGTGTGTGTGCGCGTGTGCGTGCATCTGTGCGTATGCGTGCATGTGCGTGCGTGTGTGTGTGTGTGTGTGACGTGTGTGTTTGTGTGCGTGTGTGTGTAGCTATGAGGAAGCCGTGAGTTGGAAGAGGCAGGGAGGGAGGGGGGGGGGGGGGGGGGGGATAGAAGTGTGTATGTCTGGTTTTTGCAGTCTAATAATGCCATTAAAGGTATGAGATGAAATATTGTTTGAGATGTCTTCAATGCCAATGGTCCAGAACTGGTTTTTAGGAGTAGAAAAAAGAACATTTAAAATCAGCACGTTTTAATAACATTGAAGCATTCATATTGACTTAAATATTTTGTTCATATAAAAACGTGTGTAGAGCACAGTGGTACAGTACATGTAGGCTATGTTATGAAAAAAGTATCCATCGCTGCTGTAATTTTAAGGAAAAAAAATATATCTATATATTTCCTATCTATCCCTTGCTGCCACTGAAAATAAAATAAAAAAATAAAATAAAATAAATTCCCTACCGACCCTCACCTCAACTGACAACCAACAGGAACCAAACATATATTTTTTTTAGGCCTTGAGAGAAAACAATGCGGTAAATCTATGATTTATGGGCTTTTCCAAATGTTTTGGAAATAAAGAAATGTATAACTTTTCCAAATCCACAGTGTTTACATGTGTTTTTCAGTATGTACAAAATTTGATTATCATAGAAATGTGTTTTTATACAGATCATATCGACATCGGTAAATATCGATTAACGGCCATAACAGCAAAGTCAATATCGGTTATCGGTATCGGCCAAAATGTTCATATCGGTGCTTCCCTGATAACCAGGCGCATGTTTAGCTACAGTCTACGATGAAGGAGAATAACAGCAAAGTGCACAGTCACACTGTGAGCAACATGAGCAAGCAGCCAGTGAAGTGCATCCATCTCCTTTAGAGCTGAGCAACGTTCCATTCGCTGTCAACGGATTTCTCCTCATCCACGCTGCCTTGTTTCCCGACCGATGTGATTTCATTTCGCAAAGTTTTGGAAGCGCAAAATAGACGAGGAGTTGATTCCAGCCATTCAAAGCGTCCCAACTTTTACTTGAAAGACTACAGGCATATAAGCATCTGAAAAACTTTTTTTCTGAAACGTTTTTGTTTATTTCAAATTAGCACTACCTAATTACTGCTTGCTAACTATGTTAGCTCATCAAAACGATGTCATGTTATGAAAGGCAATACCAAAGCAGCAAAAAACGACAAAGCCTGTTCAAAACGTAGCTACAGATCATCATAGGTTCAATCCGAGCCTCTGGCCCCGCCCACAATCAGTCAGAGAAGAGTGGCCCGTTAAGCAGATTGCGGTGACAGAGCGTCCTGATGCTGAACCTGGGGAGACGACAGGCAGAGACTTTGAAATATACAGGGATGCAAACTCACCAGAGTGAAAAAGGTGACAGATACCAAGGCAGACACAAAACCACTCCAAATCATTCAATGAAGTGTTCTATTTTAGGATCAAAAAGGTGACTGTGACACCTAAAGGTGACTAGTTTGCATCCCTGAATATAGAGACACCTCGACTTCCAGTCACTTCCTGTATCTGTTTCTCCACTGCCACGCCCCCTTAGGAGACTGGTCAGCCAATGAAGTTTCATACCGTTGACATACAGCCAATCACAAGCTGATAACCACGCCCATTTGTGAGAGCCGCAGAGTACAATTTCTTACGACATGTATTGGTGGAGCGTGGCGTGGGGTGTGTCTCTGCTACAGGTCAGAGGTCACAGAGCACAGAGTTCTCCAGGGTGAAGTCGTAGTGGAAACTGGACAGGTTATAGTTCATGTCCCGGGACAGCAGCACGTCGGGGATGAGGGAGAAGCCTGTCTGCATGGCGAGGACGTGCGGTGCCAGGGTGAAGGGGACGTCCCCGAGGAGATCAGAGAGGGAGGGGGCGGTGTCCGCCGCCACCGGCGCCAAGGCAGGGGGCGCTGCCGGGGGCGGAGCCACAAACGGCTGAGCTGGGATCGTATAGGATGGCTGTGAAAAAGGAGGAGACAACATATAGCGCTGAAATGGACTCTTTCACATAAGACATTCACACCCACATTTAGTTATTAGTCACAGTGGTTATGGTTATGCTTATAGTTATGGTTAATGTTTGATTGACTATAGACCTTATTCGATTGACGTCACTCACGTACTGGCACGCCCACCACCGCCATATTGTTGACAACGCAGCAGCTCTCAAGTGACAGCCTATGTGGAGCAGCGTTTATAGGAAGCTAGCCGCTGTTAGCGTTACCTGTATCGTTCCAATTGTGTTCGGATGGTGACCTGCATTAGGCATGGCTGTAGTAATGACAGCAATAAAGTCCCCGTGGTTTGTTTCTATCTCTACCGTCCACAGACGTGAAGGGAGCGAGACTGAGGATACGTCAGCAGCACAGGAGATGTGTGGATAGTTGGGAGAGACAGGTGAAACTTTCTGACAGCTCCTCACAGCAAAGTCTGTTCACCTCGTTCTTTTGTTTATTTATTACAGGCATTAACGGCTGCCGTCGGCAGCATACAAATAACAACTGTGGGGTTTTTATTGGTGTCATTAGCATCGCTATTTTGTAATGGAACAGAAACGACAATAAGGCTGTTACTAGTTGTCAGCTGCAGCACTGTGTGGGCGCAGGACGGTATGTCAACAATATGGTGCCGTCCAGGGTTAGCGAATAAGGTCTATTCGGGTTTCCCATATATTGATTACAGTGTTGTAGTCCTAAAGTCCAGACACAGACTCAAGTTTTAAACCTACTTTGGTAGAAGAGGACAGTCTAAAGAAATACAGTTTGTTTGTTTGTTTTTTGTTCAATAAATGGATGATGTTCCCAAAGTCAAAGAGTAATCTCAATATTAATCAAAAATAATCGTGATTATCATTTTGACCATCATTGTGGAGCCCTATGAACACCTTCATTGAAATATTGTCTTATTTAGAATAAGATCAAAAGTCCATGTACGCGTAGTCAGTGTGCAGCGATGAAGAGAACAGGTTTGAGTGAGTGACTTGCCCTGCACTTCACTAACATCCTGCTAAGGAAGGAAGTTGCGTGGGTGCAGTCCCCACCAGTACCATGTGACAGCTGCACCGTGGGTGCAGTCCCCCCACCAGTACCATGTGACAGCTGCACCGTTTTACCTTATGGTAAAACACACTGAAAGATGTTAGCTCGGCCATATGGTAAAACACACTGAAAGATGTTAGCTCGGGCGTATGGTAAAACACACTGAAACACGTTAGCTCGGGCGTATGGTAAAACACACTGAAAGATGTTAGCTCGGGCGTATGGTAAAACACACTGAAAGATGTTAGCTCGGGCGTATGGTAAAACACACTGAAAGACGTTAGCTCGGGCGTATGGTAAAACACACTGAAAGATGTTAGCTCGGGCGTATTGTAAAACACACTGAAAGATGTTAGCTCGGGCGTATGGTAAAACACACTGAAAGATGTTAGCTCGGGCGTATGGTAAAACACACTGAAAGATGTTAGCTCGGGCGTATGGTAAAACACACTGAAAGATGTTAGCTCGGGCGTATGGTAAAACACACTGAAACACGTTAGCTCGGGCGTATGGTAAAACACACTGAAAGACGTTAGCTCGGGCGTATGGTAAAACACACTGAAAGATGTTAGCTCGGGCGTATGGTAAAACACACTGAAAGATGTTAGCTCGGGCGTATGGTAAAACACACTGAAAGATGTTAGCTCGGGCGTATGGTAAAACACACTGAAAGATGTTAGCTCGGGCGTATGGTAAAACACACTGAAAGATGTTAGCTCGGGCGTATGGTAAAACACACTGAAAGACATTAGCGCAGGCAGATACTACATCTCCATTCGCAATGGTGCCCACATTATAAGGACTATTGACACAATTGTAGAGAACAGAGTAATGTTGCCTCCACAGTTCAGCTATATTAGCAGCACCAGAGACTCAGGGTAACAATGCCCCGGCCCTGTTCAGAGCCTTTACCTCCTTCCAGAAGGCCGTGACATCGTTACCCAGCAGCTTTTCAGCCATAGAGTAGGGCTGTGCAATAAAATCTATATGGCAATATATCGCAATATTTTGCCTGACGATATTGTATCGATATTTAATTTAATTTTTTTTTTTTTGCAGGCCATGTCAAGCCAGGCCACCGGGCATCTGCATCTGGTGATTCCCACCCCTAATCGATACTGTATCGATATTTCCCATATCGATGTTTTTGCACAGCCGTGTGGTCAGTGACACAATAAGAATACTTTTTATGTCAGTGTGTTCAGTAACACACTCAACACTCAGTAGTTTTGACTAAATCTGTCCACTAAGTTATCAGTATAAAGTGATGTACATATTATTACACTACCTGGGTGGTACACAGTGTGTTGTATCTTTAGCTCTATTATTTAATTTTGAGTAAATTGTCTAGAGTATTGCAATATATCGCAATATGTATTGTATCGCAATGTATCGTGATACAATCGTATCGCGACCCATGTATCGTGATACGTATCGTATCGTGAGGTCCTTGCCAATACCCAGCCCTACCATAGAGTCAGCTCTCATAGCCTGTTCATGCTTACCTATATAGCCAAACACATACGTCTTCTACCTGCTGTTGGTGAGCTTTTTAGACTTTATATAATCAACTGAGGACCTCAAGGAACTCACCTTTGATGGCTGCACGATGACATTGGTTGACGGCTGCATGGTGTTCATGGCCTGGATCTTCCTCCTCTGTTCTTCCGGAGTCTCTCCTACAGGAGAAACAAGACAACATTACAGACACCAGAGTCTCTCCTACAGGAGAAACAAGACAACATTACAGACACCAGAGTCTCTCCTACAGGAGAAACAAGACAACATTACAGACACCAGAGTCTCTCCTACAGGAGAAACAAGACAACATTACAGACACCAGAGTCTCTCCTACAGGAGAAACAAGACAACATTACAGACACCAGAGTCTCTCCTACAGGAGAAACAACACAACATTACAGACACCAGAGTCTCTCCTACAGGAGAAACAAGACAACATTACAGACACCAGAGTCTCTCCTACAGGAGAAACAAGACAACATTACAGACACCAGAGTCTCTCCTACAGGAGAAACAAGACAACATTACAGACACCAGAGTCTCTCCTACAGGAGAAACAAGACAACATTACAGACACCAGAGTCTCTCCTACAGGAGAAACAAGACAACATTACAGACACCAGAGTCTCTCCTACAGGAGAAACAACACAACATTACAGACACCAGAGTCTCTCCTACAGGAGAAACAACACAACATTACAGACACCAGAGTCTCTCCTACAGGAGAAACAAGACAACATTACAGACACCAGAGTCTCTCCTACAGGAGAAACAAGACAACATTACAGACACCAGAGTCTCTCCTACAGGAGAAACAAGACAACATTACAGACACCAGAGTCTCTCCTACAGGAGAAACAAGACAACATTACAGACACCAGAGTCTCTCCTACAGGAGAAACAAGACAACATTACAGACACCAGAGTCTCTCCTACAGGAGAAACAAGACAACATTACAGACACCAGAGTCTCTCCTACAGGAGAAACAAGACAACATTACAGACACCAGAGTCTCTCCTACAGGAGAAACAAGACAACATTACAGACACCAGAGTCTCTCCTACAGGAGAAACAAGACAACATTACAGACACCAGAGTCTCTCCTACAGGAGAAACAAGACAACATTACAGACACCAGAGTCTCTCCTACAGGAGAAACAAGACAACATTACAGACACCAGAGTCTCTCCTACAGGAGAAACAACACAACATTACAGACACCAGAGTCTCTCCTACAGGAGAAACAAGACAACATTACAGACATCAGAGTCTCTCCTACAGGAGAAACAACACAACATTACAGACACCAGAGTCTCTCCTACAGGAGAAACAAGACAACATTACAGACATGTCTTCTTGGGTCTCTCCTACAGGAGAAACAAGACAACATTACAGACACCAGAGTCTCTCCTACAGGAGAAACAAGACAACATTACAGACACCAGAGTCTCTCCTACAGGAGAAACAAGACAACATTACAGACACCAGAGTCTCTCCTACAGGAGAAACAAGACAACATTACAGACACCAGAGTCTCTCCTACAGGAGAAACAAGACAACATTACAGACATGTCTTCTTGAGTCTCTCCTACAGGAGAAACAAGACAACATTACAGACATGTCTTCTTGAGTCTCTCCTACAGGAGAAACAACACAACATTACAGACATGTCTTCTTGAGTCTCTCCTACAGGAGAAACAAGACAACATTACAGACATGTCTTCTTGAGTCTCTCCTACAGGAGAAACAACACAACATTACAGACATGTCTTCTTGAGTCTCTCCTACAGGAGAAACAAGACAACATTACAGACACCAGAGTATCTCCTACAGGAGAAACAAGACAACATTACAGACATGTCTTCTTGAGTCTCTCCTACAGGAGAAACAAGACAACATTACAGACATGTCTTCTTGAGTCTCTCCTACAGGAGAAACAACACAACATTACAGACATGTCTTCTTGAGTCTCTCCTACAGGAGAAACAACACAACATTACAGACATGTCTTCTTGAGTCTCTCCTACAGGAGAAACAAGACAACATTACAGACATGTCTTCCAGAGTCTCTCCTACAGGAGAAACAAGACAACATGTCACAAGGTGACAAGGTGTCATGTCAAACGATTGGGATGACTCTACCAGCCAAAGACATCAATGAACAGGATCTCTACTCCATAGAGAGGCAAAGTGACCGCCTACTTCCTGCTTCAGCACTGTACCAGAGATTTTCATCCGCCATTTATTTTCCCATACACATTTCGTAAAATGCGTATAAAAATAGTTTTACTGGTTCAAAGCAAACGGTTCAGCTAACGCTCTAATCGGGAGAGACCATAGAACATTTCACTGGGACCAAAACGTAAAAAAAAATGCAGGTTTAAAGAAAATATTTTTTCAATGTTGTTTTTGGTCCGACTGAAATGTTCTATGGTCTCTCCTGATTATAGCGTTAGCTGAACCGTGACGAAGTACAACTATTTTATTAACATTTTACGAAATGTCTATAGGAAAGTAAAAAAATGGCGGCTGAAAGTCTCTGGTACAGTGCTGAAGCAGGAAGTGACGTACCGCTTTGCCTCTCTATAGGCCAAAAGCGACAACTTGCTTTTAATATGATATCATGTTTCTCACCAACGATAACGAACCCTCCATCTGTTTCCCTCTCGGATGTTGACTTCTTCGAGTCTTTACGGAGTCCAAGGAAACTGAACATGATTCTGGACTGTAAGCAGAAAAAAGTACATGTTAGGGACCGTTCGTTATTTAGGGAAGGGGCCACTGGAGGAAAATAGGGGAGGGTAATCTTGTTTTGAATTTAGTTTGAGGGAGGGTACATTCTCTTTAATTTGAGTCCAGGGGAGGGGTATACAATTTTGATTAGATAAAAATATATAAACTTTTTGTTTGTGTGTAATGTTTGCTTTTCGGACTTCAACAACTACTGAGTTGCTTCATTTACACCCCTCCTGTCCAAACTGTTTGGTATGTCCCGGTGCATTGTTTCTCTTTGGCGGTCTGATCTGTCGATCTTTGTGCTTGGCCTATCCAGACAGTAGGCGTGTACAGTATCTGGCCAATCAGTGGGCTCTGTTTGCCTCGACGGAGGGCTGGGGTCTTGTACGCACTGCTGGGGTAACCTATACGTTCATATCAGCGAGGCTGCGACAGGCTGGTGTGCTGTTGCTGCTTTCTTTCGGGAGCGCGAGTGGCTGACTCATTGTGATACTAATAGTTTGATTTGATTGTATAACTTAGTGTAAGACCACCATCCTGCGGGAGCCCTTACACGTAATTATTGTTGCTGCGTGCTATCATGACGTGGTGATATGTAACAAGTGTCAACCAACCTGTGCTGTGATGCTATGAGCTGTTTTAATTAAAACATATATATATATTTTTGTCGATAATAAAGATTCCTATTTTAATATTAAGCTGCTTCTTGGTGTGTGTGCCTTAACGGCGTTGGAGCCTGTGGCTGTGGTCTCTAGGTGCCACAATATGGAAGTAGGCTACATTTCCAGCACGAAAAGTCGAGCAAACAAACAGACATGGCATCACAAAATATATATGGGCTCTATCGTTGCGCCAGATAAGTCTAGGAAGTCACAGTAGAACCGAGTTACGGCTCACTCATCTCCTAAATTACGTAAAGTCTACAAGGGATATTTATACCACCAGGATGACATATATGTTTCACATAGGGTTGTGTTTTGATTTCGAGATTTTATTTTGTCCAATATTGAAATGTTCGACAATTGCATGTTGTGTTAACATTATTTCTATCTACCTTTCTATCTATTTAGGCTAATTTGGATGCTATTTGTTATCGAAATGTACCTCAATGGATGCTGGGAGATTTTACATGTGTGGCTTTGTGCCTGTCTGCTGAGGGAGTGAGAGAGAGAAAGAGAGGGGGGACAGAGAGTGGAGAGTCCGCCACATAGAACCGGCTAACTTTTTTCCATCAGTCATTGACTGCTATTTAAACACAAATATTGATATACACAGACTGAAGATTGTTTCACAAGCGAAAATAGCATTATGTAGCGACCAGAGGAGGCGGTCGCTCTGATTGGTGACAGTTCTGCTCTTAAGAAGCGCAAAGGATTATGGGAGTTCATGTTCTTGTGGGAAGCTTCTTACTGTACAGTTAAAAACGTGGTTTAGTGATGTTGTGCATATGTTTTGATTGCATTATGTGGTATTATGGCAATGTTTGTGTGGCCAGGATATGTTTAGTTTTACTATCAATGTAGCCACCACGACTGAGACTGTTAGTGTGTTTGATCACCTCTGGCCAGAGTTTCTGGAAATGTTAGGTTAAAAGTAAGATATCTGTGTCAGTCTGCATTCTTCCACGCAAACTTGCCACAATATTGTTTGGGGAGGGTTAATTATATTTTTCAAATCGCTTTGGGAGGGTCAAGGAAAAATATATTTTGATCAGGGAAGGGGCACAGCTTTTTATTTCAGAGCACACCAAATTCCTCCAGTGACCCCCTTTCTAAATAACGAACGGTCCCTTAGACTGACAGCCGTTACAGCAAATTACTGTCAGCTGACAGACACAGTATCCAAGTCTTCAGGCTCAAAGTGACAGATGCAATTACTTCTCAATGACAGAAGAGCTCAGTAGATTTAAGGTGCTATTGATATCATTCTAGATGTCACAAGCCCCTCCCCCTTCCACTGCATTCACATTAGAGGTGCTATTTATAACACCTGCCAACATTTTTTAAATTATGAATTCACAATCTTTTTCTTCATCCACCATCACACCTGCGGGTCCAACCAAATATAGAAGAAACCACATTCATCTCATATTTGCTGAACAGATGTAATCCATGGTGATACATACATTTCCGGTGATATACAAATGTATCTTGTTTCCTTCCCTTTTCAACAAACTCCCCCAGTAACCAATCATCATTATCATCATCATATTTTTTTAATACCAAATGCCAATACATAGTGGGAGTCTTCCTAACTCCCCATAGATCATGTCATTACAAGTTGTCATTTGAAAGGATCAGAAGCAACTTCAAGCAGCTGTCGAGCTACCTAACCCCAACCCCAAGACATTCCAACAGTAACGTCAGCTACAGCTAACGTAGTAAAGTAACACGGACGGACTTACCGTCGTTATGCCTTGTCATGCAGCTCAGTACGCTTTCATAGTTTTACTTTCAGTTCAGTGTGCAGCTATTACATAATTTGGTATAATTAATCTTTTGGATAGTGCGAATTCCGCGTATTGTTATGGTTGTGATATATCACGTGACTAGTCCCATACCGCCCGTGTGTCCGTGTAGAAACGGAATGCACCGCCTACCGTTCCGCTGTGATTCACGACGTCGATCAGCAGCGGCTAAACACGATACTAACATTAGGAGACATCAGTGACATTTCAGGGATCAAATGTGGGGGATTGGTTTCGTATGAGTAGTTTTTAAACAACAAATCGAGGAACTATTCATAGTCGGTTATCTTCCGTCGAACAGGATGTTGTTGGAGCACAACCGGATATGTCGTACACAATGTTGGAGGTGTTCGATTCACAGCACTGGATGTGCCGCATAGACAGCACTTGGTTTTCCATACGCGAATCTGAATACTCCGCCCATTTGGTGTGTCCCGTGGTACAAAGTCAAAACACCCAAATATTTCCCGCGATATTGCAGTGATCCCATTTTCTCCCCGCGCCGTCACACATCTTCTGCAGCGAACCTTCAAGATGTCAGGCATACTGGATGTCCCGAGAGCCAGGATCAACAGCTCCATGCTGTCGCAGTACATCAGCAAGCCGGTCTGCTTTCTGGGACGCGCCGAGCAGGTGGCTGTTTAAAGTAGCTTGAGTGGGAAATGTCTGGTGGGGTTTTCGTAGTAGCCCAGACAGCTGTTAGCTACTAACAATGCTTCCATCCTGACCTGTGTGCTTTTGTCAGGTACACCCGACAGGGAAGTCGTTCCAGCTCGTCGATGGAGAAGAGAAGCGTGCGTCAGTAGAACTCAACGACCCTGTGAGTGACTGTTTAAAGTAACTTTAGCCTCCGACGCCAGACTCAGCCTTCATTCTTCAGACTGATGAGTCTCGCTGTAGCAACCCCTCAGTCAGCTGCAGGCATCGGTTAGAATGGTCTCAAGCGACATACATGCTATCAATCGCAATAAAATGTTTTACCTTACCCATGCACAATGTTGTTATCCAATAATCGGGCACAATAGTATCCAAAAATAGTAGGTAGTTTCCAATACCGAGCCTTTATTCTCATGCCAGAGCTAAAGAAAATAGCTCAAAAACAGCCTTCTTCGGCTGTCATTTCGGGTTTCAACTGCTCCACAGCGCCGGATGTAATGGTTGGGAGCTCAGTGGTTGGGAGGGTGTACTGCACTGTTTACAATTTAGAGTTAAACTTAAAGCTTAAACGGCTACCACCCAGTAATTATAGCTCATAGAGGTTAAAACAAACATATTTTCGTGACATCTTTTACATGGCACTAAATTGCTCTCATTTGCCACTCCAAATAAACCACCAAACCGAGCTGCACCAGAGATGAATATCTTCCATCACTGTTTAAGTCAATATTCTGCCTTTCTATTGATCTATTCAAGACTTGCCTAATCTTAAAATACACACTACAGCAACCAGGAACCAGATCATATTTTAGGTCAAAGGTGAAATAACTTGCTCTGTGCACAAGCGATAGTTAGCATGGGACTTAACACAGCTGGAATGCACTGTTGTAAATCCTTCATTGTCAACTGAATCGCACCACAAATCATCAGTCACATGGAAGGAAGGAGTCCGTTCATACTTTGGTTCAGATCTTACTCGGGTTTGAATGAAGCTTTTGATAATCATGTGATTCACTTTCCCTGTTGTCATGATGAAAAACCACTTCACAGAATATTCCTCCTCCCTGCTTGACAGCAACACTAGCTCATCACGTCTAAGACAGGGGAAAGAAATGCAGCCTGGTCACCTGAATAAAACCTCATAGAGTCTGCTATTGAAATAGCACCAGAATAAAACCTCATAGAGTCTGCTATTGAAATAGCACCTGAATAAAACCTCATACAGTCTGCTATTGAAATAGCACCAGAATAAAACCTCATACAGTCTGCTATTGAAATAGCACCAGAATAAAACCTCATACAGTCTGCTATTGAAATAGCACCAGAATAAAACCTCATACAGTCTGCTATTGAAATAGCACCAGAATAAAACCTCATACAGTCTCCTATTGAAATAGCACCAGAATAAAACCTCATAGAGTCTGCTATTGAAATAGCACCAGAATAAAACCTCATACAGTCTGCTATTGAAATAGCACCAGAATAAAACCTCATACAGTCTGCTATTGAAATAGCACCAGAATAAAACCTCATAGAGTCTGCTATTGAAATAGCACCAGAATAAAACCTCATAGAGTCTGCTATTGAAATAGCACCAGAATAAAACCTCATACAGTCTGCTATTGAAATAGCACCAGAATAAAACCTCATACAGTCTGCTATTGAAATAGCACCAGAATATAACCTCATAGAGTCTGCTATTGAAATAGCACCAGAATAAAACCTCATACAGTCTGCTATTGAAATAGCACCAGAATAAAACCTCATAGAGTCTGCTATTGAAATAGCACCAGAATAAAACCTCATAGAGTCTGCTATTGAAATAGCACCAGAATAAAACCTCATACAGTCTGCTATTGAAATAGCACCAGAATAAAACCTCATACAGTCTGCTATTGAAATAGCACCAGAATAAAACCTCATACAGTCTGCTATTGAAATAGCACCAGAATAAAACCTCATAGAGTCTGCTATTGAAATAGCACCAGAATAAAACCTCATAGAGTCTGCTATTGAAATAGCACCAGAATAAAACCTCATACAGTCTGCTATTGAAATAGCACCAGAATAAAACCTCATACAGTCTGCTATTGTTTGCCTTTCACACCGGAGGGCCATGTTCAAGTCCGAGCCATGGCCTAACCCAAACTATAACCCTAATCTTAAAGCCCCAATAAGCATTTTTTTCACCTTAATATAACAGCTTTTTAGTCATTAGAGATGGTACAGTGACTTATAACAGGGAGAATGTCGCCTCTATTGGTCACACACCGCCCTCCAAAGGCCTCTCCTGGGACTAAGCAATTTCATGCCTGTGTCCTGGAGGCACATGTGCTGTACAGCTGAAGCGCTGTGTTCAGTAAAACAAGGAAGTAACTCAGTGTGGATTTGCTACAAAAATGACCTTTCACGTAACTATGGATTATTATTTCATCACGTGGTGAGTACCTGATGTCACAACATGTACATACATAGAGCTTTCTCGCGCTGTGTTTTGTTGACTTTGAACGGCGATATCGATACCGATGCTATTGCACCCAGAGGGCGCTGTTTCCCCAATAGCAAAACTTGGAAAAGTTGCTGAATGGGGCTTTAACCAAGTTGTTTTACTTGCCTAAACAGAACCAGTTGCTTTATTTACATTTATCGTTGAAAAGGCAGTGAGGTTTTCAAATTCAACCCTTGTTTTGTTTAGTGCTGCACCATTAATCGCAATCACGATGTCAGCATGTGCGATTACATAAAATGCCTGTCTGTTTTTGTGTGTGTGTGTGCCTCATCTAACTAACGTTACACGCGACGCTGCAAATAAACAAACACGTTTCTCTGCCATCACACTGGACATCAACAGTAGCGGACTAGTAGACTTCTACCACTCCCACAAATATACAGTAATGTTATGTGTAACAGGGAGAGACAGCAGCCATCGCTGCTAAGTAGAGCCATATGAAATCACATTTACCAATAAAAATGCAATCAATTGTAAAACTTGGATACTGCAGAATTTGACATAATTGGGTTGAAATTCAACAATTAAACATGCTTTCAAATTTACATTGAGATTGTACGTATCCCTGGATTGCCGATATTTTATTCTGGCATTTGCGTTGAGAAATGATGATCCCATTAGTGGTGACATCAAAATGTACCCACAATGCAGAGTTTTGAGTTTGCACAATCGGAATATGAGGCATATAAAAATCCTATTGAACTTTGTCCACACACAGCTTCAGGAGGAGCTGAGCAGCATGATAAATCCTATTGAACTTTGTCCACACACAGCTTCAGGAGGAGCTGAACAGCATGATAAATCCTATTGAACTTTGTCCACACACAGCTTCAGGAGGAGCTGAACAGCATGATTGTGGAGGTCGTGGGTGTGGTGTCCAACAAAGGCGTATTAATGGCTTCTGAATACCACATCCTACGAGAAGACAAGGGCATCTCCTTTGGTAGGTCTTCCTTTCTTCACAGGAGCAGTGGGTGCCTGGCTGCCTGCCATACAGCAGCATGACTTCATATTGTCTGGCTTTGTCTCTCTGTCACCTGCAGATTTACAGCTGTACAATGAAGCCCTGAAGGTCATCCACGACTTCCCTCAGCATTATCCCTTTGAGGTGGCAACAAGCGGATGAGCCTCTGGGGTTTGAATTCACTTAAGAGCCTCGTTGATTTCCTTGCCTTGTTTTGTGCACAGTTTTTGTTCGGAGTGTAAAATAGATTTGTAAAAAAAAACAATGTTGGTTTTGGTAATAAAAATGTAACCCTTGAACAAATGTGTGCATTTTTCTTTTTACAATATGAAAAATGTCCCCTAAAACATTTAATTTCTCCATCTCCTTTTCTTATACTGCTCATTTAAATACAGTGCACTCCTCTTATAGTGATGATCATTATAACCGATTTTTTTTAAATGTTCTTTATTTCTAATGTAGATTACCATCTAATTGATATTTATTATTACACGAATACAGTACACATAAGGTGATGAAACTGACAGCTCCATTATTTATCCTACTGAATGTTATTGACTTTAAGAATACATAGAGTAAGTTAGGCCTCCAGCTGTTTCAAACACAGCTGTCTCGCATCGACACAGACTGATAGACATGACTGAGTATCGCTGCTGTATCTCATTGGCTCATTTTTGGCAGTTTGTAAGTAAAAAATAATAAAGATACTGTAGATTGAAACATATTTTCCATTGTTTTCATGTGTGACAAGGCCCAAAATAATTACTGTAAGCGGAATGGTTCGGGACAATGCTTTTTGATCAGTATAAGCGGTTGATCACTATAACAGTGATCACTATAAGCGGATTCCACTGTAGTTTCAGAGCTTTGTTATTGTCTTTATTTAGCTTGTCAAATTACCCTAAAAGTCTTACATTTGGCTGTCTGAAACTTGGGACCTCACTGTATTGCTGTAATTGTGCATTGTCTTTGAGTATAGCGCTCTCTGCTGGTTCCAAATGGTTTATACAAGTTGGACCTGCAGCCTCAAAGCTCTCAGGCCAATAGACCCTTCTCACGGGCGCCATTTTGTGTCGAAAAGGCAGGGTAAACAGGTGCAAGCAAAACACTAATGAGGGTTTCCAACTTCCATGATTGGAATGTGGAAACCCTCATTAGTGTTTTGCTTGCACCTGTGTTTATTCTGCCTTTTCGACACAAAATGGCCCCCGTGAAAATGGTCTATACAGCAACTTGTGCACTCACTTGCTCTTTTATCTGAACTTTGACCTTAAATACTCAATGAAATTTGCATACACTCACCTTTATGGACTAGGAGGAATTGAATGTTGAGTTGTGAATGTACATTATTAAAACCAACATGTGATGTGCTTACAAACTTCATATCAAGAAAATGTCTGCAATGAGGAATAAATTGCACCTTGGCTAGACTGTTTTTAGTAATATTTGAAATCAAGCTTATTTACCATGAACAGCGAGGAATCATTACTAAATCATATTTTCATTAGATATTGTTCTATTGAATAATAGGGGTGGGGGAAAAAATCGATACACCATAGTATCGCGATATTTTGCCTGACGATATTGTATCGATATTTGGACGCCAAGTATCGATATAAAAAAAAAAAAATGCAGGCCAGGCATGTCAGGCGGGCATCTGCCCGAAGCGCCTGATGGTGCAGTCCGTGCCTGCAGTGGCGTATTGAGTCCAGAGAAGCTTAATAATGTAGCCTACGTGTGGGGCCAAAACAAAACAAAACAAAAAAACACTGCATGTTTTACTTCCGGTGAGGTCAAGGAAGAGATAGGAAAAGAAGTTTGACAATATATCGAAATATCACAATATTCAATATATCGCAATACTATCGTATCGTGACTCAAGTATCGTTTTAGTATCGTATCGTGGGTATCTGGTGATTCCCACCTCTAATAATATGATCACATTTGTCCAAAGCCCCATGGGTGAATAGGCCTATAAGCTTCATGTCTCAAAGGAGTGCTGATACCTGTCTCTTTCCAATGGAGACACACAAGAGATGTGGGAGGAAGTTCTCTCTGTCACATAGAGCACATTGATCTATGGATGTGTATATCATTAGAGGCAGGTTCATCATGGCTGCTGGTGGAACTAAGTCCATCCCCGCTACGTATATATCCCACCTCACCTCTTGATGGGTGGGAGAAGAAGTAGCCTGGAGGGAGGCAGCTGCCATGTTGCAGCAAGTCGAGACAGCGCGGTGACTGTTGTTGCATCTGCTCTCCTCCACTTCCATTCACTGCTGCTATCAACTTCAATCTCACACAGTACACACCCATCCAGACCTGCTGTCCTGTCATCATTCATTCGTTTTGTTTTCTTTTAATCTAGTCTGGTACGAGAATCCAAAAGCTCTCTGTGCTCGACTGGCCTGGACTGTCCTGTCCTGTCTGTGCTGCAAAGAGCAGTCAATTGGAAAATTATTGAATCTACAAAAGAAAACAAAACAAAAAAACATCAAAGGTTGCCTAGCTCCTCCTGTCACATGAAAATGTATTGCTGGGACAGAAGTGGATAATACATCATTTTGAAAAATTTGAGGCCATAATTTGTGTTGATATAATTTCCAACCCCAAAGTTTTAAACTTTAAAACATAAAAGTAGTCAATTATGTTTTAGGGTTTCACCAATATAGATGTTTGAAGGCCGATACTGATATTTTTGGATTAAAGCTGCAATCTGATATTTTCTGCCGATATTCAATATATTAAAATTTGACAATTTTAATGCCAAAAATTCCAAAATATTCAGTAGGGATTTTATTCTGGATGTAGGAAAGCCTCTGAAGCAGCGTTTAGAGCAGTGGTTCTCAAACTTTTTTGGCTTCTACCCCCTTTCTGTGATTTCTGAATCCAGGTACCCCCTTTACCTGACTACAACATTTTGTTTAGAAAACTGCAAGAGAAAACTACAGCCTATGAATATATATATACATATATATATATATATATATATATAAAATTACAAAATAAGAAATGGAGTGAAAGAGTTGCAATCTGCCTCCTGAGGAGATTTATTTTAAGGTTTGATTAATTTCCATGATTTATTCTTGCATTTTTCCATTTTCTCCTTTCTCTCAAGTAGCCCCTGTAATAGCTCCACATACCCCTAGGGGTATGTGTACCCCAGTTTTGGAACCACTGGTGAGAGCAAGGGTTCCCAAACCTTTCAGCCCCCGACCCCCAAAATAACGGTGCCAGAGGCTTGCGACCCCCCACTATCCCCGGAGGTGGTTGAAGCATGCAAGCGTTTGTGTGCACATCACATGCTGAGAATTCTGTAAACGAAACAAACAAAACGTAACAATTATGGTTAAAATGTGCTCTTTTTAATCATTTTTAAATTGTATTTCACACATTCTGGAAATCACCTCGCGACCCACCCAGTGGTGTCCCGTGACCCCCCCAGGGGCTCCCGACCCCCACTTTGGGAACCACTGGGTTAGAGCATTGATGGGACACACAAAAACCCCATTGAAAGTCATTCTATTGAAATTCCCTGAGGTGGGTTAGCAGCACTTAGGAGCACCTCGAGGCAGGTTTAACTGCATGTTTTACAGACTGATGCTTATGAAGCTGTTGAAGAAACTCATCTCTTCGTCTCCATTACATCTGTGGGGGAGCAATATTGTTTGGCTGACATCCAATTTTTATGAAAATAATATCCCTGCGATATCGGTCTAACTCTAACATTACAACCGATTAGGACTAATCGTGCAATCTCACCTCCAAGCTTACTCCTTCAGAAGATCCCTTCTCTTTTAACGACGTTTTTTGTGTGTGTGTGTGTGTGTGTGTGTGTGTGTGTGAGGCTGGACTTTTATGATGCCATTCTGTCCAGCTTGTTAACCCCGCAGTGACCACTATAACTGCTGGACCAGGCTGTGTGACTCTTGTAAAGCTCATTACCATACCTCCAGAGGAGAATCCTTCATATTCCGCATACCGAGGTGGACATCATCATGACTTTATAACATGGCACTCGGCAGGTTCTCGGCGATACAATGTGAGCCAACATGTCTGAAACAACCTCCACATATCTATCACATGCCTATCGGCTCTGGACTCCCCCCTTATGAAGCTGTCAGGCGTGCCAGAGGTGACATACGTGTCTAACGAATGATCCAAGCATGGTCCAAGTTCAAGAAGTCTTCATACACCTGCGAGCGCCTCGTGCTGCAAAGCGTCGGGAGGCTCTAAAACTGTCTCTGTGCAGCAGCAGATACTGTATATGTGGCACTTTGAAGTCCCGCTCTTCGCCGAGCGTTTTTTAGTTTTATTATGACGCCGAGTTCAGCTCGGCCACGTTGGGTTTTATAGGTTTTGAGCTCGTGCCTGGAGCGCTGCTGCTCGTAGACTCCACATGGTTTGAGGCCAATCGTGGTTGGAGAGAGAGATAAAATGGCCACATCAAAGAGTTTTCAAACGTCCAAAGATGGGACTCACTTAAAAACTTGCTCGTTTCAGCGCAGAGGAGGTGGTTGGGTTTCGGCGTGGGCTCAGTGAGGTTATGGTGAGGTTATGTCAAGTGTTTTGATATTGGAACCCCTCTCTGCCACCTACATAATGATGGTGGAGTCTGCCTCCACCTGGCTGTTAGTCTTTCTTGATCTCGGTTGGAGTCGCTATTGCTGCATCCAGATACATGTAGATCAGTTGAGATGAAACCTTAATCTTAATCCCTGTGTGGACATTTTAAACCTTAATCCCTGTGTGGACATTTGAACCTTGTGAGGCAGCTGGATTTGGGCAAGATCACACAAGACGAATCCATTTTGCTACGCTCTAATCTATTGGTTTGAATTTGAACCACCAGTGGTTTCAACCAATCAGCATCCAGAGGCAGCTACAGGCGGGCTTTAGGTGTGACACCAGCCCGTGATAGATGTGATTCAAGTTTTAAATCTTTAACAATTGTTCCCCAAGCTGAAGTCTCTTCATTCCTGTTCTTTTTTATTCTGTCGCTGCAAGGTTGTGACAGAACTGACTGTCATTCCCATTCAAATCATCATTCCTGGATGGTTGGAGCAGCGGCCATTTTGATGGAAACCGTTGGACTACCTTCCATAAACTGACTTATAGCAAGTCGCTGAGAGGAGATTTTTGTAGCAAGAACCAAAAGACCTCCGTCTCCTTGCTGCCATGGATTGCTAAACAGAAGCAGAGCTGAAGCTAAAGCCACGCTGAAGCTGAGCTCACGCTAAACCGCTCACACAAGAAGCACTCTCTTTTCCTCAGCGCCTCGCTCGGCGTGCCTTGGCCCCGCCCACAACTTCCATTGACTTCATGTCTGGCAGCTTCACGCTTGGAAAATAGAACTGAATCCTGAACGATCGCTTCAGTGCAGCTTCAGCGTGGCACTGTGTGAACGGCCTCGCCTGTTAACAAGGACACCGAAATGAAACTTGTGGCTTCAGCGTTGCTTCGGCGTATGGTGTGAATGCCCTGTAACACGCTAATGTGTTGACTAGATAAGAGAGAGCAACGCTACGTTAGCCTCATTGCTAATGTTAGCTTTCAGTTGGGGTGCAAACATCAGACTCGTATGCAACATTCTCAAGCAAGTCTGACACACTTCATGGTCTTAATGCCCAGACTTCTGTTGTCACTATTTCAACATTCAAACCTTCAAAATTACATAATCGGCATTTTGTGCTGTCCAAATTACTAAGACATTGGAAGGATATTATTCTATCCATTCAAGTTCTGTGATTGCAACAGATTGTTTTCCTAACAGACAGGCGCACATTTGTCCAGGAAGTGCCTGTGCGTGCAGACGTGTGCTGTAGAAAACTATTCAGCCTATCAAAATAGCGTCAAAAGTTCAAATGCATCAGGATGTGCCTTCAAAACTCTAAGCTGGTGTAGTGCCAGTGCCGCCTGGCTGAGTTGTGTTAGCACAGAGCCGTCTGCCAGCCGGCATTACCGCCTGTCTCCCCCATACGCCCAGCAACATGACATCCAGCAACAGGCATCCAGCAACAGGCATCTAGCAACAGGCATCCAGCAACAGGCATCCAGCAACAGGCATCTAGCAACAGACATCGAGCAACAGGCATCCAGCAACAGGCATCTAGCAACAGGCATCCAGCAACAGGCATCCAGCAACAGGCATCCAGCAACAGGCATCTAGCAACAGACATCGAGCAACAGGCATCCAGCAACAGGCATCTAGCAACAGACATCCAGCAACAGACATCCAGCAACAGGCATCCAGCAACAGGCATCCTGCAACAGGCATCTAGCAACAGGCATCCAGCAACAGGCATCTAGCAACAGGCATCCAGCAACAGACATCCAGCAACAGGCATCCAGCAACAGGCATCCAGCAACAGGCATCCAGCAACAGGCATCCAGCAACAGACATCCAGCAACAGGCATCTAGCAACAGGCATCTAGCAACAGGCATCTAGCAACAGACATCCAGCAACAGGCATCTAGCAACAGGCATCCAGCAACAGGCATCTAGCAACAGACATCCAGCAACAGGCATCCAGCAACAGGCATCCAGCAACAGGCATCTAGCAACAGGCATCCAGCAACAGGCATCCAGCTGGGAACACCTTGGCATGCCCTAGTCAGAGCTGTTAATGTGGCCTGGGAAAGGGGAGTTTGGTGTCCCCTGATGGATCCCCTATACCTCTGTAACCCAACTCTGGATAAGCGGTGGAAGATGTTAGAACATGCATCTATCAGTTTGATTGTAAAAGATGTGTAGCCGACCTGTATGTTGATCACAGCCTCCCACCCCACCAGACACACACTCTTTGAAATGCTCCCCCTCAGCAAGAGACAGAGGAGGTCTGTCAAGACCAAAACCTCTCACCACAAGAACAGCTTCTTCCCAACTGCCATCGGCCTCATCATCAACAAGGCCTGAAAGACCCCTCTACAAAGGACTCTACCAACCCCCCCACCCCAATATCTAATGAGCACATTCTTCTTTTTCATTTCTGTAGGCTACTCTGCCAGTCTGGTCAATGTGGGTTTTATTATGAAGCTTTTGACTGAACTTTCTTTTATTATTGTCTCATTGTGGTATGCTTTGTTCACAGCATGCATAGACCTGTAGCCAGGGATGTAACCTACGTATTGGTTTCTGCTTTCTATTGGTGGTTGTTTGCCTTATGACCTTATTGGTTTACCCTCCTTTATATTAACAACTTAATCACTGGTTGTAGCTAGCTGACCTTAATACTGTACCCCCCCCCCCACACACACACGGTACAGCTAATATTTAACGACTATACGTTGGTTGACTGTTTCTTGCAGAAGGAGCAGCAGCAGGTCTGCAGACATCTCTGTGATTTATACCAGGAATGGGATGAGGCCTTATCTAAGCCTGTCTCTATGACTTATGGGGACAGACAGGTAATGGGTCTTTCTCACTCTGACATCCTGCAGGTAGTCGCTCACAGCCGCCCGGCGTTCTCGCGGTGCCGCTTCACATACTGTAAGCGAGAAAAAAAAGTTACCTTGAAAGTATCCTAAATATTCACAAGCCTCCCTACTGAGTGGACCATATTTCAGAATAATCGCCCAAGTTGGCCTACTTCCACTTCCTTCTCTATGTTCTGTCTGATCCCCGTCAAGTCATTTTTTAGTGCTTCCTTGCTTGGGAGATGTGATGAAATTGATAAAAAAAAGTGATGAGTTATGACGAGGGAGGCTATATTGAAGTGCAGTGAGATCCAGCACTGTATAGGCATGAGGCAAACAGCTGTATAGCTATAGTTGCTTTAGATACAGATAGACCCTTATTATAGATTACAGACCATTTTTCAACTTGACAACATAAAGATTCAAAATTGGCCCTAACCCTACTTCCCGTTCCAGTGAACACAATAACTGGCAGGAAATAAACCTCAGTCCAAACTGTTCCCTAGCAACACAATTCTGGTGAAATGGTCTATAGTTGCATGCATGCCAGTGATATGTGTGTTTTGTAATGACGCAAATGTAACACGGATTGTGTAGTCCCCCTGCAGCCGGGAATCGAACCGGCAGCCTCTGGCATGGACGCTCTAGCAAGGATGCTAAAACCCCATGGGCTGCTATCGTGTCTGTCGCTAGAGCAGTGATACTCAACCCGAGGCTCCTTTATGGGTAGTCGTGGCTCTTTAAAGCCCTACTTAACATAAATAAATACAAATCTAAATTAAATAAAGCGAGGAAAGGGACTGTTTTTTAAGATGGTGGCTCTTGCAAAGATCCCCCCCCCCCCCCCCCCAATGTAGTTCCTGAGTAGGGCAAGGTTGCGTACCACTGTGCTAGAGCGTCTCGAGGTCTCAGGGTGGGACATTTACTCACTGCACAGCGCCACCCACTGGCTATTGTTACATAAAATTATAGTAAACGTCACAGTAAGTCGCATCAATTTGGTGTAAGTTAAATAAAGATAGTATCTTGGGAGGGGGGGGGGGGGGGGGGCTTTTCTGAAAGCATTGATTTGAGTTTATTGGTGGTGGTTTTCCTTATGATGATCAGATGGAGCTCATAATTCACCTTCTTGTTTTATTGACTGCGATGTAAAGATAGACTACCGGATGAAATCCTATATTGTTGAGGATTAACAATGCATCATACTGGCCCCGCGCCTTTAGATCAGTGCTAGCTGCCCGCTTCATAAATATTCAGTGGGAATTGGCTGGACATGCGTCAAGCTGCCAGAAATAGGCAAAGTAGGCCCAGAAGTTAGGGGATTTTCCTTCAAAATAAAAGCGTAAACTGTCGCTTCACTAAAAAGTTGGGATTGTAGGCTAATGGGAAGAGTGTTTTCGTGGATGTGGCCCTGATTATCTCTCCCAGTGTGTGTGTGTGTGTGTGTGATTATTAGCTGGCGTTTCCTAGTCTCTCAAGCCAGACTGTCTCTTCTCCATTCTGCGAATGCATCTTAAACAGTCTGTAATTCATGCCCACAGAACATGGACAAAGGAAGTTGTCCATGTTGACCATTTACACCAGATCACAAGACATAAATTAAACATGATCAGCAGTGATTTATAGTAACGCACACACATGCTTCAATCCAGGTTTTATTGTGAAGGTTCTGACCGGAAGTCATGCTTGTGGTATTGCGGCTGACTTGACAGTGGCGTGGTTTACTATGAGAGCTGCTGCAGGTTTGATTCCAGGCAGCTCTCCCTGCTTCTCCCTGAGTGTACACAGCACCACAGCCACTTGTGGATTATGCAAAGCAGCGCTAATTGATCTAATTGATGGATTATTAATGTGGGACTGTTTCCTGTTTTAGAGCACAGAGGTGAGCCCGTTTGTTTTGATTCATCTGAATTCAACTTTCTACTTTTATATCAGCTCTGTCAACCTGATAGACACCAAATTCAGTCAAACCGACAACTGCCTTTATTTTATTGTAGCAAGTAGCCTAAACTAGCCTATTCCTGTTAGCCTTATTCTAGTTTAATTATTTGAACCACAATAGTCCTTATACACACTCCAATGTACATTCCACAAGCTTGCTGCTGACTTTACCTAGTGAAATAATTCCTAATAATGTGTTGTTGTTGTTATTATTAATATTATTAGTAATAGTAGTAGTTGTAGGCTAGTAGTAGTAGTAAGTAATAGTAATAATAGTAGTATTATAAGTGGCACTATAGTAATGTTATTATTGTTGTCATATATCAGGTTATTTTCTAAGATGAAAAGGCAATTGTACTCTTGGCAGTTAGAGAGGTTAGAGAACAGGCTGGATTGTGTGTTTCACATTGGTTTAATTTACTGAATTTCTGAGCTCATCACAGCTAAGTGTATTACTACACAGTTTGGGGGGAGGGGCCAGGGGGTTGGGTTTTTAAAGACTGTAGGTGTCAGTCTCTCAAGTCAATTTGATCAGAGTGCAGATCGCTCAGACAGACTCATAGGCGGCTTACAGAATGTGCAGTGCACTTTTACCGCCATCAGGACACCGCATGCTATCATGATAATAGGATTTAAACTGCTGCTTTGCTGTACAGCTTGTTGTAGTTTGTCTCCCCCCTGTGTTGTTAAGGAGTCATTGCAGTCTCTGGTAGCCTGGCCCTGGATTATGGGTTTCCTACCATTGGCTGTATGGTTCCTATGCAGGTCTGGAAAGTCTGGAAAAGTATTAAAAATAAATTTGATCATTTCCAGTATGGAAATGCTGTGGTTCAGGTCCGATTATTTTATGTTGTAGTCTACAACACAAAAGCTGAGTGAAAGTGGGTCTACAATCTAGATCAATTTTGACTCACAGTCTTTGTTGAAGATGTTCAGATAGAGAGATGCTGTTATGACCCAGCTGCTGCCAGCATGCATTATATCAAATACCCTGCACCAAACTCACATCCAAATCCACTATATTCATATGACCTAGTTAGCAGGGGTAAGATGTCTATATAATATAATATAATATAATATAATATTGTATTATATTATATTATATTATGTCTATATTGAACACCAGACACCATCTTCAAAACAAATCAAGGTTTGGAAAAAGTATGGATTTCTTTATGTATTTATTGAAAATGTGTAGGAACCCTGTGAGAAAAGTCAAGTTGTGCTGCATAATTGCAGATATGCAAGAGGCTGTTAACTAGATTGGAGGGAAGCATGATACAAAATAATTCCATCATAGCCTGCTCTCCTCCGTATCTCTGATGTTCCTCCAGGCTGAGCGGAAACCAGAAGATGTGGATGCAGCGGTTTGTGGAGGTTCTGCTCCTGGTTCTGGCCCTGTCAGAGCCGAGCAGAGGCCAGGGCAGGAGAAGGAAGGGACAGAGAGACGACAACCGGGTTATCGTTAACCAGGGGAAAAGTAAGAGCTCTGCTTTTTACAGGTGTGCCCATGAGATAGACAAAGGTGAAGAAAATCCATGGATCCTTGAAAAGTTTGAAAAAGTATATACATTTCAGGCGTGTCAAATGTCTTATTAAATGTAGTGCAATGTCAGGATTTTTATTATTATTATTAATAAAGATCTCATTTTATGCTATATCTACGCTGTTTAAAACATGTCTCATGAGTCTTTAAAACAAGGTTATGAATTCTGTTGCACCCTTCCCCCACACCCCCTTCAAACCCAGCCTCTGTGGGACGTCTATCTGCTCTGTCTCTCCCCTCATTACCCATTCACTGTTTTGAAGGGGCGGGACTTCTGATAAGATGATCTGTTAGGATCATGGCCTGGTGCCTGGTGCTGTAAGCGGGCAAGTTAACTGAATGATATGTTACTTTGTGATGTCACAATGTTACTTTGTGATGTCACAATGTTACGCAAGTCAAAACGGCTCGTTTGGAGGCATTTTCTCCTCACATGGCTGGTGTGGGACTGTGTTTTGAGACTTCCATCATGTTTATATAGCATTACTGTATATAGCACGTTTTGTTTCCAGTTGACTTTGAGATTGCACATATCCGTGGATTGCATAAACAAAGCACACCGACATCCCGCGATTGGGTTGCACCATCATGCCAACTGGGCTTTTCCATATGATGTTCCTTAAATGTAAAGCTGAGTGTGTTTGGCTCCCTGCCCAGCCCTGGTCTGCCCGGTGGAGATCATGTTCATCGTGGACAGCTCAGAGAAGGCCAAGCTGCTGCTGTTTGAGCGTCAGAAGGCGTTCGTGCTGCGCGTCAGCACCAAGCTGATGCAGCTCCAGGCCACA